>NW_022103917.1:12304648-12317899 GCF_000313985.2 Echinops telfairi
TGTGTGTGTGTGTGTGTGTGTGTGTGTGTGTGTGTGTGTTATGGTGTGACTATTCTTGGCTTGATTTGCCTGCAGAGCCCAAAGTTTTTCAGGCCTGGGTGTTATTTGTCTCTTATGCCTCTCTTGTAGTTTGAACTCAGACAAGACATCCAAGAGCTCTTGAGAGTCTTCTAGGGGAAATTAGCGACTGCAGAAGCAGCCGCGGGTATCTGGGATTGCAAGTGATGAGCCTGATTTCTCCCTCTGAGCCACTTTCCCGTTCAGGGGAGGAAATTGTTCTATTTCGGTGCTGTGTGCATCTCAGTGCCCCCAGGTTCAAAAAGAATGAGGACAAATTAACTGTTCTTGCAAACTACTAAGGCTGCAGGCCCTCCTGAAATAAAACCATTGCTGAATGGAAAATATGATTGTCTTCCCACTATTCAAAAGTTTCTTGTTTACCTGTTACTCAGGAATTGCAGGGTGATTTGTGGCGGGGAAGAGACATTCTTTGTCTGATGGCTTTCATTTCATCACCAGAGGCTCCCCTGAAGATGGCCAAGCTATTCTATTGCTACACATTTGTAGCACGTGCTCTGAGGAAGGCGAATTCGTGTCTGGTAAGCCCTTCCTGCCTGGCAATTTTACCTCTCCAATTCAACCTTTGGAACTGATGCAAACAATGGATCAGTGCATTATTCAAGGGGGGAAAGTTATTACAGAAAGGGGGATGATGATTCATACAGACACTGTTCAGACCTTTTAATCATATCGCATAAAAGCAGCACATTTGAATGTTGCTTCTGCCTGAAATCTGGATGAAAAACAAAAATAACAGAGCACAACGGCTTGGATTGATGTTTGCAGACATTTCGTCTGAAAAGAGAAAACACAGAAAATTCTAGAATAAGGATCTATGAAAAACAAAACAAGGCCAATGGGCAAGGCCAATGAAAGGGAGAGAGAAGAGAGGTGAAACATGGTCAGGCGGCGCAAGGCTGGTGCCCTGTTCCTGACTGGGTTCATTACAGGGGCCACACAGAACTCACTTAGCCAATGCGCATGGTGATGGGGTTATTTGGGAAGTGAACAGTTTTCAATTCAGGTGGAAAGGGCTCAGGATGCAGTTGCTCAGTCAGGACAGTTTCTTCTTTGCTGTGTCCCCGCAGGCCTCGCGGTGGCCCTCAGCCTCTTGGGCTGCCCTCTGCCGTGCTCGAGCCATGTTTCAAAGCCCCTTTAAGGCTGAAGATGAATGCCCAAAGGGCTGCCACTCTGCCATGAGCCTCAGCCTGAAGACGCTCAGCTCTGGCTCAAATGGGTCAGCAAACCCCAATCCAATACCTGCAGGCACTCCACTCCACAAGCCAGTCTCCTCTCCCAAAGGACCCAGCGTTCTTGATTTTGTTGGTGGGGGAGGCCACTGTCTCATGTTCTGGCTCCTGGGTCTTTGGCTGCTGCTTAGCTGGCATCAAAACTACCTGCTGAATCAAGGGATCTCAGGGTTCAAAAGATGCATGCCACTCTTGACCTTTCCCTTTTCCTGCTAGAAAATCCACGCCCTCTTGCTTTTGAGCTGGCCAATTTTATACCCAAGTGGTGTAGTGGTTAATGCGTTCGGCTGCTAACCACAGTTGCAAACTGCCAGCTATGCTGAGCGAATCTGATCCCTGTTTCCCCCACCTCTCTCACCCATCAGGAAAGGGGTCATTTGGTGGGAATTTCAAAGGCCACAAGAGCCACATTAATTAATTCCGTGCATTGCACCACCAGTCCATGTGTACGTCAGGATGAAGTTCCAGGACTGGGCGTATGCAGAATGTAGTCGTTAAGCAAATCAACTCTCTGAGCCTCGTTTTCCTCCTCCTTCAAACTAGTTAGTAGGGCTTCCTGGTGTGTTGGTGAGGATCATGGTAGTGATGTTTACATGTCTCGGTGTTTACATTCCATATAGCATTGAATGGTGTGTGTGTGTGTGTGTGTGTGTGTGTGTGTGTGTGACTGCTTTAAATTCTGTCTCTCTGTCCACTGGAATGTAAGATCCATGGAGATGGTGGGTCTGATACAGTATTGGGTAAGTCCTACCAGGCAGCTTCCACTCCGCGGGAAGGTAGACTCGTGGAACCCTCTGTAGGCAGTGGCATCTTGTAGATAGAGGGTAAGGTCTGCCATCTCCACGGGAGCCCACTTGGGTGTTGCCCAGTTAAGGAGAAACACCAGCCTATCCCGGTTAAAATCACACATTTTAAACTTTAAGCTTTCCTGCTTGTAAGCTATGCAAACTTGGGCCAGTGACTTAACCTCTCTGTGCTTAGTTTCTGCAAAGGAGATCCTGTTGGTCATATGTCCTTTCTCGTCAGTTCCATCTCTGAGTATTACTCAAAACTCAGTGCCAGCGAGTGGATGGGGACCCTATAGGACAGGGTAAAACGGCCCCTTGGAGTTTCTGAGACTGTGAGGCTCTATGGGAGTAGAAAACCCCACCTTTCTCCCACCGAATGGCTGGAGGTTTCAAACTGCTGACCTTTCAGATCACAGCTCAACTCATAAACCAGTACGCCACCAGGGCCCCCAGCTCATAGCATAGCTAGGTACCAGAGAATAAAAGATTATCCACTCCTTCGCCATCCTCAACCACTGTCAGGTTTCAGCCCACTGTTGTCAATCCTTCGCCTTGACAATCTTCCACTTTTTTGCTGACCATGAACTTTCCCAAGCATGCTCCAGGCCCTAGTCCCTGTCAATACTATACCAAAGTCTGTGAAAACAAACCTGGCCATTTTAGCTTCTAAGGAGCACCATGGCTGTGTTTTTTGCAAGACAGGTTTGTTCCTTCTTCTGGCAGTCCATGATGTATTCGATATTCTCCTCTGACACTGTAGTTCGAACTCCTACATTCTTCTCCAGTCTTCTTTATCCATCAGGCAGTTTCCCATGACTAGTTGACACTGTGAAATACCAGGCCTTGAATTAGGCTCACCTCAGTCCTCAGAGTGACGTCTTTGACTTCTAACTTTGACTTCTAACCCGTTAGAGGAATCTTCTGCCAATATGTCCCATCAACACATGGTTTGATTTCTTGACTGTTGCTTCAGGGAGCTAGTTCTTCAGCAAGATGGAGTGCTCATGGCAGCGGGACTCACGGAGGGGCCATCGGCAAGAGTGGCATCTGCAGCAGTGGTAGCAGCAGTGCCCATTAAGGACACAAGGCCTTAGCCATCTCAGGTCAACTGGAGCAATAGCTCCATTGGTGCTCTCTATGGGGAGGCTGCAGGCCTGCTCTCTGGCCCTTTTCTGCTCTCATGGAACCTTTGCCTTTACACTGACTACCTTAGAAGGCCTTTGTGATCTAGCCTTTGAGGTCAGACCTAAAGTCCCAGTGCTGCCTCTGTCATTTTCCAATAGTGTGAGACAGGGCAAGTTAAGTGACTTTAGCTCTCCAAGCCTCATTGTTCTCCTATATGAACTGGTGATCAAATAATTATTTACTGCATCGGGTTGCTGAGAAACTGAACTATGTCACTAGAATGTGATACACAGCCAATCAAGGTATCCTCTGAGGTGTGGAAACAACATGTCATGGAAGGCAGTATCATTTTAGAACCGAGTACCATATCTCCACAGAATGTTCTTTGGCTTTGAACTGCTCGTTTTCCCGCCAATATGGATAAAGAAGAGCTTCTTAAAGTCCCATTAAGGTCTTTGTATTTAGGAGCTGATGCGAATGGATTAAACTCTTGCTGCTCAAAGTGTGGTCCATTGATGAGCCAAATGAGGAAGGCAAAGTTTCAAGCCTCATCGCAGACCTACCAAGTCAGCCCAGCAAGTTAACAAGATTCCCAGATGATACACTTCTAAGATAGGGTCCCTGGTGGCGTAGTGGTTACATGTTAGGTTGCTAACCAGCAGGTCAGCAGTTTGAACCCCAACCACTCCAAGGAAGAACTACTTAGCGGGTTTTTTTGTTAAATCAATTCACATGAGGAGTGTCGTCAGCCTCAGCATCCCTCCAGGGCAGTTCTACCTTGCTCGATAGGGTTGCTCTGAGGGAGAATCCACTCGATGACAGTGTGCTTCAGCTCCTTCTTGCTTGCTGTCGTCCTTTGCCATCTAGTGGCTTCTGACTGGTGATCGCCCCCCGGGTTACAGAGGAGAACTTCTCCACAGGGTTTTCTTTCCTATAATCGTTTAGGAAGGCAGTTCGCCGGGGTTTTCTAATAGGAAGCCTTCGGGTGGGTGCATGAGTTGAGGCCTCTGAGGATGCTAAAAGGGCCCTTTTGGCGTGGTGTCAACTGAAGAGCATGGGATTCTTCAGGGAGGGGTTTAGAGAGAGGGGAACACCGCCTTCCGAAGAGTGTATATAAACCTTGATGGGTGGCCCTAGAGGGAAGATAGGCCAAGAAACCACAGCTGCACATTTTCAGATCTGTGCGTATTATTCCATTGTGTGTTCTGCCCTATTTGGTTCATCAGTTGATCCCTTGGACATGGCGGGAGTGCGTCCCCTCTGACACTTGTGACAAGTGTTGCAATGAACTTGAGTGTGCATGTCCCTGATGGCCTTCCTGCCTTGCCTGCATCGGGACCTCGTATTGGGCTTGCTGGGTCACTGGGTACTAATGTGTTTTATCCTTTGAGGAACCACCAAACTGTTTTCCAAGGCGGTACCATTGCACAATACTCACCAACGGGATTCCAGGGTCCCACCACCTCACCAGTACCTCTTGTTTTCCACACTTGTTTATGATTAGTGCCATCTCAGTGGGAGCGAAGCATCTAATTGCGCTTCCAAAAAAACCAAACTCATTGCCATCCGGTCAAGTCTGACTCATAGTGACTCCAAGGGACGGGGTAGAACTGGCCCCGTGGGTTTCCAAGACTGTAACCTTGATGGGAGTAAACTGCCCTGCCTTTCTGTGGAGTGGCTGGCAGTTTCGAACTACTGATCTTTAAGTTATCAGCTCTTAGGGCACTAGTATTTGATGGCCACAGGGCTCTGTATTTGTTGTTTCTGTGGTTGTTTTGGCATCTAAAGATGCATGAGACCTGGGAAAGTTGGGCTCTGTGCGAAATAGCCTACTGAACAGGGAGTGGACTGCTGGAGCCCTAGGCTTCCAGTCTCAGACCGTGTCCTCCACAGCCAATGCCCGGTTGTATCTGCCATCCACTTATCATGTCTTGTTTCCACCCCTTCTGATCTCAGCTGGCAAGCCTTTGATTGCCACCACTAATCAGAACAGGGCGAAATAGAAATGCCCCCATAAGTTAAGGATGAAAAAATTGATCATTCATATCGACTGATCTCTCTATGGTTTTGAGCACCTTGAGTTCATTTCACCTGACGCTCTCAGATTCCCTGGGCCACACACCCAGGAATCTCGGTTCACTGGATTTGTGCCGGAGCTCCGGATCAGCTTTTTCAACAAGCTCCCCCATCCCCTCCCACCTCATGTGGTCCCAAAGCTTGATAACATGTGGCCTACCCTTGTAGAAAAGGGTTTCATTTCGTAGCCAGACTGCCTGACACCCACTGCAGCTTTTACCACCAACCGCTATCAGTCCGTGGGCGCCCCGTCTCCTGGGCTTTAACAAGAGGCATCATGGAACCTACCAGCCCATGAAACAACGAGAGACTCGAAGTGACGCACGAAGCACACAGCTGAGTCCACGGTATCCTTAAAAAATCCGGGACATGGTTTTCTCGTAATTAAATGGCAATTAGTATTTAAAGAAAGACTCCCTTCGTTAGCGCACAAGCGTCTCCAAATAAATGGAATCGCCGTTTCAGGCTTAGCTCGAACATTCTCTTGTCCTTGAGGTCTTTCTGATCTTCCTCCCAACTGGAATAATTGGTCCTTTCACAGCTCTCCCACCCCGCGCCTCCTCGGCACGCATTTTGCTCTGCAGCACATTCTAGGGAGGAGTTTGCATGTCTCTGTCACTACCTTGGGAGCTTCTTGAGGACCAGGGAACTGCAGGAGCCCCCTCGCCCTTCCCACAGCCCCTAGCCATAGCTCCTCCGCTGTGATGAGTTGGGACTCAAACTCAAAACTCACTGCCAGTGAGTCGATGCTGACTCATAGCAACCCAAAGGACAGGGGAGAACGGCCCCGGGAGTTTCCGAGATGCTAGCTCTTTATGGGAGTAGAAAGCGTGGTCTTTCTCCGGTGGAGGGGCTGCTGGTTTTGAATGGCTGACCTCACCGTTAACAGACCAGCCTATGACCACGGCACCACCAGAGCTCCTCCCAGTTACTATTCAGGGATGTTTCAGAGGGGAAACACTGGGTGGTGCAAATGGATAGCACTGAACAACGAACCCAAAAGGGTGGCAGTTCGAACCTACCCAGAGGTCATAAAGAAAAGCTGAGAGATCTGCCTCGGGAAGTTCACAGCCATGGAGAGGCTCGGGTAGCCATGCAGCTGAGTTGACTTGAAGTCCATGGGTAGGAAGTGGCTGCATCCGTTGGCTGGATACTCAGGACCACATTTGCTCTAGTGACCTGAAGTTCTTCACATGGGCCATTTCCATAGAAACCTTCCAGATCAGATCCTCCGTACCCTTCCTGGCTTGTACGGGTGGTGGTGGTGGAGGAGGAGGTGGTGGTGGTGGAGGTGGCGGTGGTGGTGGTGATGTGTGTGACAAGTCCCAACTAGGAGGTGTTGGATCTTTTCTAGCTGATATCTTTTGCACTTGAATTAAAAGAATCCTCCCTCCCCTCCACCCGAAGAGTGGAATTTGAAAGAACACCACCACCAATTAGTGTGACTCTTCTTTTAAAATCATTATCAGAACGTGCTTTTCTGAAATTGCACCTTTGTTTCTCAAATGTAGAGAAACACCTACTTAGAGGTTGGTGTCTTTGAACTTGGTGGATGGCGCGGAGACTGAGCCTGGCCTCCAGGCAGTTCCTTCATGAGTGCGCAACAGACAATCAAGCCGGAAGGGACCAATTCTCTACGGGACACGTGAAATGGGAGGCTGGTTGAATTTGTTACTTTGCAATGGGCTGCTTGAGGGTTTCTAGATGGTGTGTGTCTCCACATTCTACACTTCACAGAACATTCTACACGTCATAGAACACTCCACATTTTACATTTTACATCCCTGGAAAAGGCAGGGATGGTGTTATATCGCAAATGCACTGACTACTGATGCTAAAGGGATTGTAGCGATCATCCAGACAAAGAAGCATGCCACACACACCAATCCCGGCATTATATCCCATTCCCAAATGATTCCAGTGTCCGGAACTCAAATCCTAGCTCTGCCACTAAGTGCCCTTGGCCAAGGCATTTCCCCCTTTGGGGGCCTGCCTCTCTTCCGTCAAAGGAGCAGGCAGGGTTGAAAGAGCTTCAGGTTCTTATTAGCTCAGAATGTTGGCGATCCTCCCACAAAGAGAACTAGGCTACTCTATTGCTTTAGCAACACCTCTTTCCTCATGCTGAAATGCTGGAAGTCTGACAAATCAGGTAAGCATGCTACGAGAATGGTTTCACACAGTCTGTGAGATGGTAGGAGACAAGGGTATATGCTGGTGTGTTTCCCAATTAAATCTATTTTGGTATTCCAAGTGACACGTGTCCCTGCACAACTCACAATCCATACCAACATGCTGTCTGGCAGGGCACACACTGATTAAGACCTGTTCCAAGGAAACATATTCTCTCAGATTGCAATCCACACGTATCGATCGCTTCATCTCCATCAGGAGAGATCGCTTTCTATTTGGTGATGGATGACAATTCTCCACGCCACTCCATCTGCCAACTGGACAGCGGGTAGCACAGGCAGCTTGCAAGTCTTGTGGGCTGAGCCATTCAAGGTGACAGGCAGCTCCAAGCCCTCAGTCACACTGTCGTGGTCAAAGTGAGTGAGATTGGACGCGTCACAGCTGCAAGGTGATGCCTAAAATTGATGGCTTGGTGGCGAGAACCTTTCAAAGTGACAGGCCCATCTAAAAGCTCCTGCACAGGGCGGGGCCCGAAGAGATTAGGAGGTAGAGCCCAGCCTTTGCAGAGAGCACTTCTTGGATCTGAACTGTGGGCTGTTTTTCTGTCCCAGAAGGGGATGGTGAGAAAAGCCCAGAAAGATTATAACCCACGTCCTTCTGAGTTATATTTAACGAACTCATTTTCCTGTCTTGAGGGAGTGCCCTGAGCGAATACTCTTTACATTTGCACCGAATGCATACCATTCACCAAGGACTTTCTTAGGTGTTTAAACCTTCAAGCTTGAACCATAGGAAAGAGGTAGCGGGAGCCTTTGCTCTGACCAAGTCACACACGAAGGAGCAGACATAGCCTTTCATCTTGGACACCTGGCTACACCACCTACTAATTGCAGAGCCAAGAATGGAATCCAAAGCTCTCAGTCCAGGGATTTTTCCCTGCTCAGTTAAGGAGTCCTGGTGGTATAGTGGGTTATGCGCTGTGCTGCTGATAGCAGGATTAGAAACTACCAGAATTTTCCAGGGCTTTCTACTCGAGTCAAGATTTACAGCACCAGAAACCCACAGGGGTTGCTATGAGTCGGAATCACCTTGCTGGCACTGGGCTCGCATTGGTTTGGTTAGTTGGGAATTGCTCAGTTAGCCAAGCCTGTAGCTAACGCTTCTGGGTCAGGCCATCATAACAGCTCACTTGCACTGTGCTCTTGTGATGTGCCAGACACATTACATAATGCTCATTTAATCCTCGCGCTAGCCCTGTGCTGCCATCATTTTAATTGCCATCTTCATTTCACTCGGGAAGAAAAGGAAGCTCCGAGGCATTGAGAAACGTGCTGGGGGTGACACGACAGTCAGGGACAGAGATGAGACTCTTAAAGTCAGCCTGTCTGGATTTTCAGACTGCATCTTTTAAGCTGTGGGGCTAGCCTGGCCCTTCAGCTCAGGAGAAGAGAAAAGGCCACTGAACCGAACTTGCTGCCCTCCAGTCTGTTGTAACTCGCAGAGATCCCGAGGTAGGAAAGAAACCTTACGGGACTTCTGAATCTGTAAATCTTCATGGAAAGCAGACTGCCTCGTGTTTCTCCCCAAGAGCAGCCGGTGGGTCAAACTGCTGACCTTGTGGTTAGCAGTCCCACGTTGAACCAGTGTACCACCAGGGCTCCTTGCGAAGAGAAGGGGGTTTCCTTTCCTGGTCTATGGGACCTAAGAGGAAGTGCTGGTTTTAGCCAGCATCCTGGACAGGGCTCCTAGGAGTCCACAGGATGCCAGTTTAAGCCAGCAGGGCCACAGGCCAATTGCTGGGTCCTCTCAGACCTTTCCTGCTCACGTCCCTCCCCCATAATCCTTTCCAGCAGTTGACTCCTGGTGTAGTTTCGGCACCAGCCCCCTCCTTTCCAAAAGAGAGATGGGGCATCCTTTCGGAGAGAGATTTCAGACTGGGCATTAGTTATTCCCCATCTTCTCCTGGAAAGGAGCTGAGAGTCCTCTCCCACTCCCCGTGCACCAAATATCCGGTTCCATCAAATTAACCGGGAGGCATTTTTATCAAGAGTATATCTGTATTCCCGCAGGGTTTCATTTTGTTGTTGTTGTTGCCGTTGAAAATACACACCGCCAAACACACTCCCGCAACACTTTCTACCAGAACAACTCAGTGACCTTGCTTACAGTCTTCAAGTTGTATAAGGAACCATTCTCAAGCCCCTTTTCCTGAATTGGTCCTCTGCCGTTGACAGCAACTCCCCACCCTCCAAGCTTCCTAGCTAGTCCCCTGGGTTGTAGTTAATCCAATCCCCTCCCTAGACAGTTGTATGAAAGAGCACATGCCCAAGGCTGGTGTCTTTAGTAAAGGAGCCCTGGGGGCTTAGGGGTTGCGCATTGGGTTGTTCACTGCAAGGTCAGCAGTTCGAAACCACTAGCCCATTCGTGGGAGCATGAAGAGGCTATCTCCTCCTGTGAAGATTTCGAGCCTTGGGAAGCCCAGGAAGCAGTTCTACTCTGTCCTCGAGGGTGGCTAGGCCACAGAATGGACTCCATGGTAGTTGGTTTGCTCTTGTTTGGTGTGAGCAAGACTTCACGGGACATTGGGGCGTATATTTACTCCATGGTAGAGATGAGAAAGTGAACGCAAGAAGGAAACTGCCCCGTGGACCCATACATCATATAACAGGGTGGGTCTTCATTGGTCCATAGCGACCCCATGTAACAAGAGGTGTTCTAAGCTGTGATCTTTATCAGAAGCAGATGGCCAGGCCTCTCTCTCCTGGAGCCCCTGGTCGTATGTGAATGACCAACCTGTCCACTGGCAGACGGGAGTGTGGTCTCTATAAGCTGAAATGAACTCCACAGGCACTAACAATAGCCACGACATCCTTAATGGGGTTGTGGCGACGATTCGGAATCACCTTTCCTCAGGCCAATGCATGCATCATTCTTCTGTTTCTGACTGCGCTGTCATTCTGCAGGAAGTGGCCGTGAATATACTGTTCTCCAAAGGCAGTGACTGCAGCCATTATACTTGGGTATTGCCATTCGGACCTGAAGATGCAATAACTCTCCTCCCACAGACCAATTACAGAACAACTCCCTTTGTAAAGCCACAGCATGAGCCAGAACAGGCGCTTCATTATCTGCCTGTGCCCACGGGGTACTAGAGATGCTGGCGAGAGGATGATTGGATGGGGAAACGGCAGGACCGGAGATCCAGGCTTTCCGGTCAGAGCCTATCATGCCAACTTCCAGGATTGGCTACCCAGGATGCCCTGGTGCTCAGTCAAGCCCGCCCCTCCCACCGCAGTGGGCTCCTGGAGTTGCGCGCTCAGTGGGATCCCATTGGCTGCGTCTGCCTTCCCACAGCAGCAGCAGCAGGCCTATTGACTTTGGGGCACTCATTTCCCAGGGCCCCTTTCAATCCAGAAGTTCTTTTCACTCTGGGAGTTTGCAGATAGCGCTGCACCAAGGAGAATAGATGTACTTTCCCTGCGGAGCCCTTTCAGCTGCTGAATTGTGCGCAGACAGGTAAAGAACGGGTAATGTGGCCACTTTTCCTCGACCTTTCTGAAAGTTTCAAAGGTCAATTAGCAGAGGCCCCAATCCTGCGTTTCTTTATTCCTTGTGTGAGATGGAAGAGTCTTAGGTAAAAAAAAAAAGTGACCCCCTATTGCCACCCCGGTACCTCGTCCAGGCAGACAAGGAGCTCTTCTTAGTTGCGCTGATTGAAGGCCCAATCTCCACAACCCCAAATGGAGCAGTTGTGAGTCTTGTTAGTGATTGAGGCTTTCTGGAGCTCTCCGTCTTGGCTTACATAGGAAACGTTTTGTTAAGAAGCACAGTGCCTTGGGCCTGTGTCTCAAATCCCCTCTTCACACCAATAAGTTACCTTCGAAGTAGTATTTGTGGTGCCCTGGTGAAGCGTGCAGCTGCTAACCCAAAGGTTAATGGTTTGAACCCATCAGCAGTTCCTTGGGAGCCAGGGGCTTTGTTCGGCTCCCATGAAGGTGACAGCCTAGGAAACTCAACCGGAAGTTCCACACTGTTGCAAGGGTTCGCCAGGAGTCCGAATCGACTGGACGGTGGCACGCAAAAGCAAGCACGCATGTCAGTGCAAGGGGCCCCGGTGTCAAGGCTGAGTGTGTGTGCTGAGGGTAGGATGAGAGTGCCTTTGCCAACCATGCCTCCTGCTATTGGACCCGACCGTGTTCTAAAATGAGTGAGTTTTGTTCTCGCCCAATTTCTCTTTGTTAACCACTTTCTTCGGAGTCCATGTCCCCCCTAGCACCCACCACACATGACGGCTTTGGGGCTGCTACTGCTTCTTCTGTCTCTCCCACAGCCCCTGCTGCCTTTTCTGCTATGCCTTGCTTTTCCCTCAAAGGCACCGAGCTCTTTTAGACAGACTTACTTTCCTCTTGCATGTCAACAGACTGGCCGTGTGTTCCTTCACACTGCGCCTCTGCTTATTAGCTGTGTATTACCTTGACCGTTATCACTTATCTTCTCCAGGCCTCCGTTGCCAGAGTGCATACTAACTAGAAACTAGCTTAGAAGATGGTTGCCTGAGGGGCCATTGAGAGAAGCCATGTAGCCTGGACACATGTCTGAATCCACTGTTGTGTTGATAGAGCTACCTCTGACACCTGGAGCCCCCACGCACAATGCAACGAGCATCCTCATTTTGGGATAGGACCACTGTGATCCATAGAGTTGTCATTGGCTGGGTTTCAAAAGTAAATTGCCAGGCCTTTCTTCCTGGTCCAGACTCATGACTGGGGAGTCCATTCCTACTCGTCGACCCCTATAGAACAGAGGAGAATTGCCCCAGATGAGCAACTAGTACATTCGAACCACCAGCTTTTCGGTTCACAGTCAAGCATTCGCACACTGCTCCACCAGACTCTTTCCCTAGTCTGTGTTGCTCTGCCATTTGGATACCATGGAGTCCGTTCCCGCTCAACGCGACCCTGTGTACCACTGAGTGAAACCCCACTGGGTCCGGCACTATCCTCACCTTGTTCTTACGTTTAAGCCCATTGTGGCAGCCAATGTGTCAGTCCATCTCCTGGAGAGTCATCCTCTTTCTCACTGGCCTTTTGCTTTATCAACCTCGGTGTCCTCCAGGGACTGGCCTCGCTTGATAACGTGTCCAAAGTACAAGAGATGAAATATCACCATCCTTGCTTCTGAGGAGCAGTATAACTGTACTCCTTCTAAGGTGTTTGTCCTAGACAGATTCTGAGCTCCCACTTTTCTCTAGCCCCAATCCAAGGCTGTTCAGTTCTTAAAACATGACCCTGCTCAATACTCGCCTTCCCAAATGATCACTGCAGATAGAGGTGCTACTGCAGAGTGTGCTGAAGAGAGCAGATGGTGCCCGGCTATCCATTGGAATAATGTCTGGGGTCTTAAAGGCTTGTATTCAAACAAGCAGCCATGTAAGTGAGGCGTCAGCTAAGTCCACAGCAAAGAAGCACACCAGCCTGTGTGATCTAAAGATCACAAAATCCAATTAGGATGAAGGAAAAGTATCAGGGGTTAGATTGTGAACATCCACTTTGTAGAAGGCTCTGTAGGACAGTGGGAAGCCAAAATCCATCTGCAGTGTCTAGTCAGATTAAACCTCTGGCAGATCCCCTCTGGCCACAGGCGAGGGACTTTACTATCAGACACAGATTAGTGTAAATTTGATTATGGTTGATTGAACCACAGTATAATATGATACTTGGTCAGTTGACCTCCTTCTTGAACCAACCTGAATGTGATTTAGGCTCAAATAGTTCTCACTTGTTTCACGACAGAAACTTCTGTGGCTTTTTCAATGTTGCCGG
>NW_022103917.1:12318009-12360067 GCF_000313985.2 Echinops telfairi
TTTTGTTTTTTTATTGTTGTTGTTGGGTTCCCAGTCTATGAAGCACAGGAGTGGCTGCAGAGACACACTAGCTGAAGCAATGGTTTATTGTGGGGAGGGGAAGGGGACTTGGGAGCAAACAATGAAGGTCGGAGGTGGGAAGGAGCACTGGAATGGATTGCGATGATGCATAAACAACTCTTTTTTAAAAGCGATTCATTGGGAATGTGCATGATACGTGAATTTTATATTAAAAAAATATTTAAAAAGATATCTGTCCTTTTGGCAGTCCACAGTACTTTTGGTATTCTTCATCAGCAACATAATTCGATGGCGTTAATTCTTCTTCGGTCTTCCTTACTGATTCTCCATTGTTCTCGTGTGTGTGAAATGATGGGAAATACCATGGCTTCAAGTCCTTACTAATCGTTACCTGAAACCCAGGTATTTTCTTCTGGAACTTCACAGCAAATTTACCCACTCCAAGTCCAAAGAAGAAAGAGAAGTTTGTATTTGGAAGGTGTACCAGCAAGGAGACCACAGTCGTGCAAAACAGATTGTCTTTGTGCTGTCCTTTCGGAAATCAGAATGTATAGAGAAGATATGCCTTTGGCTTTGGAATTTACACTTTGGGGAGTCACCTCGAGATGTTTTACATTAACTCAGGTTTCAAGGTAATCACAGGGAGCAACTGTTGAGGATGAGCAAGCAACACAGCACAATAAGGTTCCTTAAATCTTAAGCCAGTCTCAGGGCGTCTTTGTTGACTAACTAGATAACAGGGCCTCGCTTTTAATCACTAACAGATAAATAAGAGAAGACCCTCATCATTGTCTGGCTCCTTTAAGTGACATCTACATCCAACCTTCGGGCTTTTGAGCCCTGGAGTTATAAAGATTCCACAGAGACAAGTAGTCAGTAAACTACCTTAGGCTAACTGCATTTTGTGAGGAGGGGGAGTTCTAACTGCATTAAGTAAATTAACTTGGGCTGTAGCAATCAATAAATAGATGCTGGCTGTTATCGCTGTTTTTGTTTCTCAGGATTTTGCATCTTCTCCATTCTCTTTCTTTGCTCCTTGTCACTAAAAACCAGTTTCTGCATCAGCAAATAATTGGTTGTTTTTTGTTGTTGCTTGTAAGTTTCAGAGGTGAAATTCACGTAGTCAACCGATTCAGAAAGCACGCGATTCCGTGGCCCCTAGTACGTTTGGGGTGTTGTGCAGTCGTTTTCCTCCCCCACAGAGGAAAGCCCATGCCCCTTGAGTCATACGCCTCATTCCCGACGCCAGCCCACGTATTTGCTTTTCAATTTATTTCTTTGGGTTCATAGGCCATTCCAGAAATCCGAGAAAGCTGAAATCTGGATGGTGAAGCCATCCCAAAAGTCAATCAGAAACGCATTCCTAAAGAGAAGACATATACTGAGACAGCATGCAGGGCCCCTTATCAGAGACCGAAGTGAAAAATCAGCAGCGATAATAGCTCTCATTCTGGCCAACACAGAAATTGCCCCTCTGACGCTTGCCACCATATTTCACACGAATTTCTTCCTCATGTGCCTTTGAGGGAGACATTTTCTGAAGCCCCTGGAAACCAATGATGAAAAAGCCCTGGAGAAAGGTGAACAGGTCAGCTCCTTTACATTTCATGTCCATCCCGCCACATTCCAAGAGGGGCACGTTTTTTTGAATTTTTGTCTTTGGGAGGCACTTTCCAGATAACCCTCAGGGAAAATGGGACCCTTTGAAGATGTGGGTTCTTTTGTTTCTGCCCCTGCTGAGTTACTTCCAGCGCTGGGGCCAGCTCTTTGGGGTGAGAGTAGATTGATAGGCTGGATTGAGAGGAGCCCCAGTGGTGAGCTGGTGAAAACCCTTAGCTGCTACTCCCAAGGTTGGAGGTTCAAACCTGCCAGCTGCTCGGAGGGGGAAAGCGATGACGAGCTGGCATTTGGAAAGTCTGACAGCCTTGGAAACCCTGCAGCACACTTCTCCGCTTATCCTCTAGGGTCTCTGTGAGTTGAAATGCACTTGCTGGCAGTAGGTGTGGGTTTTGTGATTTTACACCAGAGCATCATTGGGTGGGGGGGGTGGGGGGGAGGGGCAGGGCTGAAGAGTCATCTGCAAATGATGATGGAGATTCCATCCTGAAGTTGCAGGTGACTCTACCTTCCAATGAGCTCCATCCTCAGAAAGTTCTGAAAAAGGTGGAGTTCAGAGGATTTTATGGATGAAACCACTGAAAACCATTTGGATGGCATAAGAACATTGTCAGTTACTGAAAACCCCACAAATAGAACTGAAACGCAGTTAGCTTTAGTGCCCGGAGATGAGTCCCTCAGGTCGGAAGGCACTCAAATTATGATTGAGGAAGAGCTGTCTTCTTAAAGGAGAGTCATCTGAAATGGATGTGGCTGTGCAGGAGTAAAGCCTGAGGGACCTTCTTTTGCTGACGGGCCACAACTGAGAAAGAGAAGAAACCGCCTCAAACATCAGTTAATCATTGGAACTTGGAACGTATGAAGCATGAATCTAGGAAAATTGGAAACTGTTAAAAATGAAATGGAATGCATAAAGAGTGATGTTCTAGGCGTTAATGAGCTTCGATGGACTGATATTGGCCATGCTACATGAGAAAATCGTAGGGTTTACTATGCTGGGAATGCCGCAATCAAGAAGACGAGCTTCTCCTTCATCGTCCAGAAGGACACTCGAAGAGATACCTTGCAGTACAATGCTCTTCGTGGGAGGAGGATGTCTATCTGCATATAAGGAAAGCTAATCAACGCAACTACCATCCAAATGTATGCACCAAACCACTAAAGCTAGTGATGCAGAAATTGAAGACGTCGTCTATCAACACCTTCAGGAGCCCTAGTGGCATAGTGGTTAAGCGTTGGACTGCTAACTGTAAGGCCAGCAGTTCAAAACCATCAGCTACACTACCTCATGGAGAAAGACAAGGCTTTCTACTCCTTCGAAGCAAGGGTGGACAGAATTCCTCTCAAGTAATTTGGACATGTTGTCGGGAGAGGCTGGTCTCTGGAGAAAAGGACGTTATGCTTGGCAAAGGGGAGGGATGGCAGAAAAGAGAAAGGCCTTTAAAGAGGTGGACTGACCCAGTCGCTGCAACAGTGGGTACAAACCCAACAACAATGGTGAGGCTGGCACAAGACTGGGCAGGGCTTCATTCTGTTGTTCATAGGGTCGCTGTGACTCGAACCCCCTCGATGGCACGTAACAACTTTAAAGTGAGCTGTGTAGTTAAATAGGAACAGAATTTCCCATCTTTGGGTCTTGAGCAGCAAAAAGCGTGTTCAGGGGAGGGTGTTTTCTACCATGTGGACGATCTGAGGTAGGATCTCCTTTGCCACCTCTCCACAGATTAGAAGATTGGGTGGGTCCTATGGAATGTGCCCTTTCTGTTCCTGAAGGAAAGTGCTGGGTAAACACCAGACTGCAGATGGGAAGTGAAATGAGATTGGAGGTCGCTTCAGTTAGATCAGCGATTCTCAACATGTGTGTCGCAACCCCTTTGGGGGTCGAATGACCTTTTCAGAGAGTCGCCTGAATCATCACAGTATCAACCTGACAGTGATGAAGTAGCAACGAAAATCATGTGATGGTTATGAGGAACTGTCTGAAAGGGTCGTGGAATTAGGAAGGTGGAGGACCACTGGGTTAGATGGATTTCTAGAAAGGAACCGCAAACAGACCGGTGGCATCGGGCTTAAAAGACAAAGATGCTGCACACAGGGCCAATGTCTCCGGCAGCTGGCATGTATTTCTCACCAAAAAAGACGTAAAAATGTTCTTATACTTCTGTTTTTGTCTTTTAGTGTGAGCATATTCTATGCAATATTTGGGAATACATTTGTAAAAAAATAGTTCAATATTTATCTGTAATTCAAATTCATATTTAAGTGGTCTTCCTGTATTTTTTCCTGGTTCAATTCTTTTAAAAAAAATCATTTTATTGGGGGCTCATACAACTCTTATCACAATCCATCCATCCATCCATTGTGTCAAGCACATTTGCTGCCATCATCATTCTCAAAACATTTGC
This sequence comes from Echinops telfairi, assembly GCF_000313985.2. Lineage (NCBI taxonomy): Eukaryota > Metazoa > Chordata > Mammalia > Afrosoricida > Tenrecidae > Echinops > Echinops telfairi. The sequence goes on from NW_022103917.1 coordinate 12,322,053, forward strand.
TTTCTACTTGAGCCCTTGGTATCAGCTCCTCATTTTTCCCCTCCCTCCCCCACTCCCCTCTTCCAAAACCCTTGATAATTGATAAATTCTTAATATTTTGTCATGTCTTACACTGTCTGATGTCTCCCTTCACATACTTTTCTGTTGTCCATCCCCCAGGGAGGGGCTTATATGTAGATCTTTGTAATCGGTTCCCCCTTTCAAACCCCCCTTCCCTCCACCCTCCCGGTATCGCCACTCTCACCGCTGGTCCTGAAGGGATCATCTGACTTTCAGCAGGCGGTGCAAACCAGGAGGGAAAACACCCCAAACTGAATCAGGCACTTCTGAGTCATCGTTAGTTATCCTGTGTGCATCTGAGCAGAGCAGTGAGGCAGAGAATTTTCTACAGCTGGTTTTTGCCCAGAAGGAGCCACCAGCCTGCTCTGAGGGAGAAAGGCAGCAATTTCTACTCTGTAAAAGGAAACTCACCAAACCAGTTCTAGCCTGCCCTCCAGCATTGCCATGAGTCTGGATCAACTCCGTGGCAGTGTGTGGGGGTTGTTTTTGTAGAAGTAGGTCTTTCTTCTGAGGTGCCTCTAGGTGAACTCGAACCGCTAACGTTGAGTCAGCCCTTTGCTGAAACTAGACCTTTAGCTAAGCTTGTACTTAAGGGAACAGGGAGGAGGAAGAGAAGGGAGGAGCCCTACCTGGGGCTCCTTCTCCAGGGTGCCCACCTCTTTTTTCAGTCTCACTGCAGCCACGCAGGCCCCTTAACCCAGCCTCTGCCTCCCCAGGTGCCACAGGGAGCCTCCTAGACTGTCTTGGTGCCACTGAGGAAAGGCTTGCTAGCCCAAGGCCTCCATGCGTGAGGCAGTTTCTGAAATTGTCCACCGCAGTTGGCCCGCTCTGCTGGCTGCTTCCCAGAGATGCAGCCTGTCTGCTCTTGGAAGTGCCTTTCCTGGTAACACATGGGTTGTTAAGACCTCTTCCCCTCCCTGCAGCCCCAGCTTCCTGTTCCTAGGGCTGAGTTCCACAATTAGTACTAAATAGCCCCAGCTGCTTGGGCTTCCCAGGGGATGCTCTTTGGGGAGCAGGTTTCCCCCCTTGGTAATTGTTATGGCCTCTAATGAGGCTGCCTGCTTTATCTGGAATAGACAATGCTAGATTGCAGGGCTCTATCTTTACAACACCTTTTGCCCCATGGGTTTCAAGCACCTTTCTAAGATCACTCTTGAGAGCCCTGAACCCAAAGGCATTTTTTTTTCCTTGTTGCTGATGGGGAAAGAAAGAAAGAACACAATCCTTTCTCATTTTCCCCAGGAAGCCGGCCTTGATCTTCGCCTGCTCAGGGGTACTCTGTGTCTTTTAGGGAAATGACTCTTCTTTGCCTCTGAACACCCTCTGCCACCCCCCACCCCACCCCCCACCCCCACACACACACTCTCACAGAGCATGCACAAAGGGATAAGTGAGCTCTGGTCAAATATATCCTTCTCCCGGAGCTGCAGATTCACTGCCATCCTTTGAAATAACTTCTTCTCAGGGAAGGGGCAGGCATCCACTTAGTATTTGGGGCTGGGGCCAGCCCCCCAGACCACTCCACTGGTTCCCTACTCCGCGCCGGCATGTTGTATTCACACCTTGGAGCACTGAGTTGAAGTCTGGTCCCTCTTTTCCTGTGGAGGTATAAACAATACCCTCCCCTTGGGTGGGTTAGTGCCCCGTGCCCCCGCTACCCATTTCTTCCTTATTTTCATCATTTTTTTTGGTTCCCTTTCCCCACCTCCTCCCTAGTTGTCTACCATGTGCATCCCTGCATTTGATCTGGTCCCTGCCATACTACCTGGTCCTCACCCCAAGAATGTTTGTATACAGTAGCTTTTTCTCTATGCCCCTATATCTGACCAGAGCACACAGGAGCAGATGACGGGGGAGGAGGAGAGACTGGAGCACATCCTGGCCCACCAGGCCTTGAGGACTATGCCCCAATTAGAGCAGTCAGTCCACAGAGAGGACCACATGGCCAGCCCCACTATGAGACATGATGCCCCTCACTGACCCATGGCCCTGCGGAGGACAACACCAGAGACACAGTGTGGGAATTGCACCTGATCTGATCCCGCCACACTGAGGCAAAGCACTGGGGGAGTGCAGTGGAATAGCAGGGAAGGTGAGCAGCAAGGTCCCCAGGGAATGATGAGGGTGGACATTGGAGACAGGGCGTGGTGCCTCAACAGACTGGACTGGAAAACACTCTTAAAGGCCAGCGATCCTTGAACTAACTACAAGCTTTTCTTTCTTGGTATATTTTAATTTGTTCTTTGTCAGTGGCTTGATGTTGTTGCTGTTTTGTTGTACATTGTTGCTTGGTTTTGCTCTGTCTTGTTTTTGTGCATGTTGTTGTCTCCGCAGGTCTGTCTGGATAGGACAGGCTGGATGAACAATCTGGAGGAGAAAACAATGGGACTGACAGTTCTGGGGGACATGGGAGAGGGGGACGTGGGGGGAAGGGAAGAGGTGTTAACAAACCCAGGGACAAGGGAACAACAAGCGATCCAAATTGGTGGGGAGGTGGGTGTGGGAGACCTGGTAGGGCATGATCAAGGGGAATGTAACAAAGAGGAAGTGCTGAAATCCTGGTGCGGACTTAGCATAATAGTGGGACAGGAGGAGAATCAAGGGAAATAGAGGAAAGAGCTGGGAGGCAAAGGGCATTTATAGAGGTCTAGATAAAGACATGACATATGCAAATATATTTATATGAGGATGGGGAAATAGATCTATGAGCCTGTATTTATAGGTTTAGTATTAAGGTAGCAGAAGGACATTGGACCACCACTCAAGTACTCCCTCAAAGCAAGAATACTTTCTTCTATTAAATTGGCATTCTATGATGCTCACCTTCCCGACACATCCGCTGAAGACAAAGCAGGAGAGTATGCAAATGTGGTGAAGAAAGCTGATGGTGCCCGGCTATCAAAAGATATAGCGTCTGGGGTCTTAAAAGCTTGAAGGTAAACAAGCGGCCATCTAGCTCAGAAGCAACAAAGCCCACATGGAAGAAGCACACCAGCCTGGTATCAGGCATCAAAGAACAAAGTGCTTAGTTTGCAACCACCAGCTGCTCCAAAGGATCAAGTCGAGGCTTTCTACTCCTGTAAAGAGCTACAGTCTCAGAACCCCCTAGGGATAGTTCTACCCTGTCCCATGAGCTAGAGTCGACTGGATTGCAGTGAATTTTTTAAGTTAGCAGTTAGCAGTGCTGTCACCCTAATTAGAACAGTCAGAGGAGACGCTAGGGGTGGGGGGATATGGGAAATCTGTTGTATCTTCACAATTTCTCTTGAAAACCATTCAGAAATCCATGTTTACTTAAACAAAAAACCAACCCCAGCCCCACACATTATTGATCTTGATTACCGAGTGTTTGGGCGCTGTGCAATTTTGCACCCCAATCAAGCAAGGCATTCGCCCTAGTCCCGGCTCTGCTCTCTAACGGGCAGCAAATCTACCGTATTTCTCCAGCATGGTTTCCTGGGAGAGGACCACGCTGGCGTGCTCACTGCCTTCATGCGTGGCCTGCGTTCTCTTTATTTGTGTATGCATGAAACCCTAGCACTCTTTCCCTACAGAGCAGGCCCAATGACATGCCTGGGTTTCTCACAAGAAATGGCTTTGGAAAGTTGAGCCACAGAACTAGAAGGGAGTCCCGAGGTAGTGGCAGCTCAGGCTCTCTAGTGTCAGCTGAAAGGTGGCTGGTTTGAGTCCACCCGCAGGCACAAGGGCAGACAGGCTTGGCATGGATTCAAGGGGTGGGGGTGAATCAGCCATTGCAAGCCCTGGTGCCATCCCGAACTAGTTTGATGCATGTGAGCGTCTCAGTCACCTGGAAGCCAATCAGTCTGTGTTCTATGGCTAGCCCACTCGAGCTTCTCCTCAGTGGCTTGGTTCCCGAAACCAGGCCGCGCTCACCGAGACCCTCACTCAGCCCTGTGCTGCTGCACCGACGTCCAGGTCACATTCTGCACTGATGTCCCAGGTCGCATTCTGGAGGCATGGATTTTTTGTCCCATCCAGTGACAGCCCTCCCATGGCTCCCTTCCCTCTTTTCCCATTGACACGGATCCGAGAGGACAGGTATCCATGTAAGGTGAAATGTCACAGATGTCACCCTCGCCCCCACCCCCACCCTCCAGCTCCTGTTCCTAGGAAAGGAGAGGCTGACAGTCAGGAGCCGGAAGCTGGGGAGAGAGCTGGGTTCACATTATTCCCTCAGGTGAACCCACGTCAAGAGAGAACAGCATTGAGCTGACTGGCGCTTGTCCAGCCTCTGACTTGACTCGGGTTTGCTTTCAGGGGAATTGGGATCCGGGAACCAGGGCCTATGGCACCTTGCCTCGCAGAGCGTGCCATTTCGTCTCTGTACGAAGAGCCTGCGAAGCCGGCTGGGTTCTTTCTCTTCAGTGTGAGTGGCTCGCTCGGTCTGGTGTCTGCTTTTGCCCAGTGTGGCCACGTGGGGTTTTAACAGGGGAAGTACTAGAAAGCGAACACCAGCCACTCGATCTGGTTTCTTGTGCAAGAGTCTTGGCTCTAGCTTCAGACCAACTGGGGTTTGGATCGGGCATTTCTTAGTTGCGGGACCTGGGCCAGCCACCGAAACCTACTGCCATCAAGTCGATGCCGACTCACAGTGACCCTACAAGAGAGAGTGGAACTGCCCACCCCTGTGTGCTTCTGAGGTTGTAAAGCTTTAAAGGAGAAGTCTCAGTCAGTCTCTCTCTCTCTCTCTCCTTCCCCCTGACAAGTTCAATCTGGCTAGCTTTGAGGGTAGCAGTCCAATGTGTAACCCACTGCGCCACCAGGGCAAGTCGCCTAGCCGAGCAGAACCTCACTTTCCTCATTTACCTGATCGGGGGCTACCACAGTTGCCGTGAGATTCAGTGAGCCCAGCTCTTCACTCATTCAGCCCAGGGTTTGGCACAGGAGCTGGGCCTCAGGAATGGCAAGCATTACCCCAGAAACGCTGGTCACTTGGAGCAGGGTAGAGGGCATTTCTGCTTGAGTACCGACCCAGGACAGCCACGTGGCAGGAGGCCTGGCGGCTTTGCAGGAGTGTTTCTTTCATGTGGATTAAGACATGGGAAACAGCTCAGGCAGCAGAGGTTGCTCCTGGGGACACTCCTGGAAGAGACAACCTGGACAAAAATGGGGTGTCCCAATGAACTGAGGTTTCTTGTCTTGCCTCTTCTAGGCCCACAGGATGGAAGGGGAAGGCCTGCTGGCCCACGACAGGCTTTCAGAAGTGAGCAACTTTAGGGGCTCGCTCCTTCTTTCTCCTGTGTTGGGTGCGGCTGCATATTGAATTCATTGTATCTGGAATGTGCCAAGTCCCCTGTCTGGCTTTGCACTCAGGCTCCCGGGAGCCAGGGTCGCCCTGAGAATGGGCAGCATCATGCAGCTGCCTTCTCAGGTGCAGCCCTCAGCATATGCCGCCAGAGTGGACTTTGACTAACAATCACAGTCCCTCCAGAGGCCTACTCTTTGCCTTTTTCTGATTGTGCAGCTGAAGACAAGATGACTTCATTTGAAAAGTGAGGGGGAGAAGGGAGTGTGAAGCAGCTGTTGCCACAGGAAACTAGCTCCCCTCCCCTTGGGGGCACCCAGCTCTGAAGGGTTCTTTGGGGTGGGGTGGATCCAGAATAGCAGCTGTCTCCTACCCAGATCTTTCTTTGGGTACCCAGAGGTTGGGCTGAGCTGTGGGTGACTAGACTGTGGATTAAGAAGCCGCGTAGAAAGTTTCCAAAACAAATTCTTGGCCTGTGAACTCTCCATCTCCCTGGCTCTACTAGAAGGCCCGACGGATCTGCGACGTGCCTCCTCTCCCCTTTTACATGTGTGGCTCTGCCGTGGACCTCATCTCGGATCAGCCCACCAACTCTACCCTGCATGAGGCTGGCAGCCAAGCTCGCAAGAAGCTGAGAGCTGGTGTTTGTGGCTTATTACACACTGGTGGTCCCTGGCTTAGGACCAGTTTGAGTTCTAAGGAACCACACTTACACTCACTTATCTGTTGTTCTTGGGGCTATTTTGTACCCCTTCTCGTTCGTAATACCAAGTGCTCACACGGCTGCATCGCTTTTTTTGCTGATGTCATTATTCTCTTGCTAGTCCCCAAGAACAAAGAAAGATCACCTGTATGAAGATATTGATACTAAAAGGCAATCGTGATGAAAATGAAAATCAAGAGAAAAGAGAGTGAGGGAGGGAGAGAAAGCACAAGAGGAAGGAAGGAAGGAAGGAAGGGAGGGAGGGAGGGGTATTTCACTTATGTCAGAATCAACCTACAGCAGAGTGGTTGGAAGGGAGCCCTGTCCTAAGTCTGGGAACCCCGTGGAGTACATATTCAAGAACTAGGGATTAAGCTTTCAAGCCTAGGGGTGAACACTTAGGCCAAAGGCTTGGGTGAGTTAATGGTGGCATTTTAGGTACCAGCAGCAGCAGGTTGGTATAGTGGGGAGATGCTGGAGATGTGGGGACAGGGATTTTCCTGAATCCTTGATAAGTCACAGCATTCCATTCAGGAGGAGGTAGATTGTCTGGTTTGTTTGGCTCCCAGGAGTCCAGGTCCCTCCCTGCCTCCCTTCCTCCCTGCCTCCATCTCTCCTTCCCTCTGTTTCTTTTCTCTTGATTTTCATTTTCATCACGATTGCTGTTTAGTATCAATATCTTCATACATGTGATCTTTCTTTGTCCTTGGGGACTAGCAAAGGGATCCCAAGGGATCGCTTGCTTTCTGATGACAGTAGAACTGTCCGGAGAACTGCACATATACATGCACATGATGCTACCCAGTTCCCAAATTCTTTCCCCCCCCCCACCTCCCCTCTCCACCCCCCACACCATAGAAATCAAGTCCTGGAGCCAGAGAAACCCCAAACAGATGCCTGTTGAGGAAAACAAAGCCAGGGGCCAACGGTTCCGCCCACATCTTGTTGTCACTTTAAAAATCCATGGCTGGGGCTGGGGGTCTGCTTGTTCATGCTTTGCCCCTTTGTCCTGGTTGTTTGATCCCAACAGGGCCAAGGGGTCTGCTAGGTTGCTGGTGGTTTTTTCTCCTTTGATTGTGGCTGTGGATGGGCGGCTTTCATTTGTGAAAACAAGCCAGACAAAGCACCTCCACCAGACGTGGATGCCCATCAACATGTATCGCGCGCCTTCCCAGTTCAAGGCCCTGTTTCAGGCAGTGGAATGGGAAGAGAGCATTCCAAATGCGCATGCCCAGATTGGACCACTGCCAGTCTGGAGGAGGTTAAGCCTCGGGCCCCCACAGAGTGCTGGAGGGCTGGCTGAGAAGAGGCTGTTGGCTCCTGGTGTTTCACAGGAAACTTCAAGAAGGGAGCTGGGAAGTGAGGCCCCCTAGTCCCACCCCCCACCCCCACTCCACAACCCCTCCCGCCCTGGTTAATTTGGGAAACACACTGACCTGTGTCCAAATGGGCCCAGCTCATGTTCGGAGCTGCTCCGTGCCGAAACTTCATTAGCGCTTTTCAAAGCCCTTTTCCTATTGGTATAGAGCTTCCTCTTAACACTGCCAGTTTCCTTGAAAGGTTTGCCGGCCCCTTCTACTAGAATCACTTCAAGTTCAAATACTTCATTCCAGGGGACATTTTATTTACAGCTAAGCAACTGTAACTAGTGCCCCCCCCCACTCCCCAACCAGACTGTAGGGACTATAGATCTTTGATACTGCTGAATGAAAGTGTCAAGGGATCCAATTTGCGTTTATACAAGTGAATCACCCAATTCAAAATAACCGCACCCAGGCGGTTTTGCTCTTTCCCCCATCCTCTGGCCCCTGCCATCATGCCGGTCGCCATAGGCGTGTTGCTCACATTGCTAGGGGCACCTGCCTAACACCAGGACATCACGCTTGTCCACCTCGCACAACGAGGGCTTGAGCAGGATTGCAAAATGTCTGGTGAGTTTCGTTAGCCAGCTTGCCTGCTGCTGGCTGGTCCATTTGGACTTCACGATGATCCTGCGCGTGTTGCAAGACAACTGTGCCCCTTCGGTTCGCCCGTGGCTCTGAGCTCTCAAACATTGATCTCAGGCCTTTTTTCTGAGGTGCCTCTGAGTATGTTTCAACCATCCGTCTTTCACTTAACAGCCGAGGGCTTAGCTCTTGGTGCCACCCAAGGATTCCGATTTGCGTTCTGGGAATCGTTATTTCTAGATCTGTGTCCTGTGGCCAGAGGATGTCCCTATCCGAGCGCTGCAAACCAATGTGTCTGCGGCGCCACGTGGCATGGTTAGAGCCCTCGAGTGTCAGGCAGTTTGATGACTTCACGACTGGAGGCTGCAGTCACCCGGGTGCAGTTCAAGTTGCCAGCACTTTTATGGATTGAGCCCAGAGCCAAGTGTGCCCCGCCCTCAAGAAGCTCACATTCTCCCAGGGGGGGCTGGCAGGTCACCGAGTGGCTCGAATGGAACGTAAGAAGGAAGGTCTTCGATGGCGGCGAGAACAAACTGTGCCAGGAGAACCCAAGGCGGAAGGATTACTTTTGCTGGGGGAGGAGTGGGGGGGGGGGCAGAAAGGCGGCTCAGAGGAGGTGATATTTGAGCCGGATCTGATGGAGAGGCTATTCCCAGCAAGAAGTGAGTAAGCAAAGACATGCATGTGTTGGTAGATTCAGGGCGGGGGGAGGGGACCTTGGGTTGTCCTGAGTGGTGGTAAGATTGAGGAGCCTCTCCTGGACGGAAGTGGATTCAATAAAGAACATTCTAGCTATGGGCCGGTGCTTCCCCACCGTGCTGCAGAAGGCCCCAACCCTGGCCTGGCCCACGATCATAGATGAGCGAGTGTGTGTAATTGTGGATGTATCTTCCTTAGGCGCCAAAGGTTGGTAAGTAAGTCACCTTCCCTTAAATGGTGCCAACCATGGGGACTGCCAAAGACGGCGGCTTTGTCCCGGAGAGGAGGTAAATCTGAGAAGATTTCTTTTGGCCCCATTAGCAGCGGGCCTTTGCTGAGGAAGGCTTAACAAGAGGCAAGCGCCTCCCGGACTCCTCAGTACCACTGACACCAAAGAACGTGAAAGAACGAAAGAACTCAAAGGGCTCTTCCGACAAAAAGCGGCAGACAGTAATGGCTATAGGATTTGGAATCGCTTCTTTCCTGATTGGCAGGTTGGAATTGCGGCTTAGCCCTGTTGAAGGGGCAGTTCCCCTTTAATGCTATTATAGATACTAGACTCTCTGTTCCCACAGAGAGAGCGATGTTGAGGAAGAAAGAAAATATTTGATGTCTAATTCGCGGGCATGCTGACTGGCCCTTGCATTGTGACAGAGAAACAGCAGCAGCTTGATTTTGAAACTTGTCAACTCGCTTTCTTTTCTTTTTGTTCGTTTTTTTTTAAAAGCTGAGAAAATCGTGTAGGATTTTTGTCACTCTAGGTGTGCTTGTCATGGGCCTTTACTTTCCACACCTTGCACGCTCGCTGTTCCCTCACCCTAGCGGGAAGAGAGCCTCGGCCCCCTAAGCCCAGCTGTGAGGCCTGCCTGCCGAACCAGCCTCCACTGATGCCCAGCCTCCAGGGAGAATTCTCAGGTGGTTGTGCTGCATGCTGACTTGCTTGCCGGGCTCTGTGGTTCCACCCCTGCCTGGCAGGCTGCTCCGGGGCACTAGAGGAAGCCCAGAGTGTCAGCGCTGGAGGGGGCCTTGCAAAGCACTGAGGCAGGCCCCATCCTTGTATAGTTGGGGGACCCGATGCTGAGAAGGAGGAAGGGACTGGCTCATGGCCCTATCGCTCACTAAAGGAAAGCCAGGATTAGAGGTCAGCACTCAGTCTAGGCCTCCCGTTCCTCTCACATCGGCAGGCAGGTAGGCAGGTTTTGGGGGGTTTTTTTTGTGGTGGTGGTGGTGGGGGGTGTTCTGCTGCCTAGGGCTTAACACCATGCATCACAGAACAGAACGCTGCCACTCTCACCATCCATTACACGTAGGCCTTGGCGATCGATAGCACTTGCATTGTCCGAAACAGCTGGCCAGCTGCTTCATGGTCCCTCTTGGTTTGGAGGGTCTGCTGAAAGCCAGTCAACATGACAGGCAACCCACAAGCCCTCACTGACCGATAGGTGGTGAATGGCACTGGCTGGGGCAAAAAACCAGGTCTGCAGGGCAAAGTGATGCTTGAATGAGCATTAGGGAGCAGAGGGGCATGCCTCTTTGCTGCCCATCCTGTGTCCCAGCCTGAGGCCCTATAAGCAGAGAATCAATCGATGAGCACGCTCAGCTACAAAGGACAATTCAGCTGGACAGAGCCATGTTACCGACCGTAGGTGCCCTTTGACACAGGGTTTCTTCTTCAAACACCAGTGTGCATGGACATAGGCACGCCTCTGTTTTCTGCAGCAATTTCCACAAGAGCAAAAACATGGGAACAAGTAAGAACCCCAACTACAGAGGAATTGATACGTTCTTGTCCATTCACACTAGGGAGTTTTATCCATCAGTTAAAAAAACGATTAAAAAATAAATTAAAAACATAAAAAACAACGATAACTCTCTTAAATATTGCAAGACGTGGACGAAACTAGAGTACATGATGCTTAGCAAAGCCAGTGTTAGAATCTGTGAGGCAGACTCAATGGTGGGCGACAGGTATACTGGAGGAAACTGCAGAGAAGCCTCTGACCCGAACGAAAAGACGCTCTTTGTATAGACCAGTCCTTTCAAGGACTAGGCCAGGTGGTACATCGGGAGTGCTATGTGTGATTTGGCTAATGGGGAATCAGGGCCACCTGCAGGTAGATGGGAGATTACCCAACAAGATCTTTCCTCAGCAAGTGTCCTTGTAAGAAATCACTGAACAGGATGTGTATGAGGTGTTTCTGTGAGCCATTCTCCTGCCACTCAGTTCATCTTTCAAAGATATATATTTAATATCACCATTATTACAAGGAAAAACAAAGAAGAAGAAATGTGGTTTATGTACCAAAAGACAAGGCCTTAATGACTACGAGGAGGCCAGGAATGGGGGTGGGCAAAGGGTCAAGGGAGGGATGGGGAGCGCCGGGCAAAAAAAAATTGGAGGGTTTAACAGGAAAAACAAACAGATAAATAGATGTTTGGGGAGGTGGGGTGGCATGGTGGGGAGAGGCCCTCCAGATTACCCATCATATCTAAATATTGGTCTGCATGGCTAGAAAAGGAAGAAACGTAAAAAATGATTTAAAAATTAAGCATCAGTGTGCATTGCACAAGAGAAATAGCATTAGGTAGCACTTCCTCCAGGAAGCACCCCCTGATTTCCACAGCCCCTATCCAGAAGCCTTTATCACACTGGATGTCCTTGTTCACTCGTCTTCTTCCCTCCTTAGCCCACTTCCTCCTTGAGGACAGGGGCCTCACCTTCTCCAAATTCCCAGTGCGTAGCCCAGGGGCCAGCCAAGAGCGAACAATCAGTGTTTCTTAAATGATCTAGGCGCAGATTTGCAGGGTAACAAAGGTTGGTTCCTTTTCCTTAACAAATTTAAAAATCAATCATCCAGGGAGAGAAATAGGAGATCCAAGTGAGCCCTTTGTAACTTGCTGGGTTTGATGTTTCCAGGCATTCTGCTCATTCTAGCTTGACTAGTTCAAGCCCTGAGGAGCCTTTCTCCATGGTACCCCTAGTGGTGTAGTGAGTTACACATTGGGCTGTTAACCACAAGGTCAGCAGTTCAAACCCACTAGCCTTTCTGTGGGTGGAAGGTGAGACTTTTACTCCCATAAATAATCACAGACTCGGCAACTAACCAGAAGCACTTCAAGCCTGTCCTATAGGGTTGGCATTGACTCTGTGGCAGTGAGTTGGATTTCTTTTTAAGGGTCAGTACAGAAGGTTGAGGTGCTCTGGTGGTCGAAGGTTTAAGTCTTCCAGAGGTACCATAGAAGGCAGGCCTGCCGACCTACCCCGCCCCCCCCAAAGAGTCAACCATTGTAAACCCTCTGGAGCACAGTTCTGCAGGGACACTTGGCTCCCTCTGAGGAGGAAGAGTCGATTGGACGGCAACTCGGCTAAAGCAAAAGGTCTGGGACTGGATTCTGCTGCCCTGCACAGACACATTCAGAGCGGAAGCAGCAGCTTCCAAACTCCGGGTGATGGATGGGTGGCTGTATTACGGTGTATGGTGAGAGGATGGGGCAGAGCTGCAAGTTGAACTGCACTTACCTCTTCAACCAGATGCCCTTGGGGTTGGTTGGTTCTGTAAAGTCAGAGGACCTTGTAGCTGGGAGGCCAGGCTAGCATTGATAATGGCATTCCTATTTCAAGTGCTCTGGACCTTTGGCCGTTTTCACTACATAGCAGTGGCGAAGGTTGCCTAACATGATAAAAGTGCTTAATGCCAGCTGTTGAATGCACCCCAACCCCCACCTAATTCACAATGAAAAGTTTGGAAGGGGCAGTACTTGATGTCACTGAATTTTACATATAGAAATGTTGAAATGGCAAATGGTGTATGTGTGTGTGTGTGTGTGTGAATGTTGTGCACCAACTCCTAGGCCGTTTTCCCACCTAGCCATTGACACCCACTGCTGTCGAGATCAAACCACCGGCCTTTTCTTTGAGCAGGCAAATGCTTAACCTTTGCACCACCACGCTTCTCTCATCTTCTTCTCTGTGTGTGTGTATGTGCATGTGCGGGCACGTGCATACTTGTACTTGAGGGCGCGTCCGAAAGTCCGTGGCTATATGCAGGGGCTTCAAACCACCAGTCTTTCCTTAAGCGACTCCAGGGGATTCGAAAAGCGAGTGAGCTCCTGAGGGTTCTCAGAGCAGGTGAGCTCTGGGGAGTTCTAAAGGCTAAACTGTCAGGATTTCCCCCACCTCCTTGATGATGTGAGACAATTGGTTTTGAAAGAGAAACAGTGTCTCCTCTTACCTGGAGCTGTGCTTCAGGCTGCATTTGTCTGAGTTGAGGGGAGAGTAGGAAGCCTGGCTTGAGGCAGTCCCCCTTTCCTCCACCTGCCCACCCCAAAGTCCACCAACCATTAATGATTTAGCCTTTGACCTCATTTGTCCAGGCATCTGTTTGTCCTTCATTACAGCGTTCTGCCTGCCCTTTGGGGAGGGGGCTTCCCCAGCGAATCCTGCATAGTACGGCAAGGTGCGAGTGTCTGGACAGTGTGAGTGATGGAGAGGGGCTGTGATCTGCAGGCATGCATCTCTTGGGTCCGAATATGTGGTGGGCACGTAGTGGAAAACCACCTTTGGCTTCAGAGCTGTCAAGGTTTGGGTTTACAGGGAGTTCCTAGTGGGGACTGGGGGCTATGCTGATGTGGCCCTGAGGCACCCAGTCAATGTAGTCTGTGCTGTTGAACAGGTCTGATGGAGTGAGAAACAATTCAGCCAAGTGATGGAGGGACTGATGGGCGAGTTGATTGACTAGGCTACTGGAGTCCCTTGAGAAGGCGGAAGCCACGAACCGAGGGGGAAAATTTCTGCTTAGCAGCCATCGGAGTCTAGCTGGTTCACGCCATTGGAACCAGACTTGAGTACAGACATCACGGAGTCGGGACTTCAAATTCCCGAGGTCGTTCCCCCAAGTTTCCTCTTCAGGAAGGAGAGAAGAAAACCCCAGTCTGACTTTGCTGCTTCTGAGCCGTGCTGACTTGACCGCTCTGCCAGGCGATGTTTTCCCCTCCATCCATCCACCACTACCACCACCACCCAAACCAACCGAACTCACTTCCATCAAGTCGTTACCAACTCACGGCGACCCTGTCAGCCAGGGTAGGACTGCCCCTGTGAGTTTCCAAGACTGTAACTCTTCTAAGAGAATAGAGAGCCCCATCTTTCTCCCGAGGAGCAGCTGGTTTAGGATTGCTGACGTTGCAGATAGCAGCCCAGCGCCTCACCACTGCCCTTGCTAGGTCTCCTCACCACCACTCGTTGCTCTGACATCGACTCTGACCGCATGTGGGAAAGATCCGTAGAGCTGTGTTCTGCAGAATTGGGTGGGCGTGGCAGTGGCGGCAGTGGCTCTCTTTTGGAATCATGTTGAAGCTAAGTGAGGATAAATAACATTGGCCCACCCAAATGTGGGATAATCCTTGTTAGGCCTTCTTGTACATAATGGACTCCGTAAGTGATCAGCTATGTTGCGAGGACCTACTTGGGATGCGGGATATAGTGAAAGAGGCTCCCTCCTATCCTTCTGATCTTATGGTCTGAAACTCATTGGCTGGAACCCATTCCACTGACTGGAAATTTCCATTTCTGTCCCACATATTCCCTCTTTTGGTCAAAATCCATCTACTTAGTCCTTGAGCAAAACATTCAGTAATGACTCCAGGCAAAGGAAATGGTAATTCATGAAGGCAACCAGTCGTATACTCTAGTTCTTTCTCTGGTTACTTGAGCAGGTAAATAGAAACCCAATGGTTTGTTGAATGGCCACTTTTAAGACCCCAGTGTGAGGAGAGAGGGAGAGAGAAACTCTGAAAACAGTGATAGACCGATTGGCAGGGCAGCCCAGAAAGCCATGACGCAAAGAGAACTAGTCTAATGAGGTGTTTGATAGTACCAGTAAGTGCTGAATTTTTTTGGACTACTGTTGTTAGAACGTTTTATATAACGCAGCCTTGGTGGCTTAGTGGTTACTTGTTGGGCCGCGATCAGAAAGATGAGAAGTTCAAAACTACCAACTACTCTGCAGGAGAAAGATGGGCCTTCTGCCCCGGTAAGCAGTTACAGGTTCCGAAACTCACAAGTTGTCCTAGAGGGTCCCTCTGAGTCCGCATCCACTCAACAGCAGTGAGTTGCGTTTTGGTTTTTGCCAAATAGTCTTTATTTTTCTGGTGCCCAATTTAATGATGCTAGCTACATTAGTTAGGGCGGGTAGCCATTACCCTCGATTGATGCCAATATTCCTATCACCGTAGATATCAACTTGCTATTCACCAGAGAAGGATTCCTGCCCCTTCCTCATCTCATAATAACCACGGGTCTTCTTTAGATTTTCTTTTCTTGTCATTTCATCTAAGCATTCTGCTGCATTATTTGTCCTTTGATGAGGTGTACCTAGTAACAAGCGCTCAGAACTTCATCTCTCTCTGTGGTCGAGTGGTATCTATTGGAGGTGGGCTGCTTCATCTGTTGTTTCCACCTTTTTGCTATTGTGCGTAGTGCTGTCGTGCCCTTAGGTGTACATATTTCTGCTTGTGGCACTCATTTCACACCCCTAGGACTGGAATTGCGGGCTCGTGGGTTAGCTCTAGTTTTACCTGTAGTAGGAATCATCATCCTGTTTTCCACCATGGCTCTTCCAGTTTACATTGCCATCAGCAATGCGTAACGGTTCTGATCTGCCTACTTCTTCCTCGCCACCATGGTTATTTTCCGGGATTTTGTTCTTATTGTTTTGTCATTGCTATTCTAGTTGGGCTTAGGTGTTTATTGTACTTTTGATTTCCATCTCTCTAATAGCTAATGACCTTGTCTGTTGACCTCATCAATATTATCCTTAGTGAAGTACCTGCTCATGCCCTTTCTCCGCCTTTTAATTGGGTTATTTGTCTTTTTGTTGATAAGTTGTAGCAGGTTTACATATATATGTGTTTGTGTGTGTGTGTGTGTGTGTGTGTGTGTGTGTGTGTAGCTTATTGGACTGTTATCGGATGTATGAATCCCAAAGATTGTTTCCCTCAGCCTGTTGGTTCCTTTTACTCCTTTGATAGAGTCCTTGGATGCACATAAGTATTTAATTTGTATGAGATCCCAATGAGCTATTTAGTCTTATGGTGCCTATGAATTTAGTGTTGAATTTGATACTCTTGTCATTAAAAAAAACATCTAGGTCACATAACTTTACCCCTATATTTTCTTCTAAGTACTTTATGGTTTTAGATTTCTGATTTGTTTTTTGTGTATTGTATGAGGTATGGTTCTTGCTTTACTTTTCTGCAGGTGGAACTGAATTTTTTTTGCAACCTAGATTGAAGACATGGGAAGAGTTTTTGTATAATATCCGCACCAGTCCTGCTACTATTAACCCTCCAATACCTGACTAAATGCAGTGCTTCCTCTGTCAAGACTTATGTAATCCTAAGAAACAGATATCCATATCATCCTCTTTTGTAGAAGAGGTAACTGAGGTACACAGGTAAGATTACGTATTAAAGGTAATACAGAGCTAGTAATTTGTGGGTCTCCATTAAGAGTCAGGGCAGTTTCAAACCCTGTGGACTTAATGACTTTGACAAAGGAGCTTCAAGAAGTTCATGGAAAAACAGAGTGAAAAGATAATGGATTTTTTTCCAAATGTTTTTGAAGCCCAACCCCACCTCCACATATGTACGGATTTTTTTGCATCCCTTGGTGGAGTTGAGAAAGTAATAAAGATAAAAATAGCAACAATAGCAGTAGGAGTATTTGTTGTGTGCGCTGAGGTAGATACACGCTGTTATCGGCCTCCGTTTTATAGAGATGAGAAGACATGCTCAGGATGACTCATTGATGAAGCCATGCTGGAACTGGAATCTGATGGCCTCCTGGAGTGTGTGCGTGTGTGTGTGTGTGTGTGTGTGTGTGTGTGTGTGTGTGTGTGTGTTTCTAGCACACTGCCTCCAGGGTGTGAAGGAGTTGCTAAGAAGCTTTGGGTTCGATTTTCACTGTCTTGTCCCAGGAACGTTGCCTCTGCTTTCTTGAGCAGCCTCGCTAGCACAGTTGACTAAACTTAACCAAACTCACCACCAGCGAGTCAATTCTGGCTCATCGTGACCCCATGGGACAGGATGGAACTACCCCTGCAGGGTTCTGAGACTGCATCTTTATGGGAGTAGAAAGTCCGGCCTTTCTCCAGCAGAGCAGCTGGTGACTTCTAATTGCTGACCTTGAAGTTAGCACTGTTGACTAGGCTTGGGCAATTCGGAGACCCTATGGTCCACTGGGCTCAAACATAACAATTGTGGGCCTGACACAGGCCTGAGTGGTGTTTCCTTCTGTTGTACATAGTGTTGGTATGAGTTGGAACCGACTCAATGGCACTTAAAACAAGAGTCCAGCCTGAGGTCTATATGTGTGTCGGGGGAGGGGGATTGGTGTTTCAGTGGTAGAATTCACGTCTTTCATACCAGAGACCCATGTTTTGTTCCCAGCCTAAACACCTCATGCCCAGCCTTTCTGTCCTTGGAGACTGATGAATTACTGATCCTCAACAGGTTTCAGTGGAGCTTCCAGACTTAAATGGACTAGGAAGAAAAGCCTGGCAATTTTGGCCTGAAATCAGCCAAAGAACACCCTATGGATCACAACAGCCCAGTCTGCATCCAATAATGGGGATGGCGCAGGACTGGACCACATTTCAGTCCCCTGTGCATATGCTGACACTAGCAGAGTCGGTGATATTGCCATGTTGCCCCAAAGATATAAATCAAAGGATACCCAATACCAAACACAGTGAGAGAAGGAACCAACGAAGTACAAAGACATTGTATGAAATCGGGGGGTCTTTTACACACAATTCTTGCTTTCCATTTACGCGCACACCCGTGGTACACATTCCTGCCTTTGTTGAACTGTGCAACGCCTGTCTGAGCCTGCCTCTCAGGTTCCGCAGCTACTTCCTCAGTTTTCCTAACCTGGAAAGTGGTTATTTTTTTTTTTTGCCTGATCAATGGGCTGTTGCCACCCAGTGGCACATATTGGGAATTGCACGTTTGTTTGTTTTTCTTTTTTAATTTCTAGGTCTTCTTTTTCACATCCCCTCACCCCTCCAACACTCCTGTTTCCAAAGACAAGCCCCACCCATTCCTCCCATTTTAAGTTAAGGGATTAACCACGCCCTTTCTCCTCCTCCTTTGTTTTTAGTCGCTGGTCAGTTTCAGGCTCTTCCGACCTTGTCCAAGAAGCAGAGCTGGGAAAGCAGAGGCAGGGACACACCTACCTGGGAAAATGTCAGTAGTTTGCGGGAGATACCTTCTAGAAGCTTCCGGGTGGTTTGGACTCATTCAGCAGACTCCTTTTCCCTTGGGTGGTGATGACCCGTAGCTGACTATTATCACAGAGCAGTGCAAACTGTGGGTCCTAAAAGGGGCTACAAGGAAGGACCATTCACCGTGGAATAGAACCCTTGGTTGTCCAGAGGTTAAAGTGCTTGGCTATGAACCCAAAGGGTTCAACATGTGGCTGTGTGGGACAGTTGTACTGTGACCTACAGGGTCACCATGAGTCGAAACCAACTGGATGGTAGTGAGTTTTTATGTACAACGTAGTTAAGAAACAAAGGTTTAAGAAAAAACTCCAACAAAATCAACTTGGGCAAGTAAGCAACAAACTGTGAATGAAAACCAGCAGTGGAAATGACGTGTACATCTAAAATTGGCTGAGAATTGTTCAAAAGTCCCAGGGTTGAAGAGGACCCAGTGAGAGATTGGCTACACTGCCGGCAGGAGTCAGAAATTACTCACAGCTTCGGTGGCCCAGGTGGATCGGGAAACTGAAGAACTGTGTGCATGCTTTATTCCTATAAATTGACTACTAGAAATTTCACCTCTAGGAATAGTCACCGACAAATATGTATGTGCAAATGGCTTCATGGAAGTGTTGCTTCGAATAGGGGGAAAGTGCACAAGATACTACTTAATGTAAGGTATAAACCTAGACTAGAATCCTCCATAGATATTTCTCCGTAATTATGTTCTTAGTGATTATTTAAGGGTTTAAAAGTTACAGGACTGTGTGCATGGCATAATTATTAAACAGTTCTCTCAGGATACAAAAGTACTCTCTCACACACACATCTCATTTTCTAAAATTACTACACTTTGGAAAAAAGAACTAAATTCATAGAAATCCATGACTACATGTACATTATTGTGTAAACAGTGATTATCTCTGAGGAAGATTGCTGATGAATTTCTTCTATGTACTTTCTGTCATCTCCAGGTGTTCTGCAAGAAGGAGGTATTAATTTTATTTTTCGGGGTGGTGGTGGATAAAGCCTGTTAGAAACTTATAAAACTGGGTTAGGCGAGTGATGACCATGCAAACACCTCTTCACCGCCCAGAACAGCTTGACGAGCCGTGTGTCCCTGATTCACGGAGCATGAAAACTTAAAAGGCCCTTGGTGTCCAGGGAAGATTCTTAACCCTTCCGGTGCCACCAAAATCCCCTCCATGACTTAGGCCCCAAACAACAACACAAAATTAAATCCAGGTCCCGGAAGCCAATTCTGACTCATGGATGTCAGATGCTTCTGAAAGCAGGTTACCAGGCCTTTCTTACATGGTGCCACTGGGGAGGGTTCGAACGGCCAACCATTTAGTAATCCAGCACAAACCACTTGCTCCCAAGGCTCTGCTTGAGGAACTCACGTCTTAAAGGCAACTTTTCCCCTTCCTTCGCCCACCATGTTCAATTTCTGGATTTAGAACAAGTATCTCGCTGCCTGGCTTGAATCATGGCCCTGGAAAATGCGCTTGGGCACATGGCTCCCTGTTAGCAACGGCCCCCAGTGGGGCAAACATGGAAAGAGGTCAGCGGGGAAAAGGAAGAAACGAAGGAGTCTCACTTTCCTGTAAACCCTGCCAGGCTCCACTTGGGACCCTGCGCGGCCAGATGTATGAAATGTCGTTTTCATAAACGGCTGGTTCAATAACACATAAATTAGCTAGCATACAGTAGTTCGGTGCTCAAAAAAATCATGTTTGCCACAGAGCTCCGATGCCAAAGCAGCTCCTGCATTTCATTTCGTTTCCTAAGAGGTGTGACTCAGTAGATGAACTGTTGTTATCAACATGTGGAGGTACCCTTAAAGCTGTCAGCTATCTCAGTCCGTTCTCCATCCCAGCCTGCGTCCCTCCCCCGGAAAGCATGTGGCTGCTTCCGCTTGAAGGTCTAGTCCAGGGGCTGGCAAACTTGAGAGCTTATGAGCTGCAGTTTGCCAACCCCTGTTCTCGTCACACACCCATTGGGCGTAGCCACCATCAAATAATTGACTGGCGGTTGCTTGAGTTGGTTAGAACAGGAGTTGAGCTGCCATGTAGGCTGGTTTTATTCTGGAAGAGAAGGTTGGAGGGCTAACGAAAAAGCAGTTTTTGCTCCCTGAGGGTGAGTATCTATGAGTGGTGCCAAGTCCCTGTTGGCATTCAAGCTGCCATTCGGTCCATGGTGGGTCATCTCTGTCCACAAATGGGCCCCCAACCCTGTTCAGGGGCTATGAGAATAGAAGGGAGTGTAAGGGAGAGACAGTGACGTGCCCGGCCTAGGAGAGGGGCAAGACCAACACACCAGCAATGAAGAACGATCCTGATGACAGTGCAGACTGACTCCTCGCTGAGTCTTTGGAGATCCTGGGAGAGGGGGGTTCTCTAAGGGCTGCCAATTTTGGTTGAAAATCGGCTTGGCCCTAGTCCCAAGGATTGCTGGAGCACAGAACCAGCTGGGGGCAGGGGTCAAAGGTGGTGAGAACAGGACAGGCGCTGGGAGCAGGAGCCAATGCAGCGAAGCTCTGAGCAAAACCTGCTGGCATCT
Source organism: Echinops telfairi (assembly GCF_000313985.2). Lineage (NCBI taxonomy): Eukaryota > Metazoa > Chordata > Mammalia > Afrosoricida > Tenrecidae > Echinops > Echinops telfairi. Next base: position 12,342,552 of record NW_022103917.1, read on the forward strand.
GGCCCCTTGCCAAGGTGCCTCCTTTCCAGGAACTGCATCTCAGAACTCAGCAGGAGGCTCCAACAGCCCTCCCGGACCTAATCCGCCTGCTGCTGTCGCTGCTGTTTCCCTGCCCTGGATCTGGGGCCCTCTCTCTTACCCTAGGGAGTCAGGGCATGTGCCTTATCAGAGAAACGCCTTGACAGCTGTTCCCTGCCCCCCTCCACTGCTTTGACTGTTTTCCCAGGATTGCCATGAGGGAGTCAGTGTAATGATTCAGAAAAACAATTGGTTGATTCCATTATGAAGTTAGTCGAACCTGTCTTTGGCCGAATTTATGTAGGGAGATAGGCTTGGAGGGCCAGGTCCGCAACCAAGTCTCTCCACCATCTTTCTCCAAGGTGGGAACGACTAGCGTGGAGCAGTGTGACCCCAGTGGAAAACACAGAGACCCACAGAGCCTTGCGTATGCCGACGGTTGACTCTTGCCCTCCACACCGGTTAGCCGCAGCCCTACTGGGGAAGCTGTCAGGGCTACTGCAGTTTTCTAGGAGACGTGATTCTTAGATGTGATCTTGTGGTTGGCAGCCAGAGAGAGACTAGGCCTTTCTTCTGAGGTGCCGCAGGGTAGATTTGAACCTCCAACCTTTCAGTATCCCCAGCTGTAAATGGAGCGTTAGGTGAGACGAGTTCACTGGTAATATACAGCGCAGATATGTATTCTGTGAGGCTAGGTTTGCCTCCTTTTGGCTTGAAGTGGAATTGCTTCCCTGCGACGTCTCAAAGATTCATTCTTCCTTTACTTGATTTTATCTGATTTGTTCCCTACCTGTCTGGCTCTCGAGAACCTCTTTGTACCTTCCCAACGTGAGTCATCTCTATTGAAGTTTCCTTTTAGGGAAGACAAGAAGGAATCTAGATTCTCAAAACTTAAGAGACTCAGACAGACCATTCTCCCATTTTAGGCTGGCTTGATCATTAATCCCTGTATATATTCATTTGTTCATGTCTCATTCAACAATATCAACAGAGTTCCTGTTCTGTCTGGTGCATGAGAGGACACAAAACAATCAAGTTTTATTTGTTTCTGTATTTCTTTATACTTCATTCTTGTGTGTGTGTGTGTGTGTGTGTGTGTGTGTGTGTGTGTGGTGTAAATATTCAAGAGCACTTCAAGACGTTTCTGGAAAAATACTATTTTATTTTAATTCCATCTTGTTCATGGACTTTTTGCAGCCTGCTCTCTAATACAACAAAGCACAGAGTGAGTCAATCATACTTCATGCATGGAACCATTCACCGACATTCGTTATACTCTTTCAGTTGTACAAACATACTGTAACAAGATCACTTTTGTCAGCTTATTCATTTCTTCTTGTTGTTAGGTGCCTTTAAGTTGGTTTCAACTCATTATGACCATATGTACAGCAGAATGCACCACCACCCAAAGCCACAATTATTCTTATGTTTGAACCCATTGGACTGTAGAGCCTCCAAATTGCCCAAGCCCTGATGCTGTAGGGGTTACGCTTTGGGCTGAGATCTACAGTCAGCAGTTCAAACCACCAACTACTTCTTAGGAGAAAGACAGCATTTTCTATTCCAACAGGGAACTCACATGGACAGTTCTATAGGATCCTGTCCTACAGAATCCCCATGAGTAGCCATTGACCCATCGGAAGTGTGTCAACTGTGCTACCAGTTCTTATGTTTGAAGCCCTTATTGCAACCACTGTGTTAAAGCCTCCTGTTGAAAGTTCATCTTACTCACTGGGTACCACAATGTGGGTAGTTTACAAGATAGTGATTGTCTAACAGTTGTGGAGGCTCAATTCTGATGTTAATGTTCTCTCTAAAGTCTCTAAGCGGAAGATTCTTTCTTGTCTGTCCTAGCTTCTGGTCGTCCCTGGAAGTTCCTGGCTTCTACGTGCATTTTCACAGGACTGTCTTCTTCCTACGTGTCTCTCGTGCTTCAGTTTTTTAAGGACACTCCTTAGACTGGATTGGCTTCCTGCTAGCTGAAAACGTCTTGAAAGACTATATATGTATATGGAGAGAGAGAGAGAGAGAGAGAGATGCAAATCAGCTACTGGAAGTTAGGATGTTGCTAGGTGCCATAACAGAACAAAACACAGCCCCATCCTGCGCCATCCTCACCATTATTCTTATGTTTGCGCCCACCTTTGAATCCCCTGTGCCAAACCATCTTGTGAATGGCCTTCCTCATTTGTGCTGCCCACCTGCTTTCCCAAGCATGCCGTCCTTCTCCAAGGGCTGATCTCTTCTGACATGTCCAAAGTATGCAAGATAAAAATCTCACTGTCCTTGCCTCTAAGGAACATTCTGGCCATACTTCTTCCAAGACAGATTGGTTGGTTCTTTCGACTGTCCCTTGTACTTTCAATGTTCTTTGCCAGCATCATAATTCAAAGGCAGCCATTCTTGGTGCCTAACCCTGAATGACCAGGGAAGGCTACAGCTGTTCATTCGGCACTGTGCCCAAGCCCAATTACAGCCCACCTCCATGGCTTTTCCTAAACAGCATAATTGAGGGGAAATTCCCAAATCAGACTTCTGTCATTTCCAACTCTGATACGTGCTGCCAGGAACCCCCACCTTCCATGGCTGTATTCCAGATTGCTTGCTTCCTTGGACCGTTCCGACTGCCAGACCTCCAGGCCGGCATAGCTACCTGAATACCGTGTCCCGGACTGATTTTTTTTACAGTGTTTTTCCTTGAAACTTCCAGAAGTGATTACATGTTATTGATAACTTCTTTGACCTTCCAGGTCTTTGACCTTCTGTGATCTGATGCCCGTGAAGGCTTGCCTATGGGAACCCTCTTCCCAGTCTGCCTTTTGCCACCTTGATGACACCCCTCTCCAGTGTAACAATGGCCGTTCTGGGCACCTCCAAGCCTTCTTCCCGGAATCTAGAGCGCCAGATGACAGCTATGTATCAGGGGGGGCTCAGGTGACAACTGATTCAGGACATTGACGAGATCTCATTATTTTTTGCTCCTGTGTTTACATCTTTTGAGTGAGTTTGAAAAATCAAGAAAACAATACAATTTGGTCTCCCAAATTGAAATGATGATGAATTCACCTTTTTATTTATTTAGTTCTGGTTGTTGTCGTCTTTCTCCAGACCTCTTTCCACACCTCCTCTTCCACCTCCCCGCCAAGCTTCTCTTGGGAAAAGACCTGCTCCATTGTAGCTGTGCTGATCTCAGCTCTCAGTCCCTATTTCCCCAGGTCTTTCAGTCGCTGCATTTTCTATTCTCATTCGATGGGGATACAGCCTACGGTGGTATCCGGCCTTCTGCAGACTTGGCTGAAAGAACCAAGAGTTACCACGTGGTCTTTTCATCACTATTGTCCTTGACTGGCAGCTGTTTTTGCTCCTACCTCTTGGTCTTTCCGGAAGCCTGTTGATTTGCTCATAAAGAGATGGCCTGGCCTCTTGGGCTTCGGTGATTCAAACTAGTCAGCCCAGTGGGTACATATGGCATCTAGAGAAAAGTGGGACTTTGGGAGCCATGTGTGGCAAAGACATGTTTACAGAGAAGGGTAAGGACTACTCCAAAGAAACCCAAACTCACCACCATCGAGTCGATGCTGACTCATAGTGACCCCCCGTGGGACTCCGGGAATATAACTGTTAACAGAAGTAGAAAGCCCAGTCTTTCTCCCGCCGAGCTACTTGGTGGTTTTGAACTAGTGACCAAGCGGATCGCAGCCCAACTCATAATCATTACACCACCAGGGCTCCACAGATAAGGCAGAGTTCAAAAGTGGGAGTGACTTTGCTCTTACATCGTTGTTTTTTTTTAACCTAATCTGCCTCCTTCCCATTTTGAAATCCTATCTATGCGTAGCTTGATGAACATCACACAATTTTCCCCTCCATTTCAAAAATTTTCTGTTGTTGCTAAGTCCTCCCATGTTTACCCTCTAACCGAGATCTCTCAGAAGTTCAGGCCTCTACTCATGGTCTTCTTTCTTTCTACATTCATTTTATAATCTCGTGCATGATTCCTGCTGTGACAAGCAGAAGTCTCCATGTCTCCAGTCTGTCTCCCAAGATATAGTTCAGAGGTCTCATGAACATTCCTCTAGGCATCTATCTGCCCTCAACAAGCTAGATGGACACAGTGGCTACAATACTGGGTTCAGGAATTGAAAAATTTGTGAGGATGGCACAGGACTGGCTGGCGTTTCGCTCTGTTGTGCATAGGTCACTATGGGTTGGAACCGACACAATGGTGCTTTAACATTGACACCAGCCACCTTTGCCCTCAGAACCCTTTTGCTAATGATATGCCTTTTCTCTTTGAAGACAGAAGCCTCAGCATCATCTCATATCATTCCATCACCACCATCAATACTCTCCCACCCAAGCAGAAAATCAATTTGCAAGGTATACTGAGTCTATGGGGCGGGAGGTCATGAAAGGATTTTAGAGTTGGCCATAACCCTAAAGGTTATCTATTATGGACTTAAAAGGAAACATAGGCTCAGAGGGCCAAACAGGGGTTAGTATTAAGGCTGAGACTAGAACTCAGAGCTGAAGATTTTTAGGTTACTACTTTCTTGACATAACACTCCTTGACAGCTTAGGTCAAACGTAAGGGCTCAAATACCCACTCAGCTTTGCTATTCATTCGCCTTCACCTAAGGGGTTCTTGTGGCATGGTGGTTGTTCTCGGGGCTGCAATCTATAAGGTCAGCAGTTCAAAACCACTAGCCTGCTCCTCAGGAGAAAGATGGGGCTGTTCAACCCTGTCCTGCAGGATCGCTCTGAGTTGACAATGACTCGATGGCAATGAATGAGTGAATCTTCACCTTGGATTTCTGTGTCTGATCTCTAAAATGGAGATCCCATTAAGATCTCATCTTGAGCTATGGTTGTTAGAATCACATGAGAAAACGCCATAATGCACGTACCATTAGCTGCAGTCTATCACCTTCGTTCTGGGTACACTGCTGATGCTCTTCTAGAATTGTCCAGTCTTTCAAATATGGAAACTTGAGGCTCTTAGCATCCTTTTCCTGCTCTGAATCCTATTAGCTTAATGATGTAAGGAATTCAAATCGAATCAGAATCTCAACACATTTTGAAAAAGGGAGTTTTTGAAAATGTTAGTTTTCTGGGTAGAGTAAACGACGATGAAAGACGCACCCATCAGTACGTGCTTGTGGATAACTTCTAGAACTCTGTTTTGTCAACTTCGAGAGGCCTGAGGCAGGGCTTTTCTGACCAATCTGACATATCCCTTAGTAGCAAGGGTGTGCGGACTAGCTAACATGTGGGAACGGAGAGAATAGGCTCATACCACAGAGCCTGTTTAGTAGCCAGCGCTGTCTTTTATTTCACAACGTGTCTTGGCCATGCAGTATCCATGAGCTGTGTTCCCCGTTGAGCCCGAGGTAGATTTCTTGCGTGGTGGGGAACCCTTAGAGACTAGAGAATTGCCCGGGGAGAGTGGATTTCTGGGACTAGAGAGCTGTGGAAAGGAGGGGAAATGAGCTTGGAGCCAGAGTGAAAGGGGCTGGGACAGCTGACATCTTTCTGCGCATGCAGAGAAGACAGGGAAGAAAGCCCAAGAGAGAAGCTTGCCTAAACACCCAGGCCTTTAACTTCTCCGCTGTAATTGTGTACCTGAAAGCACTGCAGACATCATAAGTTGCTTTGTAAGACACATCTGGGTCATTTAAAATCAAGTTGGTTCTGACTCTTGACAAGCCCATAGGCATCAGAGTAGATCTGTGCTCCATGGGGGTTTCCTTGGTTGGTATTTTGAAATTCAGTTCTCATTCCTTTCTACGGAGGCAAGTCTCCAACCATCCACAGTAATCATTGGCACCACCCAGGGACATAAATCACTTCTAGAGACAAGACTTTAGGTCTAGTGACCTTTTTACTCTCTGAGATGGAAAGCGATGTGCTTGTACAGAAAAGGCAATAGGCTGGAGAGCAGAGGATACATAGGGAGTCTCCACCTCTCAAGTCTCCACTGCAGGTCGGGTTTGACGTCAGTCATGCACCTCCTTCTTCCTTTTCTTCTTTCATTTTTATTGCCTTTTATTATCAGTCTTGATAGAAATCCCATCTTCCAACTTCTGCAAGTAGACATTTGAGATTAACATCCCCAAATAGCAAAACAACCGAGCTGTCGTAAGCATGGTTTGTCATCCTAATCCTTCCATCCAAAATGACCCGAGGAGCACTAACTAGCCGGCCTCTTTGTGGAGCGGGTGGGCACAGATGAATCCTTTATCTGACCATATCCGCACCCAATGACATGAAAGAACCGGTGCATTTAAGACAAAGAGAACCCGAAGCTTGATTTTATTTTTTCTTTGTTAGCGGCTAGCTAAGCTGAGTTGCAAACTGACCTTTTTAGCTTTGATAAAAGCAACCTTGATTCATGATGCATGAGCCTGGGTCTTTGAAACCGATAAGAAATGGTTAGTTCATTGAACATGCAAACAAATTACTTTCCAAGGGCTGAAATTCAAACTGACATTCAGCTCCGAGAACATCTATATTTAATTATACATAAAGGCCAGAAAACAATTTGTAACCTTAAAATAGTAAAATTAAAAGAGAAGTCCTACCTATGCAAATAATTGATTCCATTGCACCCCTACCCTTTAGCCTGGCCATCATTTGTCTCTATGAGCTGTGCTGGCTGACCCAATATTTCCAGGGCGGCCCTGAAATATGAGCTTGGATTAGAAAGAGGCAGTCCAAGCAGCTCCCAAGAATGGCTGGGCTATAGACCCAGGAGGCAGCGGTTTTCTAACAACATTTCCCACTTGGTAGGAGGAATAATAATGGAATAATACCATCTATAGCCATGTATGCCCCCCTCCCGATGGAATTTAGGGCTCAAACTGTTGTAGGAACCTGGACAAGAATGGGCAGAGACCTGGGTTCTAAATCTGCCCTCAGATTCCTCAGCTATGACGTGAGAGGCTGGAGGCCCAATGACCAAGTGGGAAGAAAAGGAGCAGAGTGGGAAATGACCATGGGAATTAAATGAGTGTGGCTTGCTTGTTTTGTAATATCCAGCCCCAGCCCCTCCCCACCTGTCACATCCACGCATACACCGGCTTCTCACATCCCAGCCCCCGCCCCCTGCAAGTGAGCACAGCGCAGCCCGGTCTTAGGGAAAGGACAGTGGACCAGAGAGGAGGGTACCAGGATTTGCATTTCGTGCTAGCAGTAACTCCGAGTGTCTTGCACACCTCCAGGTGCTGCGGAGGCAATTCTGACTGTGAGCCACAGGGTTTCAGGGGCTGGTGTTTGGAAGTAGCTCACTAGGCCTCTGGGTAGACTTGAACTTCTAAACTTTGTTGGCCACTAAGTGTACCCAGTGTTGCTTGCACCCTCAGGGTCTCCTCTGGGTCTCTGCTTCCCTGTTTGCAAAGTGAGGTAGTTGCCTTCTTGTTGGTTTCCTATCGGGAGAGCACTGCAGAGTCTACTGGGAATTCTGTTGGCTGTCCCCGCCCCCATGGCAGACACCCAGATACCACACCACACACACAGCATACGCAGCACACACACGGGCCACACCTGCAAATACCATACCCTTATATCCGTGCTGCAACACAAACATCATATACATGCCCACGCCACCCACACCATCTACACCTGTGCATACACACACACACACCATATAAACACACATGTACACACTCACTCAGAGCTTACACATGCTTCATGCTTGGCTAACTGAATCTCACTACCCTCTGGGGCAGGGCTGGCCTGCTGTGGTTCCTGGAACGTCCCAGGAGGCTGACTGTGGTCGTGTGGTAGCCTGAGACTGGGGGAGGCTGCGCATGTGTCCTTGTTGGGCACAGGGGTGAACCCGGCAGTATTTCCAGCCGTCCTCTGCCTGGCGGAGGCTTTCGCAGGATGGGAGGTGTGCGGAGGGCAGGAGGCACCCCGTGGGCAGCTGCCAAGACACTGCTCTGAACTTCCCAGTGGTCGCTCCTGTGGGCTCTTCCTGAGCTATGGAGGCGCCTGATTAAATTAATGGATTCTTGGGTTTTGAAAAATCCCCTCTCTGGTGGGTTGCATGCTATTTCAAAAGATGTGCTGAGGAGGCCAGTGCCAGGTGGAATTCTTTGCACACAACCCCCCCCAAGGGCTTGATTCAAAGCTGAATATGGTGGCAGAAGGGCAGACAGACCATCGGCAGCCTTTCTCTCTCAGTTGCTTTAGTGACTGGGAACATTCTAGACTGAGTGTGTGTGCAGAGTGGAAGCAAGGAGGCGCCAGGAATCCCTCAATCTGGATTTTCCAAAAGGGAGAGTGATCACATGGGGAAAAACATCGCTGGAGAGTTCTGGGAACGAACACGGAAACACAACTACTTAAAGAGTCTTGGTGGCGGCATGGGTTAAGGTTGGGCTGTTGACCCCAAGATCTCCAGTTGGAAACTCCCGGCTGCCCCAGAAAGTCAAGGGGACACTTTTCCTCGGAGCGAGAGGGCTGCCCCCACTCAGAATGGACTCGATGGCAGTGAGTTTGGTTTGTTTTTCCCTCTAATTGGAGCTTGGCAAGTTCAGACCCACGCAGAGGTGCCTTGGAATGTAGACCTGGCAAGCTCCTCCCAAGTTCTCCCAGCCTGGAAAACTCCACAGTGCTATTCTACTCTACCCACCTGGGTTGCTGTGAGTTTGAATCAACTCCAGAACCTTAAACCACACATTGTTATTTCTTAGCAACCCAGGGTAGAAGGCGGCAGGCTGAAGGCCCAGTTTGTCACCCTAGCTTGGCTCTAGACATGCAAATCCATAACCTGCTCCTGTCCTACTTTCCCATCTCCCCAAACAAGGGGCCTGTGCTCAATCAGTCATTGTCCAACTAGGACCCTCAGGGCTCTCTCACCTTTCCCAGGAGCATGAAGGGTGAGAGAAGAGGCTAAGCAGTCAGAATTCAACCCTTATCTGCCACTCTGAGCTGCAGGACTTTGCACAACTCGGTTCAAATCCTAGGCTGTGGCAGTGGCTCCCAGGCATTTTGGACCCTGTTACGGTGTGCAAAATGATCGAAGCCCCACAAGAGCTTTTATGTGTACCTTGTCTGTTGATATTTACCATATTCAAATTTTAAACAGGACGCTTTAATATGTACAACTCCATTTAAATAATAATAAGCCTCCAGAAGTAACATGGTCTAATGAAGGAGCTCTATTTTCCCAAACAAAAGCAACATCAGTGAGAAGAGTCACCCTCTTTTCTATTTTGCCCATGTGTGGCCACCCGGTGTCCTAGAAGAGGCTCGGATTCTCACATCGGCTTCTGCACTCAACCCGTGTTGTGACTGAAATATCTGAGGGGCCTGGCCTCACCCAGACATGTAGTTGGAAAGTGCAGAACCTCATCAACTCCCTGAATGGAGCCAGAAGAGCCCCGCTGCCTTTAGGCCACACTCGGGGAGCTGCTTCCTTCTGTGAGTGGGGCTCCCTCTGCACTTGTGCACCCACGGGTAGCAGCTCTACCTTCACCCACCACCACGCATTCGACCCCCTCCTCTTTGCGAACAACTCAGACTGGATGTTTCCCTTAATAGACTGCCAAAAGAAGGAGCTCACCGGTCTTAGAAGGAGTACAACAGAATGGCCCTGCCCTTGATGACTTTAGACATGTCATCAGGGGAGACTAAGCACTAGGACAGGATATCACTTGGTCAAGGGAGACCCTCCTTTAGCTATGGATAGACACAGTGGTCTCAGCAGTTAACTGGAACCTACCAATGACCATGAAGATGGCATAGGGCTGGGTAAACTTTCCTCCTGCTATACGTAAGGCTACTGTGTGGCAGAACAGACACAGTGGCAATGAACTACAGTGTGTAATGGAGTTCTTGTAAGGCTTCCTTTGAAAAGAGAGCGCTGCTTCTGATGGTACTTGAAGTCTACCCACCTAAATTATCCATCTCTCAGGACCTAAGGGTTCAGGAGTGAATTGGGGTCCCTTCCCCAGGCATCCTTTGTCCTAAGGACCCCTATCACTCTCAGACTTTCAGGATTTGTGGGGATTGTGCCTTGACTCTTTCCAGACAGTAGCCTGTCACCTTGAGAGTGACATTCTCAGCTCTGGAAAATGGCATCAGAATGGCTTGATAGATTTAATGCCACTTCCAAATAGTGCTTACCTGCCTGGGGATGGATATGGGCTAAAGGAGGCGGGGAGTCCGTGTTTGCCGAGCTCTCTGATCACTGGGGGAAGAGACACGCCAGCTAAGACATCTATCATAGTTACTTACTTCCAGGATTTATACCTAACCTTTCTTCTCGGGGATGGGAGACCGTACCTAATGCCATGGGATCGCTGAGCCCTCCCAACCCAATGACACTTCTTCCGATTTCTTGGGTAATGGAGGAGGCTGAGCTGTTCTTTATTGATTTAATGTCATTCTATTCATAAAACCCTCTTCTCAGGCCCTGCAGCCCTTGGTTCTCTTTGCAGAGAACGCTTTCGTCCCGGTCCTCTGCTGGGCCGGATGCTGTGAATCTCATTGATGTGAGGCAGGCGAGAGACTTGCACAGCCATCCTGCTGGCCACCCACTTGAGGATTTGAAAATGCGTAGATATGCACCAAGCACAGTGGAGGCCAGCAAGCAGGAGAACCCCTGAAGCTCTGGGCTTTTCCCACAGTCTAGGCACAAAGGGGCTCAACCCCAAATGTGGGGCCATCATTTGGGCTAATTGGGTTCTCCATTTTCATGGTCCTCTTCTCTGGGAGTAAGACTAAAACCACATCCCTAGGAGAAATTGGAACGCTCAGGTATTGCTCTGGATATTACACTGGTATTAGGGTCTGCCATTTTGGAACTTGGCAGAACTGCCAAGTTCCTTACAAAGGTCATTATGAAAATACCGTAGGACCCAGCAACTCCCCTCCTAGCTAGATGCCCAGAAAAACTGACAGCAGATTTTTTTCATAACAACCTATTCTTAGCAGCCCTATTCCCCATAGCCCAAAGGAGGCAACAGCTCTAATGTCCACCAACCGATGAATAGTGGAATAAAAGGGGGGGGGGCATATAGCTGTATCCCTGGGGCCCCCAAACAATGTGTGCTCAACTACTAACCAAAAGGCTGGTGGTTCAAACCCAACAAGTGGTGCCACAGAAGAAAGGCCTGGCCATCTTTCTTCATAGAGATCATAGTCAAGAAAACCTTTTGGACACCCTTTCTACTCAGGAGTCACCATGCGTCAGTTGGGCTGGGTTTCTTGTTGTTGCTGCTTGCATTTGTTTACTGGACTATCACCCAGCCATAAAAAGGCATGAAGCACACGCTACCAGATAAACGAACCTCAACCACAGTGTGCTAAGGGAAAAGAAGCCCAGCACAAAAGGCCGCATCCATGGTCTGATCCCATGCATGTGAAATACGCAGAGTAGTACAATCTGTAGAGACAAAAGCAGACTGAGGTTTTGCCAGGAACTGAAGCAGGAGTGATGGATCAATGGGTGCAGGCTTTCTGTCTGGGGTGATGACATTCCCCGAAACTTGTTCAAGGCAGTTGTGTAGCACTGTGAATGTAGGAAATGCCATAGAACTGCACCCTTTACCAAGCTTGGCTTTAGATTGGGTGGATTTCACCTCCATTTACAAAACAAGCACACAAAAGCCCAGGAAAAGAAAAAGACGGCTGAATTTCTGGTGCTGCCCTGTCTTGGGCTAGGGCTTCTCCTAAGTGTTTGTGGGCTCGGGAGCCCGATCCTGGGCTGTGCACAATTTCTGAGTGGTAGCGTGGGCTTACCCAAAGCTTGTGAGTAGATCCTGTGGGACAATCTGATGCCTGGTCTTCAGCTGCCTGCCCTGCCCTCACAGAGCTTGCTCGTCCTTGAGCTCTGACTCAGTCGTTAAAGCACCTGGCTTCCATAACGATGCATAGCCTTGGAAACAAACCCCACTGGGTAGGAGTCAGAATGGACTCCATTGCAATGGGTTGGTTGGTTGGTTTGTATTGTTTTGCTTTGGTGAGGTGTTTTTTTTTTTGGGGGGGGGGGGATGAGCAAATTAGTGATTGTGATGTTTGCTATTGACTAGAATGTGAACTTCTTGCCGGCACTGGTACTTCACCTCCTTCCTTGTCTCCTTAATTCCCATTCAGTGCCTCAGGCAGCTCGCCCATAACGGGTGCGCAGGGCAGATCTACAGGCTTCGCAAGTGGACAGGGAGGAGTTGGGTTTGAGGTACTTTGTAATGCAGATAAATATTAGCAATATAAAGAATGACGTTTGAGTCAGAAGGAGTTATGTGCTGGTTCAGGGGAAGATTTGCATCCCCATTCACCCAGATACAGTTGAAGTATTTCTCTAGAGCAGGGGTGGGGAACTTTTTATTTTTTCTGCCAAGGGTCATTTAGATAGTTATGCCATCATTTGTGGGCCATACAAGATTATCTATGTAAAACTCATCCAGCTAGATTTGGTCCAACGTTTAATGAATCCACCCCTACCGGGGTGGCTGGAGCTGCTTCTCTTTGGGGAGGTGGCTGATGGTAGCGGGTCTTGACGAGCCTGCGGGTCTTAAACAGCTCGCAGGTTGGGCGCCCCCCACCCCTGCTCTAGAGAAAAATTGCAACTGGTTTTCTCTTCCAGCAAAAGCACATGTGACTTCCCAGACCATTACATACCTGATGAGGGTAAAGGGCAGCTGAGAGCTGTTGGGCATTTGGAGGCTGATCAGAATGGAAGTCAGTGGGAAACCGTGATGCGATTTCCCCCGGCGAGTTCCCCCATGCCTGTGGGATATGCACTGCCTAGCCTCCCACCCACATTCGGATTAAGAGTGAACAAGCAGCCTGAAGATGGGCCAGTGGTGCAAGTCCTCCTCCTGGTACTGCCCCCAGTCCTTCAGGGCCCATCAGCTTTCCAAAAGGAAGATGCACCTGAATTTGGCACCTATCGTGGAGGGCTGGTGGGGCTCCCAGAAATGGTATGTGGAGACAAACACTGCCTTGTGTGTACACAGACTTCAGTGGTACTGCCTTGTCTGTGGGCACCACGGAATGCCATGACATCATCCCATTGGATGCCATGATTTTAGCCATAGTGATTTGTGATTGACTTCATTCTAATGCATCATGACCCCATGTGTGTCAGTATATAAGTGTGCACCATTCAGTTTTCAAGAACTGACTTTTTTGGAAGTAGATTGCAAGACCTTTTTCAAGTCACTTCTGGGTAGATTCCAACCTCCCACCTTGGAGTTAGCAGTCAAACATGGTACCCACATGGACCACCCACCCAGGAGCTCTCACGTCCTACTCCGTGTCTTCTCATATCCTAAGGGAAACTTCAGCCCCCTGAGGTGGTCCCTGTCTGCCTCAAGCTCTCTGTGAGGGCAGGTGGTGGCCGACCAGGCATCGAATAGTCCCAAAGGATCCACTCACAAATTTTGTTGTGCCCATGGTCCCACCCAGAAATAGTTCACAGCCCACGATCAGGCTCCTAACCCCACAGACATTCAGGAGAGGCACTGGCCCAAGATGGGGCAGCAACCTCAAATTCCTAAACTCTCTGGGACCCCAAGAATCCTTGGATCAAGCACCAGCTAAGGCTTGTTCCATCTCGCTTTGCAGATCAGGCCTTGCCCATTTCCACTATGATTTTGTAAGATGAACACATTACTGTTTTCCTGCAACTTGGAAAGGCCGCCTTTCTCTTTGGGAGATGACTCCATAGGACATAGCAGAACTACCTCCGTGGGGTCCGAGGCTGTCAGTCTTTATGGGAGTAGAAAGCCTCATCTTTCTCCTGCCAAAGGGTTGCTGGTTTCAAAGGGCTGATCTTGCAATTAGTACCTCGACTCACCAGGGCTGTTTTATAATACACTTAGGTGAAGTGGACAGGAGCTTCGGCGTCAGACCAGACTTGTATTCTCGTGCTCTCCCTATCACCTGCAATGACCTCCAGAAAGCCACCTAATCTCTCAGCCTCTGTCTCTTCACATGTGAAAGAGGAAAAGAAAAATATATTCTACAGTTATTGAGATATAAACAACAAAACCTTGTCCTTATACCTGGATCCCATCTGCTAGCTCCCAGCTATTTAAAAAAAAAAGTTAACAAAAAATCTCCACCTTTGTAGCATGGGCTGCCCCATTCATTTTCCTAGAGAGCACCTGGCCCTGTTAGATACTATGTGACCTTAGACAACTTTCCTTTCTCTTGGTCTGTAAAATGCAGAGAGGATGCATTTGATGGGATCCTTTCCAACTTTGATAGGTTTTTTTTCAAAGTAGGTCAAGGCCATATAGTAATCAGCTGGCTCACCCTTCTAGAGCATGGACTTGACCATTTGGCGAAGACAACTCTTCCCCAAGGCAACAGTTCCCACTCTCAGCACTGTCATTACACGGGCCTTTGTGGGTGATGAGTTGGGCAGCTTGCCTCAAAGTGAGCAGTTTGAGACTGCCAACCTCTCCAAAGGAGAGAGATTTGCAGTGTCAGAAGTTCTGTTCTGTCCTGTGGGGTCTCTAGGCCTTGGAATTGATGCAATGGCAGTGAACTTGGATTTTGGTGCTTGAGGGGGGTGGCGCAGTGTCAATCATGCTTCTTGTCCTTAGTCATCTTGCCCCTGAGCTTCTGTTTCTTCATCCATACAGTAAAAGCAGACTACCGATTTGGCTTATTTCTCATTTCATTGTACTTTCCCACCCATAGCAAAGGTAGGCATTCTAGCAAGAAGTACCCCTACTGCTCTACAGAGAAAAACTTGATCTGCCTGCCAACTTCTCCGCAGACCCTCAGCCCCACCCCCAGCCCCCGGTCCTTGGCCCTTCCATTGACAAGAGATTTGTGTCCTCGGGGAGCAGCATCACCATGGTGAAGATTGATACGGCGGTTTCATGTTCCTTGTGTAGCCAGGAGCTTGGCACTCCGAGCCTGTGGCTTTCTTCTGGAATTCAAAATGAAAAGGAGTCTCCGGAGGAACTTGAAGTGGGAGGTGTTAGAAGCAGGCTGCAACCGGGTAGTAACCAGGGTTCCCTACCCAGTTTCGCGCTGTGGAGGGATACAGTGATGCTCTCTGCGTACGAGCCTCAAGGAGACGTGCCACACAGTGCAGGGCGAGAGACACAGGGCTCAGCGCCGGAAACCGGACATTTCCCCCTCACCTCAGCCCCTTCATTTACTTGTTGTTTGACCTGAAGCAACTTAACCTCTGAGCCCCTCCTAACCTGTCAGATAAGACCGAGAAGAATGCCGCCTACCTCACAGGGGGGCTGTGGGGTGAAGGAAACCCGGGCTCCACCTCTCAGCTGTTCTGGGGGTTCTTCGGAGCCTCCGTTTCCTCGGCTCGACAGTGTGCACAGTTTGGATCAGGATGCAATGAGGAAACTCCTGCTGTTTGGTATACGGGGCGCACTCATTAAACAGCAGCTAAAAGAGGCAAGCATTCAAACTGAACAAGGGGATTCAAAATCAACCCAAACTTACTGCCATCGAGTCCAGACTGACTCCCAGCGCCCCTAGAGGCGAGGGTCGAAAGGTTCCTGTGAGTGTCCCAGGTTGTAGCTTTGTAAGAGCAGAAAGCCTCCCCACCCCACCCCTGTGAAGCAGCTGGTGCTTTTGGACTCCTGACCTTGACGATGGCAGCCCAATGGGTAACCACGACGCCAGTAGGGCTGCAGAGCAAGGGGATGCTGTGATGTTTAAATATCAGGACAAGTGTACGTCAGGGTTGTATTCTTTCATCCTATTTATTCCTACAGTATGGCAAGTAAATAATCTGAGAAGCAGGACCGTATGCAGAAGACGACCACGATGCAGCATCCAGATTGGAGGAAGGCCCATGAACAGCCTGCCCCAGGCAGACCACACAACCTTGCTTGCTGAAAGTAAAGATGACTCGAAGGAAGCGCTGATAAGATCAAAGATGATGCCTTCGGCGTAACATAGTCCACTGCCATCAAGTGGATGCTGACCCACAGCGATCCTATAGGACAGGGTAGAATTGCCCTTTTGAGTTTCTGAGACTAAGGAAACCCAAACCCTCCCAATTGGGTCAGTAAGCAGGATCACAATCCATGGAGAAAAGACGAACGTTGTCCAAGACTTCTTTTGATTTGAATCCACAATCAGTGCCCATGGAAGCAGCAGTGGGGAAATCCAAAGACCTATTGCAATAGCAAATAGGCTGCACAGGACCTCTTTAAGGTGTTAAAGGGCAATGGTGTGCCCTGAAAAATTCAGGTGCTACTGACACAAACCTAGATATTTTTTAGTGGCTTCCTATGGACAATACATATGGAAGATTACCTTACTCTTCCTTAACTCATGCCTTGACTTATGATTTTGATGCAGCATATGACATATATCATGGGTTGCCAGAAGAATGACTAGAACTGTGTTGGAAGACATACAGCCAGAATGCACCGTAGGACTGAGGCTGGCGAGACTCTGTCTCGTGTACTTTGGTCATCTTGTCAGGAGGGTTCAGTCCTTCTCATAAGGATCCAGCCATCTCGTACTACATTCTGTCCTCTTGGGGCAAAGGCACGTGGTCTTCTGGCTGATCTGGATTTGAAACGCCATGATAGGACATGAACCTAGAAAGCCTGCAGTGAAAGAAGACATATTAGTTCCTGGGTTTGCCCTAAATGGAAGAGGCTCAAATCTGAGAAAACTTTTCAGTTTTCAAAAAGAGCATGTCTATCATGGTTGTTGTTAGGTGTCCTCAGGCCAGTTTCAACTAATAGTAACCCTATTGATAACCATATCACCCTCTTGATAACAGAATGGGACACAGCCGGTGGGGTGCACACAATCTTTGCTTGGGGCCATTGTTGCAACCACTAGTCAAATCATCTCACTGGGGGTCTTCTGCTTTCCAGAGCAGGAGATCCTTCTTCAAGGACTGATATCTGGTCCAAAGTACGTGAGACTACATCTTGTCTCTCCCTGCTGTTTTTGTTACATGCTGTCGAGTTGGTGCTGACCCAGAGCGACCCTGTGGGCAACAGAACACAACACTGCCCAGTCCTGCGCCATCCTAACAAGTGTCCTTACGCTTGAACCCATTGTGGCAACCGCTGCCCATCTTGTGGAGGACTTCCTCTTTTTTGCTGCCCCTCCATTTTACCCAGCATGATGTCCTTCTCCAGGGACTGGTCTCTCCTGATAAGGTGTCCAAAGTAAGTGAGATGACGTCTCGCCATCCTTGCTTCTAAAGAGCCTTCTGTCTATATTTCTTCCATGAAAGATTTACACATTCGTCAGGCAACAGCACATTCAAATCCATCCATTATTCTGCAGTCCTCCTTATTCATTGTCCAGCTTTCATAGGCATAGGAGGAGAGTGCAAATGCCACAGATCAGGCACACCTTTGCCCCATGCAGTTCTTCTTTTGATTCATTGATTGCTGCTTCCTTGAGCACGAATTATGGATCCCAGCAAGATGAGATCCTTTGACAACTTCAAATGTTTCTCCATTAATCATAATGTTGACTATCAGTTCAGTTCTGAGAATGTTGGTTTTCTTTTTTTTTTTTTTTAAACATTT
>NW_022103917.1:12360998-12409079 GCF_000313985.2 Echinops telfairi
GCTTGAAGGTAAACAAGCGGCCATCTAGCTCAGAAGCAACAAAGCCCACATGGAATGTTTGTTTTCTTGACATTGAGTTGTAAGTCCTACTGAAGGCTGCAGCCTTTTATTTGCATCCATGATAACTTCAAGTCATCCAGCAAGCAAGTGTGTGTCACCGGCATGGTGTTACGAAGCTTTCTTCCCATCCTGGTGTGTTCTTTAGAGTGTCCAGCTCCGTGGATTCTTTGCTCAGCATACAGATCGACTACAACGGTGAGAGGATACAATCCTGACACACCTGTCCTGATTTGAAGGCATGCAGGATGCCCCTGTTGTGTTTGAATGACCGCCTCGGTCTGTATACAGGTTCCCCTCTTAGTACCATCTGTTCCTGATCTTATGTTACCTCTTGAAATGGTTGAATGCCTTTTTGAAACAGGGCCTCTTTGTATTCCTTTATTTTATTTTATTTTTTTAAAATTTTCTCTATGTATTCCTTCCATCTTCCTTTGATGCTTCCTGCACCATTCAATACATTACCCATCGAATCCTACAATATTTCAACCTAAGGCCTCAATTTTTTTCTTCGTTCTTTCAGTTCAAGATACGTTGAAATATCTATCATTAGCAGCTGATAAATCCATTTTTTTCTTATGTTTGAAGTCCTGCCAGCGATGTAAAAACATTCCGATGTCTCCACATCTTCTCCAGCCTTTATCATTCTCCGTTTTGTTGAAGTTTGTTCAATGTGCCGGGGTGAGAGTATATCTCATTATTATTTTAATTCATATTTCTCATATTTCTAGTGAACAAGAACATTACCTCATAAGATTCTTGGCCTCCTGGATGTTGCCTTTGGTAAATTGTCTATTTGTGTCTTGTGCTGATTTGTTGATTGGGTTAGACAAATCCAATTATACAGTTTACACCTGTCAAACAGAAACAACTGTGTAGTTACTGTTCTCAAGCACAGCCCTGGACATATTGGAATTTGTCATAATGAATATAGACGCACACACACACATTTCTTTCATGATAGTAACCAGATACTTGACAGAGACTAGCAAGATCTAGATCTAGATGAACAAGAACAAAAACTCTATTATCCAGATGTTCCTTTTACTTGATTCCTGACTTTCCCGTCTTTGGTAACATCTGGAGAATGGGTGGCTTATTTATATTAAAATTGTTGATTACGATATTAAATTCAACAAGTTTTACGGAGAACCTGGTTGCTGCCTCCCCATCCCCACCCTCAATTGGATATTACTGGAGATTGCAGTTTTGTTCAGATAAATGAGAGGGATCGGTTTGAAGTAACCAGAGGAAGGTCAGTCAGTGCCCCAGCCTGTGGTCATGCACTCTGGCATCGTGCCTCTTCGTTGGCCGATCTTCTCCCTCCTTGTTTGCGCTGGCTTGCGGGGGGGGCCTTTCAGACCACATCCCGTGGTTCCTGGCATGCTCTGACTTCAGCAGGACTGGTGCTCCTGGAGGAAAGCAGGTGACATCTGTCCAGAGGGGACGATCCCATATTTCTCTGCTCTCTGACCCTGTTCATTACTTGACTGAACATGTCTTGAGCAGGATCTCCGTCCTTATTTTAGCTAGCACTGGCTAGACTATTGCTTGTTAGGAAATGTGTTGTGCTCTGTGTTTTAAACACAGTACAATATGAATGAAGCCGCTAGAGCGCACACTGGCAGACGGCCATTTGCCTGCATCAGCCTAACATATTTGGGATTTAATAAAGCAGAGGTCCCTTGCGAAGCTACCGTAAAAGGTGCAGTGGAAGCCTTCCTGCCCAAGTTGAACCACCATTCACGTGGGCCTCCCTAACCCAAACACTTGAAACAAGGAAGCAAAATGGGTCAAAGGAAACTACACAGACACACACTTCACAGTCATATGTGTCTTCTAAATGAAACCGTTCAGGTGCTTATTAACAGATCATAAGTAATCCCTGTTGTAGCCATAAAACCAAAATCCCAAACTCGCCGGCATCGCATCGCTCTCACCTCCTAATGACCCCATAGGACAGGGTAGAACTCCCCCTGTGGGTTTCTGGGACCGCAACTTTTTATGGAAATAGAAAGCCTCGTCTTTCTCCTCTGCAGACGCTGGTGGTTTCGAACTGTTGATCTTGCAGTTAGCAGCCCAGTGTCATTTTGCCATAGAGTCCGCTGTAGCTCACAGCCTGTGTGTCAGAAGAGCTGTGGGCTTCATGGTGTTTTCAATGGCTGTCATTTTATAGAAAAGAGTGATGTTTGTGCAGTGGATAGACACTTGACTACTAACCAAAAGGTTGGAGCTTTGAACCCCCCAGTTGCTTCTCGGGAGTAAAAGATGTGGTATTCGGCTTCCAAAATGGTGACAATCCTCAAAACCCCATGGGACCCTGTGGGTCGCTATTTGTTGGAATCAGCTCTCTAGCCATGCAGTTTTATTGTTGTTGGGGTCAGGTTACGGAGACAGAGCGCCAGCCTTTCCTTGCCTGGTTCCCAGGAATAGATTCACACCACCAGCCTCTCAATTCCTTGTTGCTGTCAGGTGCTGTCCCGTCGCTCTGGAGCCCATGTGATAGTGCAGATGCTGTTCCAGAGGGATTTTCTAAGCTGTACTTCTTATGGGAGGAGGTTGCCAGGTCTTTGTTCTTGTGAAGCTGCTCTATGGGTTTGAACCATCAAACTTTTCGTTAGCAACTGGGTGTTTCAACTGGTAACACTACAATGGCTTCTTTTTCTCCATTAGAAAGGGTTTGCACCATCCAGGGACCACCTAGAATTCCTATGGTATTTTTAATGGTTAACCCAGGAAAGAAAGGCAAAAGATGTATATAAGTGTGTATGTGTATACATATATGTTTACGTACTTAGGAATGTAGGTAGATGAACGGGCTTCAAAAAGTCCGTGGGAAACCATGGGCTCCAAAGATGATGGAGTTTTTCCATAACGTTGTGAAGACCTGCAGCTCCTATTTATATATGAAAGCAAATTGAGACAACCCGCTGCTGGAACCTTCCACCCAGATACAGATGTTTGCACTTAGCGACCTGTAAACACAGAGGAAAATGGATGGCAGCGTTCGCATGAGGGAATCTGCCTCTGTGCCTGGTGCCTTCCTTTAAGAATTCAGACAGCCCCTTCGGGTCATCGGCAGCACTGCTTCTCAAGCCAGGTTTCTCCTATGGCCCTTGATTTGGGCAGGGGGCACGCTTATTTTGGTTTGGCCTTGTGTCTTTGTTCGGTGACAAAACACCCCTTGCACTGCTCTCTGAAAGCCTCAGTTGTCCAGTGGAGTCTGTAGAAATGCTTTGGGAAAGAACAAAGCCTGCCCTAGATCCGCAAGAGTTACAGTCAAACCCATTCCTCACGGGAAGCAGGCACCTCTGTCCCTAGCCACCTAATTAGATCAGCACTAGAGGGCACTCTGATAATGCCAGAGTGGGAGACCTGGACTCAAATCTGGTGGGCCCGAAGGGGTGGGCGAGGGCCTTTAGAGACAAGCAGAGGAACAGCTCTGAGAAGACCTCGCAGTAAGGACGGCTGGCTGGTTGGCCCACAGAGAAGCGAGCGCCATTTCCAAAGGGCTCTTCCCCAATCTTTGTCATCCTTCTGGTTCCCCAAACCTGCTGGGTGTTTTGGTAATACATGGCCCAAGCACTGGGGTTCCGTGTTCTTTCTCAGCATGAGAGGCATCTGAGCAGCAGGGAGTGTTGCCACATGGTAGAGGGGAAGTGCAGTTAGGCAGAAAAGAAAATGAGAGAAAAGTTTAGCAGGATGTGTTTTCCAGCTACTGGAAAAGAAGAATTTCCAAAACTTGGGGCTCTTAGAAGGAGTCCTGGTGGTGTGGTGGGTTAGACATCGGGCCTGCTCCCACAAGCTGAGGCTTTCTACTCCTGTGAGGGTTTACGGTCTCAGAAAACCCACAGAGACTGTTCTGTCCTGTCCCTACAGGGTCAATCGGAGTCAGAACAGACTCAATGGCAGGAGTGTGTGTTTATGGGGAGAGGGGCGAGGGAGATCTTATATGGTTGCTTTCTAGCTCCTGCAGCCCGGCTTCTTCGAATTGTATGCTTGTCCCTGGGAGACTAGGCAGGCTTTGGGTGGAAAGGAGCGAAGGGTTCTGTTGAGGAAAGAGACCAAGGAACCGGGTCTTTGTCTGGGATCTGCCACTGATGTAATCTTCGGCAAGGCCCTGCCCAGCAAGGGACAAAAAGAGTTGGGTGACACCAATCAGTTGTCCTTGAGCCAGCTCCCATTCATGGTGACCCCATGGCTGTCAGGGTAGCCTGGTGCTCCCCAGGGTTTCCATGCCTGATTTCTCAGGAGATTGCCAGGCCTTTCTTCACAGACCCTTCTTGGGGAGCTGGATCTTCGAACCTTTCAGCTTGCGGTGTAACCCCTTAACCATTGGCACAACCTCAGAACTCTGAGGTGACAATAAATGCTCTCTAAACCAAATAAAACTCCCTGCCATCCAGTTGATTCCCACTCCTGGTAAACCCTAAGGGCTAGGGTAGATCTATCCGTATGGGTTTCTTAGAGTGAAACTGTTTACTGGAGTAGAAAGCAGCCTCATCTTTCTCCTGAAGAGCGAGCGGCTGGTAATTCGAACTACTGACCTTGGAGTTCGCAGCACAACGCATAACCCATTATGCCAGCGGTTCTCAATCTGTGGGTCGCAACCCCTTCGGGGGTCGAACGACCCTTTCACAGGGGTCGCCCTATTCATAACAGTAGGAAAATGACAGTGACGAAGTAGCAATGAACATAATGTGATGGCTGGGGGGCCACCATATGAGGAACTGTATGAAAGGCTCGCGGCCTTAGGAAGGTTGAGAACCACCGCATTATGCCACCAGGAACCCTAAATGGTCTCTCAAAATTCAATAAAAACATCTCCCAGCCTTCAGCGTCTCTGACTGATGGTAACAAAAAGTGCTTTCAATGTCACTTGCTTTCAGCGGCCCCTTGAGTCCTCTATCCCACAAGCTGTGTCAAGCGACTCAGGCTAGAAGGCGATTCCGTGCACTCAAGAGACACAATACCCGAGGAACTTGCCAACCCAGAGAGACGAACATAACGCCTTCAGATTTAAGGCCCAAACAAAACCAGACCTAAGAGAGTTCCTGCACTAAACCATCAGTGGTTAGCAAGTCAGCCCCAACGCCTGGTGACCCCATGTGTTGCAGAACGAAATGCTGTTCGGTCCTCTGCCATCTTCATGATAGGTTGCAGGGCTGCCTATTTATGATCCATAGCATTTTCCTTGGCTGATTTCCCCAGGAGATGGCCTGCCATTTCTTCCCAATCCGTCCTGGTCTAGAAAACTCGACCGAATTCTGGTCAGCAGCATAGAACCCACAGGCCTCCAATGATAGATGGGCTACGTGTGTGGCCCATGGGCTGCTAATTGAACTCGGGTCTCCCATATGGGAGATGAGAATTTTACCTCTGAGTGTCTCCCCCTAGATTGGTTTCTTATTCCGAAGAATGGTGACTTCTGTCTGAAGTTTTAGCTACCGGACAAACCTCTCGGGCCCGACCCTGTGTGTTTCTCTCCAGAGCCAGAAGGAGGCTGGGAACCTCATGGGAAAGAGGAAGCACAGAAGACAAACTTGCCCGCATGGCCTTTGGCTCCACAGGGCTCTCAGAGCCCTGCAGAATCCCAAGGCTTTCTCTCGAAGCCTTTGTTCTTATTAACCCAGGCTATGCTCCGTAGCAATGGTTTTTGACTGAGTGAAATTCAATATAAAATCTTAAAATGCCCCATGGAAAAAAGGACCTTTGGGAGTTTACTTTGTCCAACACCCTTGAGTGTTTATCTAGGAAAACTGGACCCTGCCTTCTCCATTTTGAATGGACTTGCGAGGTAGTGGGGCACAGGTGGATCCAGGCCTCTTTCCATTACCTTCTGCTGCATCTCTCTCTCTCCCACCCTCACGGACTCCAGGGCTTGAGACACCAGTGGCTCTCCATCAAAGGACTCCTGACATCATTAGTGTACCAGTTCAGTGGGACAAATGGATAGCTAATGAAGACAAGCATCTACTCAACTGTCTTCCTTCTAAATGTCATAGGATGGGAGTGTGAATCCTTCAAGATGCAGAAACTTCCATTGTGGTCTGTGGATGCTCTTGCCTCGAAGCAAGGATCAACTCGAACTCCTTGTCCCTTGACAGGAAAAGGAGGGTTGCAGGATGGCCCTGGAACCCGAATTCGGTATCTTGCAGAGGCTGTGAGAGGGGTGGTCAGGGCACACTCAGGGTACTTCGGGGCTCTGACAGAGGCCAGTCCTCAGGAGATTAAAATAACTCCTCAAAGAACAAAAGTGGAAAAGGGTGTTCAGGATTCTGGTATTTTCAGGTATAGCTTGAAGACCTCCTGTTCATGTAACACACATGATTTCTGGTGGGCTTGTCAATAGAGCAGATGTATTTGGGTGCTAGCTTCGAGTAGCTGGTTCTGTGCCCAGGTAGCAAGAGCGTTCAGTAGTGGAGGTCCAAGGACCCTTCCACAACCTCATTCACCTTCTTACTGCTTTTCTCTAGATAAAGAGTAATCATGCAGGCAACTTATGGAGTGCTAATTCTGGGCAAGGAGCCCTTGTTGGGTAGTGGTTCTGAGTTGGGCTGCGATGGGCATGGTCAGCAGTTCAAAACCACCAGCAGCTCCTCAGAAGAAAGACTGGGCTTTCTACTCCCATAAACAATGAGAGTCTCGGAAACTCACCGTGGGTCACGTTCACTCAAAGCAGTGAGAACTCTGGGTATGGCATTCCGCTGCGCCTGATTTATATGCATGATCTCAGCTAACCTCCAACACTGGCTTGTCCATACCCCTTGTCCACAGCTGGCTTGGGCTCTGTGCCACGTGGAAGACCATCCCTACTGTAGACACACTACTTGTTCCAGGTTTGCAGATGAGGAAATCAAGGCCTAGAAGTTCAGGAATCTCTGTCGTGTCATTTGCTCAGTAAATGCAAGCACGGGCTAGAACGGGTCTGTGAGACGTCTGGGCTTTTCCTTAGGTGCCTTCGAGTCAGCTCCGACCCATTGCAGCTTTATGCACAGCAGAAGGAAACACTGCCCCATCATGCGCCATCCTCACAATGGTTCTTACGTTTGAGCCCACGGGGGCAGCCACTGTAGCAACCCATCTTTGGAGGGTCTTCCTCTTGCCCGGGCTCCTTTCTCCAGGGACTGCTCTGTCCTGACAACAACATGCCCAAAGACTAAGGCTCAGCAGCCTTGCCTCTAAGAAGCACTCTGGCCCTACTTCTTACAAAACGGATGGGTTTACCCTTTCGGCAGTGCGTGGTACTTTCCCCGTTCCCCTCCAGCACCGCCACTCAAAGGCAGCCGTTCTTGGGTCCTCTTTAGACCATCTCTACTCTGTTCTTAGACCTAGGCAAGAGCTAGAGGCCAAGCATTGTAGCACTTTGCCCGGGAAGATACACTGCAGCTTTGGTCAGGCTCTTCCTCTCTCCCTCCCTCCCGCTGCTTGGAACTAGAGTCCTTGGTCTTGGACAGTGGTTCTCAACCTTCCTCAGGCCGCGACCCTCCTGTGGTGGTGACCGCCCAACCATCACATTATTTTCGTTGCTACTTCTTCACTGTCATTTTGTTACTATTATGAATCGGGCAACCCCTATGAAAAGGTCCTTTGATGCCCCCAAAGGGGTCACGACCCACAGGTTGAGAACCGCTGGTCTAGAATGTTGGAGACTCGGCTTGCTTTATTGTTGCGCGCTGTCAAGTTGATTCTGACTCACAGTGACCTTGTGTGACACCGCTGAATTACCCCACAGGGTTTTCTCGACGGCCATCTTAATGGGAGCAGATGGCCGGATGTTTATCCCACAGAGTTGTTGGGTAGGCGTGAACCGCTAACCTTGGGGTGAGCAGCTGAGCACCTGAACAGTGCACCACCACATCCCAGTTGCCTTGAGGGAGACCAGATGGAACAAGGAGAATGGTCGGCTCTTTCCGCAGGAGTTACTGCATTTGCCTTGCAGAGGCCAAATGAGCACTGCAGCCTAGGATACTACAGGGAGGGATGGGAAATTGAACAGCCAGGTATCAGACCAGACAGACCAAGACATGGGGGAAAGGGCATCCTAAGGGAGGATGAGGCGAAGGAATCACCACCAGTCTTGGTGTGGGAGTTGGGGAGGGAAGGAACGAACCAGTTGGGCATCCGGAATCAGAGAGGACGAGTGCAGCCATTGGGCTTGGCGGCTCCAGAACAGAGGTAGGGAAGGGATTCCCGCGGAGTATATGATCGGCCACAGATTTGCAAGCAGAATCAGATAGAAACACTGTTGGTGCCGTGTTTTGTTTCTTTTTTTTTTTTCCTTTTCCTTTTTACAATATTTTAATTGCAATTAATGTGGGGGGTTTACATTTCAGGTCAGCAACCTTGTATTAAATGGTTTAAACTATTAATCACCGCCCCTCCAATAGTTACCTTTTCACCCAGTCCCTGAATGTTGTCTCCCTCTTGTGGACTGTTACTGTGGTTGTCAGGTAGCCTTTGAGTCTGTTGTGACCCACAGTAACCCTAAGCACAGCAGAAGGCAACGCTGCCTGGTCTTGCGGCATCCTCTCCATTGTTCCTACTCTAGAGCCCGTTGTTGCAGTCGTGATGTCAATCCATCTCTTAGAGAGATGGCCTTCTTTCCACTGTCCTTACACTTGCCAGCCATGATGTCCTTCTCTAGGGACTGGTCTCTGCTGACAACATGCTTGCAGTATGTAAGACCAAGTCTTACCATCCTTGCCTCTAAGGAGCCCTCTGGCCAAACTTCTTCCAAGACAGACTTGTTTGTCCTTTTGTTTTTTTTAACATCATTTTATTGGGGGCTGAGCTTGTCTAGCTTGTTACTGGGTGAGAACAGCTGTGGGACTCTCTGCTGACCAACCAGCCATCACCACCATCTTGGGCTCCTGGCAGATGACAAGAGAGAAACCTGGGGTCACTTAGTCATCCATTAGATTCCCCTAGTTACTCTCACTTAAGTTTCCATGGTTAACTTCTCTATCAGAAAGAACAACCCAATCTCTATTTCAAATAACATTATTGCCCAGGACAGAATGCTATCCAGTGGACTTTGCCACACGGTCTTTATGGTGAGGGTCAAGTTCTCCTGATCTCATCAGCTCAGATTGCGGGGCTCCAGGCTCTGTAAACTACCAATGAACTGTTGTTCCGAGAAAAGGACCAGAAATCCATGTTTTTAATGAACCCGGCACCAAAATGAGTGACAGAGTTATTAGAGAATCACAGCAGGATGGGACTAGAGGGGTTTGCAGGAACCACCTTGTCAAACTCCTTCATTTGCTACAGCTCCCTGAGAGAGTAGGCCAAACCAAACTCACTTCCATCTAGTCCAGGCATCTCATAGCAACACTGTACGACAGAGGAGAACTGCCCCTGGGGGTTTCCAAGATTGTAACTCTTTATGGGAGTAGGAAGCCTTGTCTTGCTTCTGACGAGCTGCTGTGTGGGTTTGAACTGCTGAACTTGCGATGAGTAGTAGTCCATCACATATCCATGATGCCATCAGGACTCCGTCTCTGAGTGAACAAGGGAATTTGCCCAAGAACAAATGCATCATTGTTACCACCAGGCTGAGAAACCCGGGTCCTGATCTCCAGGCCAGGCCTCTAATGCTTTTCACACTGGACCGGTGGTGCTTGTTGTTGACATGGTGTAAAAATGTGTTGAATCCGATGACATTATATTTGCCATACATGAAGACATAAATAAGGTGGGATTTGGGGAGGTGGGGCTCTTGCCTAGAGTTAATAACATTCTGTGTATTTTTGTGGAGCTCTGTGATAAGCAGATGTCCTGAAAACCATTGTAGAATATGGCAATGTCTATGAGGGCAGGGATTTTTATGTTTTATTACTATTGTATCCCTAGGACCTCTACCAATGCCTGGCACGTGATCAATAGTAAACTCGTTATTCAATGCAAAACATCATGATTATAGCGTCTTTTGTAAAAGATCTCATTTCGGAAACTTATCAAAATGTGTACATGTGTGTATGTTTATATACAGTAGGCTCTTAAAATTAATTTATTGTCTCTAATCAATATCCCCCCCCTTTCTTTTTCCCATGGCCTTGGTCTGCTTCTGATGATCGTCACTTCTTTTGGTTGACGCTTCTGTAACATCTGCACGGGTCATCCCCGAACATTCCACCTCTGGCAATGTGCACTCCCAGGTAAGGAATGAGCTCCCCAAAGTCTTCCCAGTGCAGCCTTTGGAAAGACCTTAATAGGCAGCTGAGAGGATTCCATAGAAATAGAAACCATCTCGAGAGACAGTAGTTCTCCCAATTAATGTTCAATCTGGTCCAGTCCCCATCGAAACCAATTATGCACATATTTATTTGAGGATTCGTATCAGTACAATAGCATGCAAATGACAGGTTAGAGCAGTGTTCCATGTTGGCCTTTAGAATTTTCTGGTACTAAGATTCCCTATGGATCTATATGTCTCTCCGCCCTGGCTTTCTCTCATTTTGAAAGGTGCCTTATTTGTTGTGTGCATAAGGATACGGGTAGTGGAAGGGGTCCTTCCCTTTGTGGGGACTGTGAGGTCACAGGGTAGGTCAGTACCCTCTAGATGACTTCTTTCTTGGGACGGAATGGAAGAAGAAGGGACCCGGGTGGTCAGTCTGCTAGTGGGGAATACTAACATCTGATCTCCCCAAGGACAGCACTTTGGTCTCTCGTAATACTTTACTTGCCCAGAAATATGACCAAGTCAGAAAAGCAGGAGGCCAGCTTCTTTTATTGTTTCCCAAGACACGAGGCAAGGGCTCTGCTGCTAGGCATGCAAAGACTCCCTTCACTCCAGACACCTTTGATGCACAGCAAACATTTCGCCCACGAAAATGCACAGGCCACATAAGCTGCTCTGAGCACAAACGTGTCGCTCCCTTGTCATGTCTTTCGCTCTGGCTTAATGCAGAACCGAAATCTCACTGAGTCCACTGGAATCCTCCTATGACCACACTTCCCAGCCCCTGGTTAATATCAGAAACGCCCATCGTTCAATCTTTGTCTTGTGACTCCAGAGACACAGACTATTGAAAGCAGCACATCACATTGTTGGAGGGGAAAGACGCTGCGTGCTTGAGTCCAGGTGGAAGAGACAGAAGTTGTGTGAGCTTTGAGTTTTCAGGTGCTTCAAGAGCTGCAACAACGTCTTCATTGTTCTTTTCGTTTGTTTGTTTCCTTTTGTTGTTTGTGTTTCACAAGGTCCTGGTAATAAGGAAAACTCCTGTGAATTCTTCCTCCTTCCTTCCCATCAGGCAGTTTCATGTCAATGTTTGCTTGCTTTGGGGTTTTATTGGCTTCTGTGTTTTACTGAGATTGACATCGCTGTCTGTGGAAGGGAGTGACACTCTCCTGAGTCAGTGGTGAACCTCTGGCTGCCGGCCTCAGTCATGCAGAGCCCCGCTTTGGATGCTGCCCCGCCCCGCCCCACCCTCTGCCTCAGAAGTCCCCCAAGTCCTTAAGCCTTGAGCGGAACCGACCAGGGAGCCAAGGGCATCTGGGAGATCTTGTAGCCAAGGCCAATGGAAAACTTGTATTGCTTTGACTCCTCTCTTCCAAGCTTTTGCTAGCAACTGGTTTCACTGTTCCTTTAACAGGTGGAGGATTTTTCAGATTCTAGCTGCGGCACGGTAAGTGACCATGTGTTTTTAGTTACATTGACCACTGCTCCTCTAGGGGAGAAAGGCCCTGCCATTACCCGTCAGCTACAATTCAATGTAGTGAATAGTTACAATTGGGGGCTTGGACAAATCATTTCCAGAAATTGCTGAGAACCCTCCAGGTCTAGAATGTCAGGTCTGAGTGCCCAGGGCCAGCAGCGCAGGCAGTTGGGTCACAGGTCATGCACTTGGTCTGCTCCTTTTGATGAAATGAGGTGACCCAGTGGAATGGCCTGGTACGAATGCCCCACCATCGACCAAGCGTTCTTCACGGCGCTTGTGGAAAGCTGGGCTGCAGGGTGGCGGCTTAGATAATAACTAGGTCAGCATCTCTTTGATGGGAAGTCAATTGTAGGCAACTATCAGAGCTTTTCAAGTATGTGAATCTGTGGATTTGCAAAGTAGAGGAATCCTACAGGACAGGACCCTTTAGGACATTAGGGTAGTGTGTGGCGAGAATGCTCCAAAATGGTGCCCCTTGCAGACAACAGCTGGTGCCACCAGGCGTGCCATCATACTGCCTGCCATGCTGAAGAGGCTAGTGAGAATCATAAGCCCTGGTCTCCCGGTATGCTCTCGCTACAGGAGCATTGCCCTGGCACGTGATTTTCTACGGTCATGACGTTCACCAATACTGTATGTGGCCTGCTGTAGGCTTCTTGGCTCCAGAGATATTTCCTGGTGGTTCTTCTTTCTCTTCCTACCCACCCCATAACCTTAGCCTATGCTCCCAGGTCAAATAGATCCAGTGAGGTTGACGGCTGTAGCTTTGGCATGCCCCCACGAGGGCAGATTCCCATGAACAGAGAGGGGATGGGTCTCTTAGATGCGCAGCTGCTTTTCGGCAGCTGGGCTTCTCGTTATTTGGCAGCTGAAAATAGGTCGCTGCTTGATTTCGTAAACAGATTCGAATTCTTGGCGATGAATGGTATGGACATGACATAAACACTGAATCATGCATGATAGAGACCAAAGGTGGGGTGTGAGATGAAGGCAAGAGGACTAGATTCCGCTACTCACCAGGAGGGTGATTTGGATAGAGTCCGTTTCTGCTCTGAGCCTTGGTTTTGTCATCGGTAAAATAAAACCGAATGGATAATTCTTAAAGTGCTATTCCAGCCCTATCAGGGAAGCCCCTAGGGAAGGTAAACTGTTGACACCTGACTACTAACCTAAAAGTCAGCAGTTTGAACCCACCCAGCAGCTCTGAGGGAGAAAGACGAGGCTTTCTAATCCTGCCGAGAGTGGTAGTCTCAGAATCCCACAGGGATGGTTCTACCCTGTCCTATAAGGTTGTTATGAGTCCGAATTGACTGACTGGCAGTGAGTGAGTGAGTGAGTGAGTGAGTGAGTGAGTGAGTGAATGAATGTCTTCACAGAAGAAAAATTTGGTGATGGGTTTCTGAAACAGGGACATCAAGCAAACCCCTGGAAACACAGGTCTATTCTGTAACGAGTAGTATCAAGAGGAATCCGAATCACTTTGGTAGCAGCGGGTTTGGTTACTTGTAGCTTTCATGAACCCTATGGTTCCTTTAATGAGGGTGATGTTACTCATTTCAATTTCAATTTTGCCACATCACTCTGTACCACTCTTGATAGATGACACCATCCCATCCAGTCTTTTTATTATGAGGCTGATCAGTGTGGCCTGAAATTATTATGGAAGCAATTTAGACTTAGTCTTAGGGAGAAGGGAAAAGAAAAATCCAGATGGTAGAGGTGGAAAAGAAACCGCATTGGTAAATGTCTGAGGGGCCACATTTGAATTCTGGTGGACTGAATGATGTATGAAAACGACTTGCCAGGCTAGCACATTTTTTTCAAGCACTGGTAAAATAATAATAATAATAAAAAATTCATTTGGTAATCCCCATTATCCAAGCTGTTTCATAAAGACACAAGATTATGATGATCGCTGCCTCATAATTAACTATTTGCATAAGTGCTTGCTATTATTTTGCTGTCTGAATGGGATTTTGTGCTCCAGACAAAGAAGGGGACAATCAGTGGAAGCCGTCCTAAACGCCTAGCATTGTTGCTGCGCACATGCACAGTTAACAACGATGCTAAGTGTTTCGGACCAGAGCCTCATTTGTTTTTCTGTAGACAGCAAGAACATTAATTGTCAGAGTGTCGGTCCCCCACCCCCTCTCTCTCCCTCTCTCCTATAGCTAGCTGTCTCGTGAAGTCTGCAGTGCGTTGTAAGCAAGTGCTTTGGTTGAAATTGCAGTGTCTCATTTTGTGAGGGGCTTTCCGAGCCCCCCTTTGAGCTAGCCATCAATGGCTTGAACAATAGGCCTCTCGATATTCCAGGCCCGCCAGTTCTGCTGCTGCATTTACATTCTGCTTCATATTCCTGGTCTTTAAAATGATTGGCGTTGAACCTGCATATGAGAATCCTAGAAAGACCAGCTTAGTTGGGGGTGGAGGGGATGGGGGCGGGAGCGCTTAAAGAGCATCCTATCAAATCCGTTCCTTTTTCCAGATGAATTTAATTGGCACATCATTTGAGCTCCAGTCACTACCACCAAATCAATGACGCTGCACCTTTCTTTTAATCCTTCAAACCATTGGAAGCTACTCTCATACATACAGGTGAATTCCAACTGGTGGAGTGTCAATGGCTTTTCCAAAGGACGGAATCAGAATTCTTGAAATACGCCTTCCTGATATGGAGGGTTAGGTGTTGGACTGGTACCAGCAGGTCAGCAATTTGAAACCCCTGGTCCTCTTCTCTGAAACCCACTGAGACCATTCTCCACTGCCCTGTAGGGTTGCCGTGAGTCAGAATCGACCCAATGGCCGTGAGTGTGGATGTGCTTTTGTCTTTTGCTTCCCAGTTTGGAGGTTGAGCAGAACACAGCCGTGCTGCTAACGGCATGTGTGCAAAGGGCCGTGCTCTAGGGCAAGCACCTTGCAACAGGACACTCTCCCTGCATAATGCACGCGCTCCGCTCCCTGAACCATCAGGAGCAGAGCCAATGGACTGGCCAGGGCCTGGACAGGACCAACCAGGCAACGGCTCTTGGGCAAATTATGTCATCTCTGTGGCCTCAGTTCCCTTACATGCCCAGCGTTGTTGAGCATGAAAGGGAGATGGCAACACGAATGTGCCTGGCACTTAGTAGACAGTCAATAAGTGGTAGTGGCTCTTACCGTCATTGTCCGGTATTCGCCCAATTCAAAAGTCGTGCTCAATCCGATGGTGGTACCCAGATACACTCGTGGACAGGCAGAGGACACAGGGATGTTGTCGGGATGGCTGCTTTCCCAAAGACTGCCTGTGACCACCATGGGTCAAAATCCGAGGGCTTCTCCTCTGGCCTGGATCATTCCTTTTTAAACAAGTGATTTTATTAGTTAGTTGAACACATAACACCGCAAGACATGCAGAAGTTCAACCATGTTGACAGGGACACCGCAATGACCGTTCGTTCCATTCCTCCGTCATTTATCTCAAATGCATGATTGCCCCGTCATGGCTCTCCCTAGTCTTCTGAGTTGAGGTTGTCAAGGGGAGCTCGTATAGGTCCTTCTTAACACAGCACCATGCCCAAGACAGGGAGTCTTAACCGGTTCAACTAAACTAGTGTTCGTTTGAAAGCAGACATCACAGGATATCTTTGGTTTAAAGATTAGCTCAGGGCAATAGTTGCAGGCATACCTCCAACCCCCTCGGCACCAGCAGGTCTGGAGCGTGTGAGAATTTGAAATTGGGCTCAGTCTTCTTGATCTTTTTGGAGGTTCCGGCACTGTTCCACATCTTGCTTGCTAGTGTTCCTTCTCTTGCCTTGCACCTCACTCCTAGTTTATCTGGGTTTGCCTCCTATCTTCCCCACACTCCTTCAGTTTCCTTCGTTGGGGTCCCATTGAGTGTGCTCATGCACGTGCCTTCCCCTCTTCTCAGCCCCTTTAAATGGAAGCATTCCCAAGAGCCTGCCATTGACCTGCTTCTCTTCTCCCTCTCCCTCCGCTCCTGCGTGACTTCATCTCCTCCCAGAGCTTCACCTTTCACCTCCACATTAATGACTCCCAAGTTTACCTCTCCAATCCTTAACTCGTTCCGGATCTCCAGGCAAACTCCAATTTCCACTTGCCGGCTGAGAATCTCCAGGGCAGGCTAGCCTAGGAGGCTGAAAATGTAGTCTGGTTTTTGTCCTCCAGCCTCAGGAGTGCAGATGGAGGAATTTTGCTTC
Source organism: Echinops telfairi (assembly GCF_000313985.2). Classification (NCBI taxonomy): domain Eukaryota; kingdom Metazoa; phylum Chordata; class Mammalia; order Afrosoricida; family Tenrecidae; genus Echinops; species Echinops telfairi. The sequence goes on from NW_022103917.1 coordinate 12,376,915, forward strand.
AGAAGTTCTGAGAGTTGAAGACCAGGCTGCAGGAAGTGCTATGCATTGGTCTGGGCAGAAGGCAAAGGAAAAGGGGGTGTGGGAAGTGATTGGAAATGGGCTTTCCAGGGAAAGCGTGACAGGTAAATTATGCACTTCTGTTACCGTGAACTAAATGGACATTTAAATTGGCAATTGAGACTTTAAAAGGCATGTGTGTTTTTTAGGGAGAAGGGAACAGCTTTCCTAATGAAAATTGAGTTCAATTTTTAGGTGCTGCAAGATTGGCATGTTTGGGGAAATGCTAATTAAAATAATCTTGCTTGGGACAATTATTATAGTTAAACTTGTTTCAGGGTCTTGTTAGACATACACACATGTCAAGGGGAATGGATAATGTTTTCAACCTGAGGGATGATCACGAGGGCAAATGCAGATGGAATTTCAAGAGCACACACCCACATTCAGGGTCAGGTATGCCTGAGACTTTGAAAATGTACAGATAATTCTCTCAGGGTGTAAATGGGGCCGTTTACAAATTCCTATGGCTAATATTTACTGAACACTTACTGAGTACCAGACTCTTTGTGGAGTAATGGGGCTATCAATAGAGAATAGTGGTCTTTACTTTTATGCAGGTGCACAATTTCCAGTAGACTAGAGACATCTAGAGCATGTGAAGAAATTCTTCAATGACTATAACCTCCCTGACAGTCTAAATTACCAAAGAGTAACTTAAAGGAAATACCCCCCAAATCAAACTCACTCCGATTGAGTTGATTCAGAGTCACAAGCCACGTTGTGCATCTTTAAGGAAGCAGGCTGACACACCTTTCTCCCACAGAAGAGTTGGTGGGTTTGAAATGTCCATCTTTTGGTTATCCATCAAATGCTTTAACCACTGCAGCCCTAGGGAAATAAGACAGTGCTAAAAGTGGGAAAACTATGTCCAGCAATTCAATTTAGGAATGGGTTACATCCATTAAATTTAGTAAATATGGAATCACTTTGGGATTTTGCAGTTCAAGCGGGCTTGTCAGGGTTTCAGACTGGAGTGCGAATGATTATGTCTGACCATCAAAGTGACTTTGAGCAAGGGGATAGACAAATCTTGGCCTGCCTTTGGTGTGTATTAGTTCTAGACGTCTTTGTAAGCATTTTCATAAAAACTCTAGCCATATGGCTACTTTCTTTAGCACAGAGAACAGCATTCCTTTTGTAGAAGGGTGACCCCTTTCTCCACTAGTCCCCAAATTAAATATAACCACTCATCGTTGAGCCATTACCTTATAGAGTCTTTAAAACCCATTTCTCCTCCAATTAATTGGAAAGACCTAATTTGGGTACATTCTTTGACTTCATGCATACACCCTGTCCTCTCCTTTAGGAATTCACGCTTGCTCTTTGAGAGTCTTAATCCCACAAGTGTTCTCAATCTCAGCTAATAATTCCCAAAGCATCACGCTCACCTCTCAGATTCCCAGGATCCCTCCTTGCATTTCTTATCCTGTGAGCTCCCTTGATGCTGGCTAGCACCTTCCCCAATGACAGAACCTGCATCGCGGACATGACACCTCTCATCGTGATGACGCACATATGCACTATTGTCCTGTATCCTTTGGCCCAAATTGAGAGCCATTGGTGCGAATTCTCTTTAATTTTTGTCGTTGCTAAGTGTTTTCCAGTCACTTCCGTCTTCTAGTGATCCTATGTACAACAGAATGTAACACTGCCTGGTCCGGTGCCATCCTCACAATTGTTTAGGGTTGAACCCCTTGTTTGACTGCGTCAAATGTAGTTTACCACCTTTCCACTCCCCCCTCCTTACTAGCCACTGCTCTTCGTTTGTGTTGATGGACTTACCTATTTCAAATATTTCACATGTAAGTGGGCTCGCAGAATATTTGTTCTTTGAGGGTCTGACATTTTTTACTCTGCATATTGTGTACCAGGATCACCCATGTGGCAGCATGTATTAGAACTTCATTACTGTTCATAGATGAATAATGTCCCATTGTGTTACGTGGCTTATTCTGACTGGACGTAGCAAGAATCAAAAATGCCCTTGAAACCATATTCTATCCTATACTTGCCATTATGGTCTTGGATGCATCGACCCTAGGCCACCTTCATTTACTTTAGCCATAGTCACGCATTCATTCATTCACTCACTATGTATGTGTCGGTGGAGCACCTGGTTTATTCCAGGCACTGTTCTAGGTGCTAGGAACAAAAAGGCAAACAACCAAGTCTCCACTTTTGTAACGCTGTACGCGTGTGGCTTTGCGCATGCTGGGGCATGCATGTGCAAACACACACATGCATGAAACAAGAGGTATGAACCTAAACAAACACACATAAATGAATAGCCCTGGTTGCGTAGCGGTTACTCGTTGAGCTAACGGCAAGGTCAGCAGTTCAAAACCACCAGCTATTCCTTGGGAGAAAGACGAGGTTTTCTACTCCCATCAAGGGTGACCGTCTCAGACCCGCCCCCCCCCCCCAGGGGCAGTTCCGCCCTGCCCTGTAGGGTCTCCATGAGGCGGAAGGGACTCCCCTGTGGCGGTGCGTGTTGAGATAAGTGCTGTAGGGAACAGAGGGGAGCAATAAAGTCCCCTCAGAAGAGGCCAGGTTTGCGCTGCACTTGGGGTGATGTCGACTTTACTAATCATTTGGACTCTTTGGTTTCTTTTATTTCTCGCTTCCTGGGCAGAACTCGGTGCCAACTTGGATTATGCTGCCTTTGCTCACTCTGAGCAGTAGGACCACGCGCTTTAGTTGACCCTGAAGCACCACCCATCCCACCCCCTTACGAAACTGCTGTTTCCCAGTTTTCTTTTCCTGCTCCTCATTAGAATTCAGCAGGTTCCTTCTCTTCCCTGTTAAAGAATATAAACGAGCCTGCGTGTCCCTTCGGGACAGTTCACTTGATTACTGAAAAGATTTCTGTTACTCAAAGCAAATTACCTGGTGCAGGAAAAGTACAAGCTTGAAAGGTTAGTAATTGTGGTGGCATTTGGCTTTGCCCACCTTTAGCAAGGAGCGAGCAGTAGATTGTGGGGAGAAGACCGGGCTCCCACTTTGGAACCACGACTTTAAACAAAACACACTTCCTCTTTGTGAGCCGCTCCTTCTTTCTTCGTCTACAGAACCGGTGTTTCAACAAGTTGATCCCTAAGGAACTTTGCATCTCTGAAGTGGTACAATTAGTTGTTTTCCAAGACATGGGCCAAACTTTCCTACTCACACTTTTGCTTTCTTTTGGAAAGTGGAGAGGGCGGGGAACATTTTGCAGTGTTTCAGACCTGCTTAGATGAAGCGTACATCTTCCTGGCCGAAGCCAGCTTTACACTTCTTGTAAATGTCACAAGATGTTAAAACACGGCTTCTTGTTTTGACCTTGGCCAGCTAGGCTCACAAGTCAGCCCCACAGATGGCAATTGTTAGCTTCGTAAGTGTGAATATCAGAAAGTTCACTCCTGTCATTTCAGCTCGGCCAGGAGACCGCTTTAAAAAGAAACACACACCACTAAAATCAACACGGCCTTCTATGTTGCTTTCAAAATGACATAGGACAGGTATTGCCTGCCACTCAGGTGCTGAGAGAAGACCGTTAACTCTTAGAAAGCCATTTGGGATGGTCCCATTATTGTGTTCTCTGGTGTACCGGTTACGCGTTGGGTGGCGTGCAATCGCATTCGCAGAAGTTCGGAACTACCACAGGAGAAAGACGAGGCTTCCTACTCCCCTAAGCAGTTCCAGTCTTGGAAACCCACAAGGGGTCGGTATGATTTAGCATTGACTCGGAGGCAGTGAGTTTGGTTTGGAGTTCTGTGGATACCTAGCGGAAGCCCAGTTAGGAACTGAGGGAGGAGCTTGTCCCATGTCTCCCCACATCTTCCACGCTGAGCTTGTGGGAGAAGATGACTAAGCAGGTGGGGCGGGGTGGGGTTGGAGAAGGTGGGACCAGAAGAAAAGCGCCAATCTCTGTCACTCTTCTTATGATTTCTGTGGCTAAGTTCTCAAGTTAAGAATCAGTTCTGTGAATAGAGTTTTAGAAAGGGAGCCTGTTTGAAAAATTCCAGGGTCAAGCTAGGCCCTGTGGTTGGGAACGCAGAAGGAGAAGAGCCAAGCGGGTCTAGGACAGTGGTTCTCAACTTTCCTCATGCCACGGCCCTTTTAATACAGTTCCTCATGTTGTGGTGACCCACCCCCCCAGCCATCAAATTATTTTCGTTGCTATGTCATTGCTGTCATTTTGCTACTGTTATGAATTGGGCGATCCCTGTGAAAGGGTCGTTTGACAACCCCCCCCCAAAGGGGTCGCGACCCACAGGTTGAGAACCGCTGCTGTAGGCGCTTTCCAGAAGGTCACTCTGCTTTGCAGTCACAGACGATTTTGACAAAGATCTGAAAACAACCAAGGCAGACGGCAAAGACTCTCTTTTTGAAGGGCCGGTGTGATTGGCAGGAGCCCTGCAGGCGATGTGTTCCAGTGCTTGGCTTGCTAACCTAATGGTCGGCCATTGAAACTCCTCAACCACTTTCCCTAAAGATGGCAGCAGTGGAACCCCTATAGGGCAGTTCCACTCTCCGAGTCAGAATAGACGTCATGGCACTGGGTTGAGTTAGGTTTGCTGGGAAGGAAACACATCTCTGCCAAGACAAGGACATATCTAAGCACCCCCAGCAAGTCTGGCAGGCCCAAAATGAGAGTCTAATGCAACAGAATCCTGACTACCTTGCTTTGTGATGACCCGATTGACACGGTTTGCTGGCACATGCTTCCTCCTTGCTGGTGCAGTTTCTGTTCATAGCACTTATTCATGACTCTCAAAGAACCTCATCAACAAACCAAACCAAACTCACTCAACTCTGACCCATAGATGACACGCATTTGGGTTGGGAGGATGTGGGGCCAGCTGAGTAGCACAAACAGTTCAGTGCTTGGCTCCTAATTGAAAGGTTAGCGGTTTGAATCCACTCAGAGGTATCTTGGAAAAAAGACCTGGCATTCTACTTTTGAATGGTCAGAGCCATCTGAAAATGCCCCACATATGAACTTGTACTCTGAAATGTACGTGCTTCTCATGAGTCAGACGTGACTCCAATGATACCAGATCGGGTATAGCTGACGTAGAGCACAAAGGAGCCTGGGTGGTACTGTGGTTTAGGCAGTGAGCTACTATCTACAACACTGGCGGCTCAAACCCAGCAGCTGCCGCTCTAGAGGAAGATGAGTCTGTCTGCTCCTATAAGGGTGCACAGACTCAGCAACCATCTACAGGGGCACTCTGACTCAGAATTGACTCGATGGCAGTGAGTGTGGTTTCGTTTGGAAAGATAGCCCACGGTCATGGAGTAGAAAGTGACTGGCTTGGAAATACAACCTACACTCAAGGCTGAGTCGAGCATGCCAGCCCAAATCAGATCAGACTCACCGCCATCCAGTTGATTCTGACGCGCAGATAGCCTACAGGGCACATGAGAATTGCCCGTGTGGTTTAGCGAGGCGGTTAACTCTTTTCAGGAGGAAAAAACCCCATCTTTCTCCAGCGAAGCAGCTGGGGTTTTGAACTGCTGACCTTGTGGTTTGCAGCCCAATGCGTAAAACCCATGCATAGACCACCTCATTAGTACTCATTCCTAATTAGGGCTGTAGCCTGTTCTCTGTCAAAAGATTTGAATGCCTTTGGGTTTGGTCCTCAGTGCTTTGAATCCTTCTTTGGACTTATTGGTAGCCTCTGCTTTTTCCATTTCACTCTTTTCAATGATTTTTTTGTGCCTGCAACATTTCCCATTTGTCCAGCCTCCCTGTCTTGTCCAGGACATTTGCAGCAAAGCCATAGATCGTAGCAGATCGTATGCACACAACGAATGGAGAACACTCTTCCCAAGTTAGAAATGACAAGATTCATCCCATTCCCTTTCCTACTCAGTAAATATTTTCCCACTTGGTAAATAGCCCTTCTCCAAAATCCTCAAATGGCTCTGGGGCGTGGGTGGTGGTGGTGGTGTGGCTGGCAGCGTGGCACCATGGGGCTTGCTGCCCTTTCCCTTACCGTCTAGTTTGTTCCATTGATTTTCCAGAGGATGCTACATTGCCTCTTCAGCCAGACACTGGAATTATCAGGGGACTTCATCAAGAGCCTTGTGTGGTTTGAAAACGTCTCGCCGTCCGTGTTTTGGGCCATATGTGTGCTGGAAGCCACCTGGGGGTGGCATTCGATGGCACATTGGTCTTCCGTCTCACAGCATCTACATTCTCTGGCTTGATTTCAGCTCGCCATAGGGCACCACTTACCCTCTCTTCTAGTGGCACTCGTGTTCATTAGTCCGAAGAGAAGGCAGCTGGAGTACAGCCGGGGAATGTCAGTGCCATCCTAAAGCAGCAGTGATGTTCCTTTCAGTGGCCTAGGCTGATGGTTCCTATATTAAAATGTAAATGCACGTAGGGCCTTAGGAACAGCCATGCCATGTCTCCCCCCCCCCCCCTGTTTTTTTTCAGATGGGTTGAGTTGACAATGTCAGAGATGATGCATGAGGCAAAACAAAGAGTTTCTGAAACCCATTACAGCTATTTGCATGCAAAGGGGGGGTGGTGGTGGAAAGAAGCGACCGGGAAAAGAGGGACATGATGGGGTGCTTCAGGCAGCAGCCGTCTTCTGACTCACAAACACCTTTTGAGATGCCAGCCGACCTTCCAAGCGTGTGCAGGGGAGCTTGGTCACAGTGACATCCTTTGACTGAAATGGCCTTGCCAGCTGATTAAGGAGAATTAACTTCCGACCACCCAGGAGGCGCGGAGGTTTGCTAAAATTCAGAAGAGGTCAAATAAACAGAGAGAGCCTCAAACCATGAATTTGTTCTCATGATAAAAGGCTGGCTGGCATCTCAGCTGAGAAAACTCGCTGAGAACCGAGAGGAACACTGTGGTGAAGATGGTGCAGAATCCACACAATGGGGGTGCGAGGCTCTCCGAAAGATGGTTCTGCAAACCTTCCAGCAGACTTCCAAAGGCCCCATTCCATTCCTCTCTAGATGAGCATCCTCGCCATCTCTTTGACCATGCTAGTCAAATAGTGATCACATGAAACTCGGGGGGCAGGCTTAACATTCGACCCGCATGAACTCTGGTTGACGCGGGAGAAGCAGGAGAGCCATCTGAGTAAACAGTGGGGCTGGGGTGGGGTGGGAGGGTCCTCTCTCCTCCTTCTGGCCTCCAACACGCTCAGGCATGGGGTCCTCCATTTCCTTCTTCTAGGGAGGAGGGGCTTCTTATTTGACATGCGGTCCTTTTCATAGCTGGTACTCATAGGTGGGTGGGCACTGAATCATATGAAGACAGAGGGGAGATGGGCAGTGGCCTTAGATAGGTTTGGGGAAACCAAGAGGGGCTCTTTAATGTGGCTTTCAGCCAGTACTGTGATAGAGGAGTTACGGCGAGTGGTTCCTTTACCCAGCCATTCTAGCTGCATCTCTTCAGCACCTGCCATGGCCCTGGCATTATGCAAAATGCTTGGGTGCCACTGTAGGATCCCACAGGTTATGTTCCTGCTTGCAAGGAACTTCCATTCTAATGGGGGATGTGTCTTGATTAAGGCAGGCAACAAAGCATACCGAAATTTCAATAAGGAAGATGGGAGCAAGAATGTGTACCCTTTAGAATCACTTTAGTGGGCCAAGATTGCATCCTTTGTGGGGGGATGTGACTTTTGGAAACATCCCAAAACTATAGAGACCAAGGTCTCATGAGGATCAATTTGCTTAATGTTTTTGGCCCTGAATGACGGTGATATGTACTTAGTTGAATGTTGAATGTTACCATTGTCAATTTTGTTGAATATCAGTGAAGGATAGATTGCTCACTTGTAATATGCACTTTGGGGATTTTAAATGCATTGAATGGGCTCAAGGAAGGAGTGTTGTTGACCCCCACGGTCATTTAGAGAGTGGAGCCCTGGTGTTTGGCGGTTATGTGTTGGGCTGCTCACCGCAGCATCAGCAGTTTGAAACCACTACTCCACGGGAGAAAGATGGGACTTTCTACTCCTGTAAAAGTTATCGTCCTAGACACCCATGGGAACGGTTCTACCCTGCCCTATCAGGTCACTGTGAGTTGGCATCCATTCGATGGCAATGCATTTGGTTTACAGGATGGGGTAGACGCAGCCTGTGGAGTCTCGAGACTGTCACACTTCATGGGAGTAAAAAACCTCGTCTTTCTCCCAAATTATATCTTAGTATTGAAAGAAATCAGTGATCATAATATTGGAAGAAACCAAATATTTAGAGGTTCTAAACTATGTAAGGAGCCCCAGCAGCGCTGTCTGCTCATAGTTGATCTACCAACCAGCAACTCAGTGGTTCAAACCCACCAGCTGCTCCTCAGGAGCAAGTTGAGGTTTTCTGCTCCTGTGAAGATGTACAGCTTTGGAAACCCCATGCAAGATTGCTATGAGTCAGAATCAACTCAGTGGCCATGAGATTTTCAGGATAAACTATGGAGTATGGTTGTAATATGCAATGTTTGATGAGAAAAGCTTATAATCTGGTCCTTTCAAATGAAATTAAATCTCATTTATGCTATTTTGTGTCAAGTAAATCTGCAGATTTATTTGGTATGTAGCTGACCAATCAAGTTGACTTTATCTCATCAAAGTAGTGTATTCTGCTAATCTGTATTAGCATACTGGGATGTGATAAAGTTGATCTGAGTATTTAACAAGAGAAACTAGTTTCAGCAGTCATGTTCTTATGAAGACGAATGGACAAGGGAAGCCGTGATCAGAGAAGAAACTCTTTGTGCCTCATCCTGTCCCCAACTTCAGTGCTTCCATCCAACACTTCTCATTGGTTGCAGACTGGTGTGTCCCCAGTGAAGGAGAAGTGGAGCCATACTTTTATAAATTGGGAGAAAGTTGATGATCGCCATTCCATTCCATCTTGACTACAATTGCTCCCCACTTATCAGTATCATCTATTTCAGAAACTCGGTGGAGATTTATTTGAGCAACTACTCTGTGGTAGACATGGGCAGGAACCAGGGGCTTAAGAGGTGAATAAATTCGAGGTTGTGCTTTTTTTTAATAATCATTTTATTAGGGGCTCATACAACTCTTATCATAATCCATACATACGTCAATTGTGTAAAGCATATTTGTACATTCATTGCCTTCATCATTCTCAAAACATTTCCTCTCCACTTAAGCCCCCGGCATCAGGTACTCATTTTTCCCCTCCCTCCCCGCTCCCCACTCCCTCATGAGCCCTTGATAATTTATAAATTATTATTTTGTCATATCTTGCCCTGTCCGACGTCTCCCTTCACCCACTTTTCTGTTGTCCATCCCCCAGGGAGGAGGTCACATATAGGTCCTTGGAATCAGTTCCCTCTTTCCAACCCACTCTCCCTCTACCCTCCCAGTATCACCACTCACACCACTGGTTCTGTAGGGCTCATCCGCCCTGGATTCCCTGTATTTCCAGTTCCTATCTGTACCAGTGTACATCCTCTGGTGTAGCCAGACTTGCAAGGTAGAATTCGGATCATGATAGTGGGGGTGGGGAGGAAACATTTAGGAATTAGAGGAAAGTTGTATTTTTCATCGTTGCTACATCGCACCCTGACTGGCTTGTCTCCTCCCCGAGGCCCCTCTGCAAGGGGATCTCCAGTGTGCTTTTATGAAACGCACTCAATTGAGGATACAGAAATATATATTGCTGTGTAATATAGGGGATGCTGGTCTAAAAGGACAAGCTCGGGGCCTCAGAGAAGAGGTACTAAGTTGAGGTCCTGGGGTCAGAAGCTCCTGAGGCAAGTCTTCTGAGTTGCTATGGCACGTGGTGGAGCAGATAGGCTCCTCTCCTTGACCTCAAATCTATGGGCGTTGGTTTTCCTTTCATTCCCTTCCTCCTTCCCTCCCTCCCTTCCTCTCCTCTTTGCAACACCAGCTATATTGCTAGCAGTCGTGGCAGTGCAGCTAAAAGCACTGATTTTGACTTGTTTGCAAAGGCCCTAAATAGGCAGGAAACAGTGGGTTAGGAGACCCTTGTTTTCCAGGAGCTTCTAATCAAAAAACAGACAGCAAACTGGAAAGACAGTCCATATGCCAATTTCACATCTCATAGCAACCCAAAGCCAACCAAAAGTGGCAAGGCACTTTTGACAAGATTTACCAGAGCCCTTAGAGAACAGCCTCTCTCTTTGTGTGACTTGTTCAGTGGAACGTGAATTTGAATAAGATGTGCAATGGCAGGCAGGTGGGTATGTAGAAAATAGGCAGGCAAGCAAGCCTGCAGGCAAAGAGACCAACAGGCTGCCTACAAGCTAGCTTAACCTAAATAGAAGATCAGAATCGTGGTGGGGCAGTCTACAGTGAATCAAAAAGAACCCAGTTCAGATCCCCCAACCCTTCTCGTCCCTTTTGATATTGCTATGGCGACCTGAGGAATTGGCAGCTCTCCTTTGTCTGGCTTCTGATCAAGTTTCTGGGACCAAAGTGGAGTCTCTTTCTAACCGGCTTGCTGATTCTCTTTCCTCCAGTAGTTGTACTTGACTTCCAGAGCCCAAGATGGTGGGAGAGCTCGGCTTTCGGGCTTTGTGCTTCTTTTTGTGGCTTCCAGAACTGCCTATTGGAGGGAAGGGTGGAGACGGATCCTATTCTTTCAATACTTGAGGATGAAGAAATTCTAATCACCTACCATGACTTTGGGTTTGTGTGTGTGTGTGTGTGTGTGTGTGTGTGTGTGTGTAATGTGCTGTGGGTAATTTTGATCACCCTGTGTTATCCCAGGCTTTATAACTTCACCCCTTTTGAACTTTTGTGAGTCTTTTTCTTGCAGAGTCAGGGAACTGATGGGAACAATTAGTACTTGTCAAGTGCCCAGCCAGAGAGTGACTTTTGTAAAGAGCTAACAATTTACCCAGTGGACAGAGAGCCACACAAAGATGAGGTTTCACAGACAGGCTTCAGGGTCTGGTTTATTTCACTTTCATTGGTTTGAGCCAGAAACACAGAACTGGGATTTTCTTGCTTTGACTGCTTATAATTTCTCAGCCCCTTCCACAAAGGTACCCTACACATTTAGCTTGAAGGCGCAGAATCTGGTAATAGGGGCCCTGCAAGCAAAGAAGGCTAGGCGTTGACCTCCAGAGGAACTTCTGTGGCATCTGGGATGCATGTTGAATGCACCCAGACGTTCAGCTTCTGATCCTCAACCACGCTCGGAAGAGTTGTTGTATACGGACATGGAAACACCCTCCAATGCCCCAAATGGTAGCACGCGTGCAGAGGGTATAGGAAAAGGAACATCATCAAGTGCCTTTCCTCAATGAAAGATGACTTCTCAGGATAATGGAGTCCATATCACAGCCATTCCCAATCAAAATTTTTTCAAGATGATATAGTACTTTTCCCAAACTCACTACCATCGAGTCAGTTCTGACGTGTGGTGATCCTGTAGGACAGGGTAGAGCTGCCCCTGAGGGTTTATGAGACTGTAACTATTTGTGTGAGTGGAAAGCCCAGTCTTTTTCCCTCAGAGCTGCGGGTGGTTTCGGACTGGTGGCCTTGGGGTCAGCAACCCAACGTGTAACCACTATGCCACCAGGGTTCCTTTGATGGAGTATTGAAAAGTGAGGTTGAGTTTGGGGTCATACTCCATCAAGCCATACACTTATGTTCTGTGTACTCTTCAGCATGTTTCAATATAAGATTATAAAAATGTAGCCCCAAAATGTTAATTCTGATCTTGTCAAGACAGAGACCTGCCATGACTGACAAGGCCCTGACCAGACCTGCTCCTCTTTTCCTTCTGAATTCCTCATCGTGTGACTCTGCCCCATACCTGTTCTTCTTAAATCACAAGGGTCTCCTTGCTTTTCCTTGGATACCCTAGGCCACCTGACCCTCACAGCCTTTGCACTTGTTTCTCTGTGCCTGAAAAGTCTTCCCCTAAGTATACCAGTAAAGCTCAGTCATTCAATCCAATCAATCAGGTCTTTCCTCCAAATGTTATAGGAATAAGATTGCTAAGGAATCTGCTTCCTGAAAAGGGAGTCACTGGACATGACTGGAGTCGCAGTCATTGAATGGAAAAGAAGCCAGGATGTATCCCTTCCTGGAAGTCTTGGGTGGGGCACATGGCTAATTTTCCAGCTCATCAAAAAGATTACAGGTGCAAGTCCACCCAGAGGCACCTTGCAAGAAAGGCCTGGTAATCTACTCCCTCAAAGCCAGCCATTGAAGACATGTGAAGTCCCCATGAGTTGGAATCAAGCCATTGGCAACTGGTTGACTGTCAACCCTTCCTAGACTGTGTGCTCCTTGGTGTGGAGAACAAACTGTAGGGGCCAAGGATTGAAGCAGGGGGGCCAGCCAAGAAGCTATGATGTCATCGCACCCAAGAAATGATGGTGGTCTGGCCCTGAGGAGTAGAAAAGCTGGTACTGCTTTGGTTCATCTGTGGCTTGCCTGCCTCCTTGCATCATTCCACCAACATCCTGGTATAGAGGATATTGGTGGAGTGAATGCAGAAGTCTCCGTTTCAAGTCATTGGTTGCATTCAAAGACATTGAGATTGCTGAGAGTTCTGGTGGCTGCCTGTTTTCCCCATGGAGCCTGGTTGAAAAAGAGAAAGTGTGCCTTCCTTGCAGACCCATTATCTGAGTACCAGCATGTGACGTGGCACTGACCTCGTGACTGTTTCTAGGCACACTGGCATGGTTGGGAGAGAGGGGAGGCTGAGACCACCTTAGGTCTTCTAGGAACATAATGTAGTACTTCAGTCTCTGCTTGTGCATCAGCTAGCTCACGTCGCTTTTAAAATCTCTCTTTTGATCCTGTAAGTGTCCTGGGGCTTCAAAAGCCCACCTGGAGAACAAGCAAACCCTTCTTGGTGTTCCCAACAGTCAGATCGTTGGCACTCAGCTTACATTTCATGCGGTTCTCTAAGAATGTATCCTGGGGTTCATCCTTGAGCTCCTTTATCTTCCTCCCTGAATTGAGCTGTGGTTCTGGAGTTCAAATCCCAGATACACAATGCACTTTTCTGCTCACATACTGCTCTTGTCTCAGGCTCTGCCATCTGAGATCTCTACCTGGTCCACTGTTAGAAAGGTTGGCCTTCCTTGAAGCTCAATTCCTACAGCCTATTTACACCAGCAGCCAATCCTGCTTGCCCCTCTGTCTGAGAATTTATGGAGACAACTTCGGCACCAGGAGTTTATAGGGTTCCCCAAACCAATGGCTAGGAATATTTAGGTAGGACTCTGTTCCCATTCTAGCATAGATCTGAAACCAGCACTGCCTAAAAGTGACAGAGATGTTAAGTTAGGCCAGATTGACTTGAGAAACAAATCCAGTGACTCAAATATATGTGTAAGAAAGAGCTTTATCAGGAAAGTATCCCATTCCCAGTCCAACTCAAGTCCTTAAGTCCAACACTAGTCCCTAAGTCCCTCTTCAGACTCACACAGCCACATGCAATGATGCTGAAGGCAGGAAGATCCCAGGCCGGTGTGTACAAAGTCGTGTAGATCCCAGGTTGGTGGAAAACATGGCAGGGCTCTAGTCGCTCTCAGGTCAGCAAGCAGGAAGGTGAAGTCCAGGAGTGGGGTGGGGGTGTATTTGGAGGCTCCCCGAGCCCTCCTTATGAGAAGACCTAGCCCAAAAGGAGGCACTATCAGGCTGTGATCTGATCAGCAAGTTGAGTACCACCCCATACACTTTTATATATCTTGACAGGAAATTATGTAACTCCCACAGGTGTAAACTTCAAACCCTCTATTTCCTGAAGGTGATCATGACATGTCTCCTGTTGCCCAAGTTGGTCTCCAGGGGCTACCTGCTCTGCCATGGACCACGCGAGGAAAGATAATAATAATATGAGGGGGCAGAGCCTAAGGAGCCAGTCTGTGACCCTTAGTGAACATTCCATACGCCTAAGAAAGAGGATTTTTCAGTGACTCCTTCAGGCATAAACCAAACGTATGCTCAACTGTGAAATGCCATCCAGACGCATTTATCTATTTACTCAACAAACAAAAAGTTTGCAACCCGAAGAAGGTGGGAAAAGAGACAGACCTTAATTCCATATGCTAGATTCAGGTCACAACAAAATATTACGCGATGTGAATGGGGTGATGCTGCCTGGGGCTGCAAGAGAAAACTACACAATGGAAAAGGCAACTGGAGGTTTGGAAGGAACAGTAGTTTGCCGGGACGTGAAGATGGGGGTGGACAATCCAGGCAGAGGAACGAGCCTTCATTGTAAAGACCCAGATGCTCTTTGTGAAGGGCAGTTTTGTGACAACAGAGAACATGAAAGGCTGGGGTTGATGTGAAGGATCTTGGGCATCAAGCTGAGGCATAGACCCAATTTGGTAGTCATTAGAGGAGCCCTGGTGGTGTAGTGGTTTTGTCTCAGGCTGTGATCCACATGATCGGTGATTTGAAACCAATTACAGTCTTGGGAACCCAGAGGGGGTTGCTCTGAGTCAGCATGGACTGCATGGCAGGGAGTTTGAGTGAGAAGGAGCTATTTCAGGTCCTGGGTGGTCCAAATGGTTAGTTCTTGGTTGCTGGCTATGAACTCACCCAGCAGCACTGTGGAAGAAAGACCTGGCCAACCTGCCTCCTTAAAGTTGACAAGCGTCACCTTGAGTTGGAATCACATCACTGGTAATGGGTTTGGTTTTGTGTCTTTTGTTCTTATCTGTTTCGTGGCATATTATCCAGCCATGCTACCCTGTGGCTGAACCTCAAACATATCATGCCAAGTTAAAAAAAAAAAAAAAAAGACCTGTAAATCATCTTTCCTAAGATGACAGCCAAGAAAACCCCTCAGAGCAGTTCCACTCTGTAACACCTGGGGTTGCCATGAACCCGAATTGACTCAATGGCAAAGGGGTATGGTTGGTGTTTTGGTTCTGGTTTTCGAAGCAGCCATCTAAAGTTCTTGAGTCGGAGAATGTGTTAGGGCGAGGTGACTGGAGAAGCAAACCCAGTGACATACGTAGATATGTAAGAGAGAGTTTTCTATCAGGAAGTCATTACATCCCAGTCCTGTGCAGGTCAAGTCCATCAGTCCCTCTTCAGACTCATACCGTCACATGCAATGGTGCAGAATTCAGGAATATCACAGGGCAGGATGTGCAGTCTTGTGGATCCAATGGTGGTGAACGCATCTCCAGGGCTTTCACGGGTCTCAGAGTGGCTTTCCAGCAGCAAGATGAAAGGACAGGCTTCCAGGAACCTCCTTATGAGAAGGCCACACCCACCAGGAGTCACCATCAGGCTATGACCCTGACTGGCAGGTTGAATACCACTCCTACACGATTATATATCTTCAAGTTGACATGAAATTATGTAGCTCCCACAGAGAGAGAGAGAAAGAGAGAGAGAGAGATGAGACAGCTGGCATTTTGGTCTGTGAGTATCCCCTCCACCTCCAATGCTGGCAAAAGTGCGGAGGGCAGGGGTTGAAACTATGTGGGTTACTGCCAGCCTCTAGCCCTCAGCACCCTGAGAAACAAACAACTGTTAGTGGGCAAAGAGGATACAGTTCTAGTCCAATGGCGTCAATCCAAACTCTTGTCCTGGTCCCCGGTACATTTTCATGAGGAAGAGCTGCCTGTTCCTAGGCATGAGTACTCAGTGGGAGACTCGGTGCTTCACAGCACTTCATTTTGGGAACCGTCGTTTGATCTGTCATTAGGAGCTGCATTAAGAGATTCAGTAATCAACCAGTAAAATGGCAACCATAAATTGTTTTATAAGCGATCAGCTCCCTCTACCTCCCCTACCCCAAGTCACAAACTTGAAAACAGATGTTTTTCCTCTGTTCTTTTATTTTTTCCTTCCCCCCCTTTTTTTTTTTGTTTTAAACACCGGTGCTTTTGAGTCTTGCACAAGTCAGAGTGCAATGCCTGCCGGCCACCGTACCCTGTTTGTTCGCACATTTGACTCACTTGCATTGGTCCTAGTCAGACATCAGACAGCCAAGTAGTTATGGATCTGTTAACAATATGCAATTTATCAGTGAGGCGAAGAAAGTTCCCTTTACCCGAACTGAGGAGAACTCGCCTGGAGCTCAAAATGAGTGGCTACCAAGAAACCCCTCAGAGACACTTGTTTGGGGGAGTGATGTGTTGGAAGCGTCTTTTGTCGTGAAAGGTTTTCACTTGCAGCCAAAGGCATTCAAACCCTACAGTCCAGAGAGAGATGTATTTCCAGAAATAACCTTAGGGCTTATTGACTTGCTCTTGTCTGGGATGTACTGTGATTAACTGTAGAGCCGTGTAATAACCAGTCATACATTAGAAGGAAGAGCTAGGGTTTCATTTTGGAAAGACTGTCAGCAACAGCGAGGCAATAATGGTGGCACGAAGCAACTGACTGAGCAAGAAAAGCGCAACGACGACCTACTTTGCTCCCATGCTGCCTGCGGCCAAGCAGATGCCACCCACTGGAGAGGGTTTCTAGCTTGATCATTTCCCTGACGTTTGGGGGTCACGCCCGGTAGTCGCTCAGCAGTTCCCCTCTTCTCCTTGTTATCATTCGGAGTCCCCCACAGCTAACACAACATGGAAGCACCCTCGGGGATCCATCCCAAACCGTCCATGTTACGACATGAGGACAAAGGCTCCCAGAAGTTAGGTGACTTACCCTTTGTCCTCAGCTAATCTTCAAGAAGGAGCAAAGTGGGTAGGCGCTGGGCTGTGATCCGCATGATCGGCAGTTCAAAACCGCCAGCTGCTCCATGGGAGAAAGACTGGACTTTCTCCACCCGTGGACTGTTAAGGGGGGGGGGTGTCACTGGGCGTCAGCACTGCTTCGATGGCAATGAGGTTGGTCGGTTAGTCCTCAAATGGGAGTAGAGAAACAATCCCATCTGAAGCCAATTGTTTCTGCCTGATGAGGTGTGAGCCGTCTTCCACTTGCTCCTGACTCTTTCTGCTAGATGCCATCAAGTGGACTCTGACTCAGAGCGACCCTCCTGGTGATGTCTGAAGCCATCCTTGCAGCCTTGGCGTCCATGCATCTCCTTGAGGACCTTACTCTTTTCTGAGGCCCCTCTCCTTTGTACTGGGGCGAAGGCTCACTCTCACACTCAGACCCCTTGCGAGGTGCTTTCCCATGTCCCATCTTGAGAGTCCTTGGCACTCTTGTCTGTGGCTGCATCGGTGGCCTTTTCAACGAGCCTTGGCTCTGTAGAGCTTCAGATCCCTTCTTCCCTAAAGAAGAGCTTGGCTTATTTTCTTGAGGAGTACTGAGGCGGGTTTATTTTATGTTCTTATCATTCCCTGGGGGATTTGTGCATCGGAACTTTGACGTCCTCCGCACGGGGACAACAGTGATCAGGGAACTCGACTGGGAACTAAGGGTACGTGAGCTGGTCTGCAACGAGTCCGTGGAGGACTCACGGTTAGGAAGAAATGCTGAGAAACGGTGGTGATTGAAAGAAAAACCGAGGTGCGGGTGGAGCAGAGGGGTAAGAACGGTGAAGGGAATGGGTTAGGGAGAAACGAAGAAGGAAGGAGAAGCTTGGGAGGCTGGAACTGACAACAAGTGGTCTCCTTTTCCCGGAGGCATACGTTCACGATGTAAACAGCTGATAAGATAGCCCCAAACATCCTCTCCTTTCTGCCTAGAAGGTAGTACCTCAAAGAATGGCAGTCTTTGCTGCCCAGGCAAGCAGGTGGTTTAGTGCTCTAAATCCAGGATCAGCAAATTGTCTGGCTGGTGAGCTACCAATGATTTTTACCTTTTTAAACAGCTGACAGAAATGAAGGAGGATGGTTTTCTGACACTCAACGACTTTATGACATTCAAAGTTCAGTGTCTGCCAATAAAGTTTTATTGGCACACAAAACCCAAGCCAATGCCTTGTCCATGGAGTCTGGGTCATGGTGACCCCGTGGATTTCTAAGGAGAACTACACTGCAGTGGGTTTTCAGGGACAGTGACCTTTCACACTTAGACTGCTCGGTCTTATTTTTTATCACGTGCCTCTGGAGGGGATTCGAACCACTGACCTTCCAGGGAGTAGCTGAGCACCTAACCATTTGCACCAATCAGGAACTCCTTTTGTTGGAACTCAGCTACACTTTTTTTTTTTTAACCTGTGGCTGCTTTCACGTGGCACTGTGGCAGAAAGACCTGGTCATCTTGGCCAAGGCTCAAGTTTGCAGCCCTGCACATGACAATGTCCTGCTGCAGTAGCAGAGATGACAACTCAGAAAATATTTGCTCTCTCCTCATGTGGTGGTGACCCCCCCAACCATAAATTATTTTCGTTGCTACTTCATCACTGTCATTTTGCTACTGTTATGAATCGAGCGACCTCTGTGAAAGGGTCATTGGACCCCCAAAGGGGTCACGACCCAAAGGTTGAGAACTGCTGCTTCACACCCAAAAGTGTCCACCCTAGCTTTCAACGGAAGTAGCTTCATGATTGCATACGTGAACGCGTTCTCTTGGCTTACCTCTTAACCCAAGGGGGGTTTCCTCTCTAGTTCAGTCTTTGCAAACTTGCCCTCTGAACCCAAAGACTTTTCTAATCAAATTAGCAAAACAGGAACCTTAGGGTTATCATCAAACTATGAATTATATTCTGTAGAGGTATCTGAGGTGTTTAATTTTCCCAAACTGTGAGATGCCATTTCCCGATAATTGGAAATGAGATTAGGAGGAAATGTGAGCATTTGCCTTTTGCAACGACCTGCTTCCTAGAGCCAGCAGCCAGCAATGTGGGGGCTGAGGACTGCTAGAGGACACGTTTGGTATTGATTAGCTGTAGGTGAAGCCGGAATGGCTAAGTCAGCAATTTGACTTTAAACAATGTCGTAGATGCTTCTATTTCTACAGCAGCAGCTTTGCTGATGTACAGGTGGTGCGCATGGGCATTATTGGCCAGTGCTAGTTTCTAGCCACTTTCCTACCAATTCACTGAGGCATCGCCCTCCCAGATGCCACAGCAGGCCTACCTTCCCAGGGGCAGTTTGGAAGAATGGCATCCAAGCAAGATGTTCACCCCCAGCTTCGCTCTGGCTCTTGTCCCTAAGGATGAAGGAAGGTGGTCTCCTGGTTAGGGACAGAGGCCCAGGAGAGAAACACAGGCTGAACCCTGGAATGTAGGAGGGGCACATTTGCCCATTAAGATGTCCCCCTTGTTGTTTCTCAGTCACTTCTCATGACATCTCAGGACTTAGGTTACATTGATTTGCTCTCATTTAAATCCATGGAGCTTTAAATCCATCTGCTGCTTTCTGCCTCTTTCCTGAGCACGTGTGTCAGCTGCAGCTTCGATCTCAGAGAGCTAGATGGATTCAGTGCCTCATTGAGATGTATTCTGCTAGCTCAAGGGGCCAAGGGCCTCTCCGCCCCGCATTTCCATCTGCCTCTTTGAGCTAGATTGCTTTAATGAGTGCTCTACTTGGTAATTTTCCCATTAGCTGCTTACATTTCTAATCAATAGTTTCATACAGTTGCGACCTTCCATTTCCAATTACGTTTTGTTTGGGGGTTGCATGCCATTTTTCATGGGTCTCTGTCGCTCTTTCTTTTGCTTTCAATTCTTAGGAAGTGCAGGAGACAGCGTCTGTTCATGCCCACCCACCCCCAGCTTTTCTCCTCTGCTCAAATCATCTGAGCCAGCTTGGCATTGCGTTTCGGGAAGCTTCTTAGCAATCACAACAGAACTCTTCTGGTAAGACTAGACTGATGATTTTTCTGAGAAGCATTTGCAACGTTGACTGGCGCTTGCTGTTTGGGCAGGTTTCAGACCAGGTAGCTTTGATCGTGGCTTCTTGTATGGCCATCGGTATAAATTCCAAATGTTTCGCCTGAATACTCTAGAAACTGTCATTTAGTTGATAACCTTGAATGATTTTAGTTGGCCCTTCTCTATCCCAAAGGAGTGTCACTTACGATGAAATTCATTCAGGGAAGTATCGATTCGGCAGCCATCCCACTCCATTGGCAATCGCTCCCCATCCCCCAACACCCGAGTAAGTGCCCTTGATACTGCCTCTAGATACTATTGTTTATTCAGCAAAGGCCTTCATTAAGCCAAGCAAGACTATAAGGTAATGAGGCTGCTGCCTTAACAAACATAGCAGAACTTGTACATCCCAATGAGCCCCCTCGCTCCCGGGGCCTCTTTCTCCATCACTCTGCCTCTTCCCAGGAGAGAACATCATCTATCAGCGGGCACATCACAGCCCCTCCCTCCCCGCTCCCTGCAGCTGAGGTCTCCAAGAGACTTGTCTTCGACTCCTATTCTAAATGGCCCAGAGAGGAAGATGACAAATGGATAGATGACATTCGGCAACAGGGCAGGAAGCCCAAGAGAGGCAGAGTACGGGGAGCCCCTGAATATCCTGGGCAGGAAAGAAGACTTCCACTGGTGTGTAAGGGATGTTGGACTGTGTTCGTAAGAAGATGATCTTCTGTGAACCATGCCCTGATCGCTTCTGGAGCCAAGGACGAGGACTTCAAGGGTCTTTTGAGTGTCCTCACTCACTCACTGCCATCGAATTGTTTCTCACTCATCGGGTGACCCTATAGGACAGGGTGGAGCTGCCCCCTGGGGGGTTCCCAGACTGTAACCCTTTACAAGACTAGAAAACTCCAGCTGGTGGCAAAGATTAGCAGTCCAACGTGTAACCCATCATGCCACCAGGGTTCCTCTGCATGTCGTAGGATGTGCCCTTGTAATTCAGTTGTTTTTTTTGAGAGCACCCAAACCCAGTTGCAATAGAGTTGGTTCAAACGCATACCCCATGTGTCTCAGAGTGAACCTGTGCTCCATAGGGTTCTCAGTGATTGATTTGGGGGATGTAGATCCCCAAGCTTTTCTCCCCTGACACCTCTGTGTAGACTCGAACCAACAAGCTTTTGGTTAGCAGCCAAGGGCAGTAATCATGTTCATCCCCCAAGGACTTGACTTTGAGAGCAGGGAGCACATGGCATCACAAGAGTGTTGCCTGGAGATGGTGTTAAGTGGGTTGTTGCTGAAATGACTCTAGATTAGAATTGTGAAATTGTACAGTCAGGCCTGTACTGCTGTAACGAGCATAAAACCAGAATCTTTTCCCACATACCAATTATATAAATAATTAATATTATTATATGCTGACATTTTCCATTTATCAGCATCATTAATCTGTGAAGTCAGGTGGCAAGAGCATGTTATTTTTGCCCCTGTTTCCATTTGTGTGAAGTGAGCCATTCCAATTGGTTGAGGGTCTGATTGGCTGTGAGAAAGAATACCCCAGTTTTCCAACACTCCATGTGGTGCCCCACCCGACAATCTGGTTGAAATCAGGAGCTAGCATCGCTCCTGGGTGCCATCGGCCCCTCCCCCCAAAGTCTAATTAATACCACTCACTCCCTAATGAGATACTTCTTTTGACTCTACAGACAAACCGAGCCAAGCAAGTGACGTCAGAATGCCAGAGTGAATTATTGGACTTGTGTCAACCCAGGCAGGGATGAAAAATCATCCCAGTGAACTTAATCCAGCAGCAATCAAAGGGCCAACGTTTTAATTAGTGAGGGTAGTGATTTACATTCGCATTCGGCATCCCGAGCCTCAGCATTAGTCTTCAAACTCCCCCACTTCCCTGGTTGTTGCCTGACACTGGTTAAGACAGTTAATGTGCTTTTAAATAATGTTATGTTTAATGGACCTGTGAAGGCACTGCCGGATGAATCTATTTCCTTACCTGTCAACGGAGTCATTTCCATTAGAAAAGTCAGGGGAAGATCAAATGTCGGGAGAAACTTGATAGGAGTTGGTGGGGGAGCATTTCAGTGCAGTACCTGGTTCTTTTACCCTGACCCTCTTAGAAAACTCCTCCAGAGTTATTGAGGATGACTGATACTAGGATTCCTTTCTAACTAAAGGGCGAGTGAGTGCAAAGCACTCTAGTGAAGAGGAGAAGGGAACGGATTTCTTTGTAGCAGAACAGCAAACATAGCAGCACCCATGTATGGAAAAGGGAGAGGGTTTCTTCAACGTCTTTCACCTGTCCTTGTCGCTGCTTTGGTTATTCCATTCGGCAGCTGTAGCGTGTTCTCTTGACTCGGTGGATTGGAGTATTGGGATCAGTTAACTATCATCAGGAGACAATTGTGATGAACTTAACTAATTGGCTGATCAAACTGGGTCTTACAGTTGGGGCCCAAAGCAAGGTGTGACTACACAGACATGAGTGATGTTTCTCATGTGTCTCATCACCCTTGGTGAAGGAAGTTGCCAGACAAGAGCTCTGGAAATGTGGGCACTGGCAGCACCCTAGGAACCCATACACATCCTCCCCAGGTGACACCTTTAAGGGGGCCAGCATGCATCATGTGTCATCTGAGCCCTCGTAGGCTGGCTACAGATTTCTTTCCTGACTGTGTCACCCCTCCTACCGCGACTCTTCATTTGCCAAGTTGCTCTGAACGTGGACCTCCTCCCAGCAATCTGAATGGAAGGAGCATCTCCCAGGAGTGCACGCTGATAAAAGTCTCATTCATAGCTCTCACTTGGTCAGGAGTTACTCTCTTGGCATCTGTAGACAAGTGGAGCTAAAGCTGTGATGTCATAATTCCTAAGTGAATTGCTGAATTGGGGACACCCTGGGTAGGAATGCAAAATCCCCCCAACATACTTAACCCATAAGGAATCCAAGGGCCAAAGTAGGCATGAAGCTGGGTTGTAAACCACGAGGGCCTTGAAAGAGGGAGCCTCTTTCTGTGCCTGAGTACCTTTTTCAATGGCCTATTTGATGACAGCTGGAGAAACCCTGGTGGCATAGTGGTTACACATTGGACTGCTGACCCAACCAAGGTCAGCAGTTTGAAACCACCAGCTACTCTGTGTGAAAAAGATGAGGCTTTCTGCTCCCGTAAAGCAGCGCTGCAGTCTCAGAAACCCACAGGGGCAGTTCTCCGCTGTCCTAAAGGGTCGCTGTGAGTTATAATCGACTCAATGGTAATAGGGTGCCTTCTAGGGAAAGCTATTTAGTTCCTGATGCTCTTCCTTGGTAACCTGTGGGCAAGACAAAGTGGACCGAGGGTCTTCAGAGAGCAGCGGATCATTGGCTTTGCAGTTCTGTTGGTGGAACACTTTCCTAAGGAACCACTGAGAGGCATCGAAGGAGAATTTCAGGTAGTGGGAGATATGAGGGTCAAAGAGAACAGGGGTTCATGTTGGCGGAGACACCAAAGCCCCGGGAGTCCTGAACAAAGAGTTCGAGAGAGGCCAAGGGAACCAGGGAGAGGTGCTTCTCTCCAGCTTTTGTCTGAATTCCCCGAGCTCCCAAAGGCTGTAGACATCAGATCCCTATGCGGTCCTGTGGCAGGGTCCAGTCACATATGCTGGGTAAGAGAGGGAACGACCCAAGGGAAAGCAAACAAACAGACAAACAGTCCTTTGTAACGGGAATCGGCAAACTCTTGAGACAGAAGAGTCAATCCTGTCCCTCCCAACAATTTCACAATTATTAAAGAACTCTAAATGTATATTTTCAGAAACAAATGAAATCACCACTGTCTGAAGAATCTCCTCTACGGTTTTTCACTTGTACTTCGGAGGCACACTTCCCTGCTCTGAAAGAGCCTCAGACTCCCCAGGAACCATCTCTCCTGGTGCCCAGTGCGGGGATGCTGCGGGAGCCGCTGCTCTCGGCCCCGTGTTCATGCTCACTCCTCTAGGGTTTTCCACTTTCCCAAGAATCAGGTGAGAGCTGGATCAGGTCTGTGCCTGCACACGTGAACTGCGCTGCCTACAGAATTCTGCCCCTGCCTTCCCTTCTCCTATGGCTGCCTCCGCTGTGATTAAAAGTGAAACAAGGGTGAATTGTATTGTATGGAAATTATACCCCCATCAACTTGATTTTCAAAAAAAAAGGCTCCCAAAGACACTGTTGGGTGGAGAACAAGCCTACAGCTCCTTTAAAATCTGTGCTTCTTAGACTCCATTACCAGAAAGCAAAGCAGCAACTTTGACTCTCCTGACAAAATCGTAGGCTTCTTGTTGAGCCAGAGTGGAGCATGCTGCTAATCGGCCTGTTTCCCGGATGGCCTTGGCTGCTAAGAGACTCAGAGTGGACCCTCGCACTCAATTGTCAGTAAGCCTACTGTCCCAAGATCTTAAAGACATCTCTCTGCCCCCTTAACATGTTCCTCTTGAACTTGTTTTTCCCTCAGGGTCATTTTAGGAGTCTGCTTTTACACTGATTCCTTCACTGTAGTCGTGCCGGTTCTGGTTCGAGGCAACCGTATAGGACAGACTGCCACTGCCCCTTGGGATTTCTGAAGCTCTAGGTTCAAGCTAAGTTGCCGCAAATATGGAGGAATCGATGGTGAATATCCAAGGAGACTTCAGAAAGTTCGAAAGTTTTTGGTCTCTTTTTCCCACAGATGTGATGTGAAGTCCTTCAAATTGCTGTGGTCCAGCTTGGGACGATCTAAAGTCAGCCTGAGTTGTCTCAGTCCGACCTGTTTGCTCTGACCTGGTGCTCCTCTGAATGAATGAATGAATGAGTGAGTGAATGAATGAATGAATGCAGTTTCTGGTAATACAGCCTTTAATTTCCGGTTAGATTTCGGGTTTCTCCTACATACATCTTGAATCATAATTTCTTCTATGCTTCCTAATGCCAGGGCAAGCTGCCTGGAGTGGAGGTGTGGGCGTCTGGAGCACCACTCACCTGCCTGTTGGTTGGTTTTCCTTATTTCTGGAATCAGTTGTACAAAACGGTGACCAACACGACATTTCCCATGAACCCAGAACCCTCCACCTTGGTGAATTCGGACCTGTGTTAATCACTGATCCTAAATCTACCCTCCACCCCTGCATTCAGTTCATCTGGATTCATAGCAACCCTATATCTTTTGGGGAGCAGACAGCCTCCTTTGTGGTTAACGGCCTCACCCACAGTGCCACCAGGGCTGTTTTGACAGGTCCTCATACTGTTTGAGTTGCTACTTTCAGCGTGGAGCCATTTCTTTACAGAATTAAAAATGTACTCTGTTCTATCTACTCATTTTTGGAAGAGTTGTTCTCCAGGAAGCTGTAGGTTCTGTACTATTCCCAGAATCCCCAGCAGGAGTCAAGGCCTAGCCTTATGAGCTGTTGGTTGCTTGAAGCCCTGGAAAACATTTCTCTAGGACAGTGGTTCTCAACCTTCCTCATGCCCCGACCCTTTTATACAGTTTCTCATGTGGTGGTGACCCCCCCTGCCATAAAATTGTCTTTGTTGCTACTTCATCCCTGCCATTTTGCTACTGTTATGAATCAGATGACCCCTGTGAAAGGGGCATTCGGCCCCCAAAGGGGTTGCGATGCACAGGTTGAGAACCGCTGCTCTTGACTTATGGGTAACAGGCCTTGACCAAGTCTGCCTGAGATTTGACATCCTAACAAGCAGGCAGTAAAGATTGTGATCCCTTAATTTAAATAAGATGTCTGCCAGGCCTCTAGGGGGATGAGTAGAGCAAGAGCTACTAAGAGGAGTTGTTCTAAAAAGAGACAATAACAACAAACTTTCCAGGTGTAAGAGGGTCACACTTCCTTTTGAGATATCATCTCCTTGGCATAGTGGTTACGTGTTGGATTGCTAAGCACAGGTCAGAAGTTCCAAACCCCTGGGAGGGGAAGATGGAGACTTCTACATGAGATACCACTTCATAACGACAGTTTGGGGAAAATTCAATGAAATATAAAATAATAAATCCTGGGAAGGATGTGGAGAGAGAGATAGGAGTGCTTTTACATTATCAGTGGGACTGAAGTACAGCCACTATGGAAATCGGCGTGGTGCTTCCTTGAACAAATGCAAATACAAGTTCTGTAGGATTCAGCCATCTCTCTACTGGGTGTATACCCTAAAGAAATTAAGAGCACAACACCAACAGACATATGTACATCTATGTTTGCTGCAGCCATTTCTACAATAGCAAAAACATGGAAACAACCCAAATCCCCAATTACAGAGGAATGGATAAACAAGCCCTCGTACATTCATGCCATGGAATTTTATCCATCTAGGAAAACCAATGACAACTCTCAGAAACACCACAAGACACAGACAAAGCTAGAGAAAGTGATGCTAAGTAAACTAGTCACTCTGACAATGATACATATTCAATACCACCATTGTTTGAAATAAAAACAAAGGAGAAGAAATGTGGTTTAGTCACCAACCGAGAAAAAGTCAATGACCGTGAGGAGGGTAGGGGAAAAGCGAGAGGGAAGGGATGGGACAGGGGGTGGGGGGAATGGAGTATTTGACAGGAACTTGATTTATTCATGTAATCAAATAAAAATGTCTCCATTTAAAAAGAAAAATAAGAGTTACAGTGTCAGGAGCCCGCAAGGGTCACTGTGAGTTGGCAGTGAGTCTGGTTTTGGACTTTGAGTTGCTGAAAGCTTGATGTTAAACTACCCTCCACAGGGCCTGGATGAGCTGAGAATATAAAAAAATGACTTTAATAAACCATTTTGGAAAAAATGGAGAATGGAAAAACATGATTAGCATGGTGCAGACGAGGTCACAGAATCCTTTTTTCTAAGAATCCCAGGTGAAGTACTGCATAGCTTTTAAAATCACTTTTCCTTTGCCCTCAAATTATAAAGAATTGTTCTATTCCTTTTGGACAGCTATCTGGATGCCTCAACTGCAAGGCTGGGTTCCCTGGGGATAAAGAACATCTAAATGCCATTGAGTTCCTTAATGCACTGTGAATATTCTGTGATATATAACTTGGGATATAGGCTGTAGTAGCACAACAGATTCCAACGAGAGTGGAGTTGACACTCTTCTAATTCCCAAGAGCCTGCTGACTGACTGATGGACTTCTTGAGCCCCTGTGAAAGTGCTAGTGCTTTACAGTCGAAGTCCTTGGCCTCTTGCGCATATACTCAGTGTTTATAACTCATGACAGAAGTGCCTTGACCCATGTGCTCCCCATCCGCTGCCCATTGAGAGGGGCCTGGTAATAGTTTAATATGATTTATGGCATCCCTTAATGGACAATGTCAATCATAAAACTAAGACTGTCATTTTCTCACGAAGGTTGAGGGCTGACCATCAAAGGATGGGGCAAGCCTTTCCCAGCATCCATATATACTCAAGTATAAGCTGACCCGAATATCAGCCGAGTCACCTAATTTTACCACAGAAACTGCATTAAACATGTGCTGAAAAACTCAGCGTATACACGAGTATATACAGTAAAATCTGCTCCCGGCCAGTAATGAGGATATTCTCCCAAAGAACAATGTTGTTTACTTCACTTAGAGCTTGGTGAGAAAGCACTTCATGTCTCATTTCCCCAATTTTACCCACTGTACTTTTCTACCTCTCCATTTCCCTAGCGTCCCTAGATCCAGAACTGCCCGAGACAGTGCGATCATGCATCGTGATCTCAGTATTTGCTATAGAAAAATGGACGCACGCCTGGTCTCTTACAGATTTTGAAGTGTTTATTAAATAGGAAGTTGACTGTTTGGTGGTTAGGAAGACCCACAGGGCTATTGTTTCAAAGCACAAAATCAATATACAAAGAGGTGACAGAGATTAAATCATGACTCTCTGGCAGCCCAGACCTTCCCAAGTATAAAACTAATGGGTTCTGCCATAAGCCTGACTCGAGTTCTAATGATTCCAGAGCCAAGATGTTTGTGGACTTCTGAAGTCAAGGGGAGAGCAGTAGGGCCCCATTCTGCTTTTGCACACAATAGAGGAAGCAAACAACAGGATCCTTAATCAAAAGCAGATGAGTTGTTTCTTTGGGAGATTGTAACCATATTTGCATAAACCTTAGCATACTTGCTGTATCTAGTTGAGGAACTAAAACATAGTGTCTGCTTTTATTGGCTTTTCTTGCATTAAATAAGACCAGGCTGGGAAAAAAATATATATACATCTCAAGCTTTTAATCATGAATTGCTTTGGCACCAGATGCTTCCTCCACCATATTTCACAGCATCCTGGCCAGGAATTGATGAGAACAGGTTGCATGTGATCATGAAGACTGCTTCTCTCTCGAATGTTCTTGGCATTATGAAAGACCGCATGACTGATGACATACCATAACTAATCAGAAGAATGCAGTAGGAGAGAACAACTCGTAGTGGCTGCAGACCCTCGACACTAAACTGTCTTGGATTCAACCGATGATTATCTTCTGGTTGGAATATGCCTGCCCTCGGATCCAGTTTGACTGTCGTGGCACCCTTGTCTCCTCTTGGCTCTTGGTGAGTCCTTAATTTTCTTCTTAGCCTCCACAGGCTCCCAGGGTAATCTTCTC
The DNA here is from genome assembly GCF_000313985.2 of Echinops telfairi. Classification (NCBI taxonomy): domain Eukaryota; kingdom Metazoa; phylum Chordata; class Mammalia; order Afrosoricida; family Tenrecidae; genus Echinops; species Echinops telfairi. The sequence continues at coordinate 12,405,207 of NW_022103917.1, forward strand.
TGCTCTTGGGCTTTCAACCACCATCAGGAGGCTGAAGATACACAGACCGCCAGAGGCCATTATTCAGCAAAGAGCTTGAGGTCTAGCTAAGATCTGCATCCACAGGACCAATGGTCACTCCACACTGAGCCTGTCATTTCCTTTCAACCACCAGCCTCTACCCCCTAAAGGGGGCCATCCTGCTTCTACTGCTTTCTCTACCGCAAGCTCCCACTGTGTGTTGCTGCTGTAACTTAGCTTTGGTTCCAACATCCCTGCTGTGCTCTGCACCCCATAAAACTCTGATACGGTTTGTTGGGTACCACTCACATGTTGAAGGAGTCCTTGTGGCATTGTGATGATGCACAGCACTGTTCGACTGTGAACAGCAAGGCCAGCAGTTCAAAACCAGCAGCCGCTCCTCCGGAGAAAGAAGGAAGCTCACAGGGGGCAGTTCTACCCTTCCCTGTAGGGTGGCTCTAAGTCGGCATCAACTCAGTGGCAGTGAGTTGTCAAGTGTTCTCCTGAACTTGACCGTACCTCCTTGGAGACACCCCTTGCTCCTAAACGTGCCCTAATGACCCTCGGGAGCCTGGGGTGCTCTGGCTGTTCGAGGACAACACCCTTGCTTTCCTCCCAGCCAGGCTGCCCTCTACCTTCAGGCCGGTGGTTATTGGCCAGGACCTCCTTGTACTCCCGCCGGCTGGCAGGAGAGTTAGAATGCAGCACACACGGGAGGCCGGGAACAGGAACAGTGTTGGGAATCATATGGACAATACGGTAGTGGATTCCAACTCAGAGCAACCCTCCAGGCCGGGGTTTCTGAGTGTTTCTCTGGAGGGTTCTGAGTAAAAAGCCTCATCTCGCTCCTGCAGAATGTCTGGTGGCTTCTTTCTTCTTCCGTTTATTAAACATTTTATTGAGAGCTCTTACAGTTCTTGTACCAATCCATACATCGATTGTATCAAGAGCATTTGTACAGATGTTGGCATCATTATTTGGTAGACATTGATTTGCTTTTTAAAAGAAAATCATTTTATTGGGGCCTCATACAACTCTTATCACACTCCATCCATCCATCCATGTGTCAACCACATTTGCACATTTGCTGCCATCACCGTTCTCAAAACTTTTGCTTTCAACTTGAGCCCTTGATATCAGCTCCGCATTTTCCCCTCCCTCCCACATCCTCCCTCCCTCATGAACCCTTGATAGTTTATAAATTATCAATATTTTGTCATGTCTTACAGTGACCGATGTCTCCCTTCACCCACTTTTCTGTGGTCCGTCCCCCAGGGAGGGGGTTGTATATAGATCATTGTGATCGGTTCTCCCTTTCTCCCCCACCTTCCCCTTCCCCTCCTGGTATCCTACTCTCATGATTGGTCCTGAGGGGTTTATCTGTCCTGGATGCCCTGTGTTTCCAACTCTTATCTGAACCAGTGTATAGATCCTCTGGTCTAGCCGGATTTGTAAGGTAGAATTGGAATTATGATAGTGAGGGGGAGTGGAAGAAAGCATTTAGGAACTACAGGAAAGTTGTATGTTTCATTGGTGCTGTACTGCACCCTGACTGGCTCATCTCCTCCCCATGGCCCTTTGGTAAGGGGATGTCCAGTTGCCTACGGATGGGCTTTGGGTCTCTACTCCACACTCCCTGTCATTCACAATGATATAATTTTTTGTTCTGGGTCTTTGATGCCTGATACCTGATCATATCGATACCTCGTGATCACACAGGCTAGTGTGTTTCTTCCTTGTGGACTTTGTTGCTTCTCAGCTAGATGGCCGCTTGTTTGACTTCAAGCCTTTAAGACCCCAGATGCTACATCTTTTTATAGCCGGGCACCATCAGCTATCTTCACCACATTTGCTTATGCACCCGCTTTGTCTTCAGCGATTGTGTCGAGAACTACTGACCTTGTGATGAGCAGCCCAAACGAGGCGCTCATTATACTTTCCCTCATTCCCACGCAAGCACGGAACTCTGGACACTGAGTTAGTTAGCGCTTCTCCTGTGCAACCCTGGGATAAAAGATTCCATAACCCAATTGTAAATTGTCTTCAACTTGGATGGAAGTAAACCTGATTCTAGCACTGGCAGCCCTGAAATGTCTGCTCATTAATCACAATGGATAGCTGTCCCATCAGGCCTCGCTGCTAATCTCATAGCTTTGACTATCCCTTCGACACATCGCTGTGCATGTGACCCTGTCTTTCTTCTTGAGTTCCAGGGCCATCTCTAATTGCCTGCTGGACGCTGTCCATCAACACCCCAACTCAACCACATTCATCATCTTCCATATCCCCACACCTTTCCCTCCCTCCCCCCAGCTAATCTGTCTCTGTCCCTGGCACTACTGCTTTTCTAGTCACCCAGCTTCCAAACCTTCTCGGCACCTTTCACTTCGGCTTCCTCCTCGTTCTCTTGGTGCCATCACTCCCCAAGCGCTGGCAGATGCCCTTGGGCTGTAACCTACATGGTTGCCTTCTTTTCTTTCCGTGACCCCGGCTGTTCTAGCCCATGCTCTTAATTTGATTTCTCAACCATCCCAAGGCATTCAACAACAGAAATGGACGTTTTGGCTCCTCAACCTAGCTCAGTGCTAGATGGAATGCAATCATGGTAAAATACCATTTCATTCACTGGTGGCCTTTACTAGTTTGTCATCTGGGGTCAAGCTCTTAGGCAGGTCATAAGTGAATAACCAGCTAGCATGAGAAAATAAGACAACTGAGGAACGGACTCATTTTGCTTCTTTGATTCCAATGAGGCATCCAAGGATGTGACCTCCACTACCTGGGCAGAAGCAGCATGCGCCAAGAGGTGAACAGAAGAAAATAGCAACAAGAATCAATGAGCATATTGCTCTAGCCCCGGATGCCCTGTGGTGAGCTGATGGAGCGAAAAGTTAATGGAAGGGGAGAGAGCGAACTAACTCAAGTGTGCCCAGCTGCCTTTTCTAAGAGCTGTGCAATTACCAAGCCATTGGGGCTTATCAGTGAATGGTGGACTTGATCAGTTTCATCCCCCCTACTTTACAGATGAGGATCTGAAGAGGGCACAAAGTTAAAGGCTTTGCTGGCAGCCAGGACTAGAACTTGGAGTGGGTGAACAAATGTGTTGGATTACAGGGTCACTACTGAGAGACCATAGTTCCAGTGGGCTTCATGTTCACTGAGCAGATGGGCCTTCAAGTTTAACAGACACTGTAACTGAAACAAACCGCAGTCGTTCGCCATAGTGGAGCCAAAGTAACGTAGGGAGCAGAACTCAAAGAAAGCACATATTGACGATCTGATATTTCTTTGCTAGCAAATTAACGTAAATACAGATCAAGGGACATGGACCCTCACGAACACACACTTCAGGGAGAAGAAAGGGAAACGAGTTGGGGATAAAGAAAGAAAATGCCTAAGGACATGCATAACCTAGTTTGATACAAAAATGGCACCACAAAGCTTCCTCTGCTTAACTGCAAGCACATCAGTATAGAAAGGGGGCAACCCCCCCCCCGAAGAATTTATTTCAAAGGACGGCATTGAATCTGCAGCTCTGGGAGAGGGACATATCTGATCGGAGAACACAGGAGCAGATGAAGGTGGAGGAGGAGAGAGTGGAGAACATCCTAGCCCACCAGGCCTTGAGCACAATGTTGCAGATTAGAGCAGCCAGTTTGCAGAGAGGACCACATGACCGGCCCCACTATGAGACATGACGTCCCTCACTGACCCATAGCCCTACAGGGGACAACACCAGAGACACAGTGTGGGAATTGCGCTCGATATGATCCTGCCACACAGAGGCAAAACACTAAGGGGTTGCAACAGAACAGCAAGGGAACAGAGCGGCGAGGTCCCCAGCGAATGCTGAAGGTGGACTTTGGGGCCAGG
>NW_022103917.1:12410668-12418620 GCF_000313985.2 Echinops telfairi
GACAGGGCAAGATACGACAATATAATAATTTATAAATTATCAAGGGTTCATGAGAGAGGGGGAACGGGGAGGGAGGGGGAAAAATGAGGAGCTGATATCAGGAGCTTAGGTGGAGAGCAAATGTTTTGAGAACGATGAGGGCAATGAATGTACAAATGTGCTTTACACAATTGATGTATGTATGGATTGCGATAAGAGTTTTATTAGTCCCCAATAAAATGATTAAATAATAATAATGATAAATTTTTAAAAAGAAGGGGGGCAAAAAGCTTTCAGAACTGTGAGCTTCATGGGGGAACCATCAGACTTTTATAAAAACCTTGCCAAGATGACCACTTCTTGTTGTTGTCGTTAGATGTTATCCAGTGGGTTTCGACTTATAGTGACCCTTTGAACAATAGAACGAAATAGCATCTGATCCTGAGCCAACCTCACAATTGTTCCTATGCCTGACCCCATTGTGGCAGCCACTGTGTCCTTCCATCTTGTCCAGGGCCCCTTGCTTTTTCAGTCCCTCCACTTTACCAAACATGATGTCCTTTTCTGGGGACCGGTGTCTCCCCTGATCGCAAGTCCAAAGTATGTGAGATGAAGTCTCCCAATCTTTGGCTCTAAGAAGCATCCTGGCTGTACTTCTTCCAAGACAGATCAGTATGTCCATGGTGCTTTCAGTGTTTTTCTCCCTGACCACAATTCCAGTGCCTCCATTCTCCGTCAGTCTTCCTGATTCAGTGTCCAGCTGCCACATGCATCTGAGGTGATTGGAAAGACCATGGCTTGGGTCGGGCGTTTCATAGTCCTCAGAGTAATACCCTTGCTTTTCAACACTTTAAAGAGATTTTATGCAGCAGATTTAGCCATTGGTCTCTTGACGGCTGCTTCTAAGCAAGACTGACAACTCCAGTTTATCAGGATGCTACCGCTCCGTCCAGTGGTGAGGACTTTTGTTTTGTTTACACGGTGTTGTAACCCACACTGAAGGCTGGGATCCTGGGTCTTCATCAGCAAGTGCTTCAAGTCCTCACTTTCAGCAAGCAAGATTCTGTCGTCTGCATATCACAGGGCGTTAATAAGCCTTCCTCCTATCCTGATCCCTCCTTCGTCTTCATATAACCCATCTTCTCTGATTATTTGCTCAGCATAGAGATTGAGCAAGTATGGTGATAAGAAACAACCCTGTCATATACCTTTCCTGGTTTTAAACCACACAGTATTCCCTGTTCTATTCTCAAAACTATCGACGAAGCGCTCTGTCAGTCTCATTCTTCTCAAGACTATCCATAGTTTGTTATTATCCACATTATTCAATACCTTTGCACGGTCTATGAGCCACAAGTAAACATCTTTCTGGTATTTTCTGCTTTCAGCCAGGAACCATCTAACATCATCAATGATCATCCTTATTCCAGGTCCTTTCCTGAATGTGGCCCTGTCAACGTACTTCTTCAACTGTTGTTGGATAATCTTCAGCAGAATTTTACTGGCAGGCGATATCAAGGATATTGTTCTATAGTTTGAGCATTGTGTTGGGTCCCCTTCCTTTGGAATGGGTACAAACAAACATGGCTCGCATTCAGTCAGTAGGCCAAGTAGATGTCTTCCAAATTTCTTGGCATAAAAGAGGGAGAATGCTGAGGGCAATGAATGTACAAATATGCTTTACACAATTGATGTATGTATGGATTGCGATAAGAGTTGTATGAGGCCGAATAAAACTATTTTAAAAATAAATAAATAAAACAAAACAAAACCAAAAAGAGTGAGTGTTTCCACCTTGTTGAAATGTTTCAGTTTCTGGGACCTTGTTTTTGGCTAATGCTTTCAGTGCTGCTTGGACTTCTTCCTTCAGTACCATTGGATTTTGCTCATCTGGTACCTCCTGAAATGCTAGAATGTCAGCAGCTGCTCCGAGGGAGAAAGATGCGACTTTCTCCTCCTGTAAAGAGTTAGGTTCAGAAACCCCCAGGGACAGTTCTACTCTGTCCTCCAGGGTCATCAGGAATCAGCATCAACTCCATTGGCAGTGAGGTTTGAGCGTTTTCAGCGCAGTTAGGTTTTCTGCCTTCAGTGCCTCTTGAAATGGTGCAATGTCAACAGGTCCTTTGGGTACAGTGACTCTGCATATTCTTTCCATCTTCTTTGGATGCTTTCTGCCTCATTCAACAATTTGCTCTTAGAATCTTTTAATATTATAACTTGCAGTTGAATTTTTTCTTGAGTTCTTTCAGTTTCAGGCATACTGAGTGTGTTCTTCCTTTTTTGGTTTTCTAACTCTTGCTCCTTGCACATTTCCTTATAATATTTTATTTTGTCTTCTCAAGTTGCCCTTTGAAATTTTCTGTTCTTCTCTTTGACTTCATCATTTCTTCAATTTGCTTTAGCTACTGTATGATTAAGAGTAAGTTTCATGTATGATGTTCTTGATGTCATCCCTCAACGCATCAGGTCTTCTGTCATTAGTGTTTAATGTAGCTATTCTTTTTTCTCAAAATTCTAGTGGAATGTACTCACATGAATTTGTGTTTGTTTTCTTCAGCTTTACCTTGAATTTACATGTGAGCGGTTGGTGGTCTGTACCATATTCGGTGGCCCCTGGCTTGGTTTTAGCCACTGGTATTGAGCTTCTCCATCATCTCTTCCCCCCGATGTATTCGATTTTATTTCTGTGTACTCCATCTGGAGAAATCTATGTGTATATTTGCCTTATGTATTGTGGAACAAGGGCATTTGCAATGAAAAAGTTGTTGGTCCTACAGAATTCTATCATGGGATCTCCATTTTCATTTCTATCACCAAGACTATATCTTCCAATTACTGTTCCTTGTTCATTGTTAACAAGTTTGCATTCCAATCACCAGTAATTATTAATGCATCTTGACGTCGTTTGATCAATTTCACATTGAAGATGTTGGTAACATTCTTCAGTTTCTGCATCACTAGATTTAGTGTTTGGTACATGCATTTCAATAACAATTGTATTAATTGGATTTCCTTGAATGTGTGTAGACATTATCCTATCACAGACAGTATTGTACTTCAAGATAGCTCCTGAAATGTCTTTTTTGGTGATCAATGTAATGCCGTTCCTCTTGATTGTGTCATTCCCCCCATAGATTTTTTTCACATGATTTTCTAATTCAAAATGGCCAATAACAGTCCGTTGCAGCTCACTTATACCTAGAATATCGATATTTATGTGTGCTTTTTCATTTTAATGACTCCAAACTTTCCTAGATTCATACTTCGTACGTTCCAAGTTGCAGTTATTAATGGATAGTTGTAGCTGTTTCATTTCCTTTTGAGTCATGCCCCATGAGCAAATGAAGGTCCCGAAGGCTTTACTCTCACAGGTCTTACCGCATCCACATTAGTATGGTTGACTCTACTTTGAGAAGGCAGGCCTTCTGCAATCATAGCTTGGGTGTCTTAAGACCTGAGGGACTCACCTTCCAGCACTATTTCTGACAACGTTCCGCTAGTCATTAGGTTTTCTGTAACTGACAGTGTTTCGATGCTATCTATAGAGTTTTAAATGGCTAAGTCCTCTGAAGGGGACAGCCTATTATTCCTTCTTATTATTCTGTTCTTAGTCTGAAAGCTCTGCTGAAACATATTCACTTTGGATGACCCTTCTGGTATTTGAAATACCAATGACACAGCCTTCAACACCACAGCAGCACACAAGCTACTACAAGTAGTGGTGGAAGAGGACCACTTGGTGGAGCAGTCACAGAGGGCACTCAGTCACCTGTTGGGGAAGTTAGCTAGGTTTTCAGCCTTGAAAATCTAGAGGCCATTCTTTTCTGTCTTGTAGGGTCACTATGAGTTCGAATAAACTCAACGACATGAAGTTTGGGGTTTGGGTTTATTATTATTATTATTAGGTCTATTCTAGGATAAAGGATATCTGGGGCTGATAGTCTCAGGGCTTTCTCTAGTCCAGTATGTCTGGTCTTTTTTGTGAATTTGAGTTTTCTCTATAGTTCTCTCCCATTGTAATTGGGACCTTCTATTTTGTCCCTGATCAGAAGAGTCGATAGTGGTAGTGGGGCACCATCTAGTTCTTTCAGTCTTTGGTTTCCTTTATTCTTCTTTGCTCCAGATCAGAAGAGGTCAATAGTTGCATCTTAGAAAAATTAACTTTAAAATTTTAGTGTTACCATAGATACCCACCTAGCCAAACTCTTTGCTATCCAATTGATTCTGAATTAGATCAAGCAATAAAGCTGTCATTGGCCATGACTTACTTGCGAAAAGTAGGTTAGGAAGGACAGGGGTTTCGGTTTGCCACCCCACGTGAATTAGTTGAGTATGTTAAAGCACTAAGTTCTTCTCCTTCACGTATTTCTCTGGCCTAAGAGAAAACTCCAGATAGGAGTAGATCTGATTGACATTTTGGTTTAAGCACACTAGATGCCGCTTCAGCATGAAATTTTCAATCTGAGACCCTGGAAACATGTTGTAGAGCCAGGTCAGTCATCATTTTACCCCTTGAATACAACCTGTATGATACTGCAGAGCTTTACTTTTAGTTTTTACAGTTTTATTGTACATATAATTCACCTATCATGCAATTCAATGGCTTACATATATTAAAAAGTGTTGTGCAATCATAACTGCACACAAATTTAGAACAGTTTCCTCATTCTTGTGCTCATTATTAGCTTCCCGTTTCCTGCTAATGTACCCTGCCATAACCCTAAGAAACTATTCATCCAGTTACTGTCTCTATAGATTTACCTATCCTGGATTTCATATAAAGCAAGTCATACCCCACCCCACCCCCAAAGCCAACAACAGTAACAAAACAGAAAAAAACCTCAATCAAAAATAAAGCAGAAAATACTAATCAATTAAACTACTTTAAAATTAGTCCCAAAGGAGAGCAAATGACAAATCGTTGCACTTTAACTTAACTAGAGCAGCCATAATTGAATTCACAGTATTCTTTGTTTGGTAGCAAGGTTATTCCCATCCTTGGCCTGTAATCCTCTGGGGTTGGATGTTCTTATTTAAGGCTGGCGGACTTCTTCTGTGTAGACCTAGCTGTTACCTCACTTAGATGGCTGCTTGTCTTCGTGGGCCTTGACCCGGCTCGGCGAGAGGCACTGGAGGGAGCAAAGAATCTCCTCTTAGCAGCAACGGAGAGCTGCTCAGGAGAGTAGACTTTGGTGGGATAGGGAAAGTCTAGATCTGAGCGTTCAGACCACAGCCTTAAGATTTCAACTCGAGGAGGAAATAGAAACCATCATTGCCATCCGCTCCATTCCTACTCATGGTGACTTCACAGGTCGCAGAGTAGAATTGCGTCCCGGGCTTTGCTTCACAAACAGACCACAAACCCGGCGACCACAGGGCTGCTAGATGAGGTCACAGCACCAACCTTTAGGCTGGTCGTCGATCCCAAACCATGATTACTACCCAGAGACTGTGGCCTGTGGACACATCAAAATAATGACAACCGGATCTGTACTGGGGTAGGCTTATTCAAATATATAGGCTCAGAGCTATCTCTAAGGCAGCCCTCCCTCCAATCTGATGAATGTCAAATGATTATCGATGTATTTTAGGAACCAGTACGGTTTAATTTTTTTCATCCCTGGGATTACTCAGTATTTCAGGGGCCCTTGGCAGCGGCTTAATCTTTGGGCCTCCCAACCTGTGTCTTTTCATCCACGGGCAGTGGCCGCATGCTCTCTTTATATCGCGTGGGCCATGCGGCCCCTTTGATAGCCCTGCTTTCTATTTCCTCCCTCAAGATTTCTGAATGAGATCTTGTCCAGACTAACCAAGACTAACCTGGATCTTTGGGTGGGGGGGAGAATGCTGACTCTGTACCTCCGCAGCAGGTTCAACAAACCTTTCTCTTCTACCAAAGCCGCCCATAACTGCTGTTGCCTCCACCCTGGCTTGTGGCCACGCCCTGTGTTCCAGAGTAGAATCCGTTTCTTGGCTGTCAGTGCAGACTTGTGTCCTGTCTCTTATAATGCACATCACAAAGGACCCTTGGGCCCAGGGCAGAGAGATGGGAATTTGGCAGTGGGAATGAAAAGTCTTTTATTCAAAAATAAGTTGCCAGACTTTCCTTGCAGGCAACTCTGGATGGAATCACCTGTCTAACCACTTGGTTAGCAGCCCACATTGTTACCCAGGGACCCCTGAAACCCCAAGGTTGCTGTGCTAATTTTCTAGAAGCTAAAGAGTTTGAATTCTTCCGAATTCATGTTGCCGCCTAGCTTCAGAGCCCGGTTCTGTTACAGGAAGAGGGCTTTGATGGTCTCAGGTCTGGCTAAGGAGTTCTTGACAGAGGCCGCCTGGGTGAGTTCTTGAGTCCCCATTTATTCCGTTTACCGCATTCTGATGGGTCTATGCAGACTTGTCTTAGTGATTTGCTCCAGTGGGCTTCTGGCACCTCCAGGATAGAGTGTGTGTGCCCACTCTGCCCAGATCCACCCACGTGGCAAGTAGCCTCTACCTCAGGAGCAGAGCTCAGCTTGGTGACTGGCTCCCACTGAATGCTACCTGGTGGGATTTAGGATACCAGACTGGTTCTTCCTGACAAGCCCTTGACTGTGACTACACACAGCTGCATTACCTTTACCATCAACAAGGACCCGTGATGCACTTCTGTCCCCATGTCTATAGCCATTTGAAGCTAATGGGTCCAGGGCAGAATATCTCTTGCTATCCCATCCATACCACCAAGGAACAGCTACTTGCAAATACCTATTTCTGAGGTACTTAAAATTTTCCAAAGACAATGTTCTAGTCCCCCAAAAGGCTCTTGTATAGACAGTAAAAGCCAAGATCTGCATTTCTTCCTCTTTTACCTTCATTCATTATGAAAGGTTATGCTGACATAGTTTTTACCAACGTCCCCCCACCCCCACCCCCCAAAAATTCTCTGTGATGAAATCAGGATAGTTCCACACATCATCAAGTGACGGGAAAAACTTTGCGTTTGTTTCCATGGAAATCGGAAGATGAAGTAAAGTAATAATTTCAAGGCAGAGCGGCTGCATTGAGGATAATGGTAAAATAGTTTGATAAAGGAAATAGAACAAAGTAATCAAGAAGGCTCCAATCAATTATTCTTTTTTTGGTTTTGTTTACCTTCAAGTGATTAATTTGTCCATGTTTATTAACCTGATGAAATTAAGCAGACCCTTCCTTGTGATTTATTTTGTAATTGTTTCCAAGGTTTGACATAAGCTGTGGAGTTATTGAAGGTGGAGATTTAAATTCAATTACTCATGAAGCAGGTGGTGCTTCTCCTGAAAGAATATCTGAGTTCATGGTCTTCCCATGTTAACATTATGAGTGAAAATTATTAATTCCTCTGATATTATCTGACAAAGACTTCTAAAAGTCATTTGGCGCACTTCACCGAAAGTCAGCAGCTTCAGAACTGAACTTGTGGCTGGAAAGAAAAGATTGAGTATGAAAGACTAGTTACTTTCCTAAGATGTATTTTCACTGGAGGATCCCTGAAGGCCTGGACTGTGGTGCCATCAGGAGTGACTGACCAATGGTCCCTTCACCTTTAGTGGGTACCACAGGTAAGGTCATGCTTCATTTTGACTGGCAAATGAAGGAGAGGGAGAAGAAAAGGGAGAGAGAGAGAGAGAGCCCTTGTAATTCTTTCAACGATGTGACTAATTGCTTTTTGTCTCTGTGGTTGTTGCTGTATGTTTTTCGATTCTCTCTGTGGGGACAGTAACGATAGACGGGGTTCTCCAAACACTAACCCAGACGTCAACTCACCATCAAAGGCCCGGAACCCATCTAAGAGTGGAAAGTAAGTGCAAAGTGTTCCTGTCTCATTTGTGTTAATCATTTGTTCATTCACAATCATTCAAGTTCGATCTGCCAGTTACCTTGTTGTGTGTCTCTCAATGGGCTTGTCCATGGGTGTTGGAAAGGAGTAAGGCATGTATCAGTTACGTGGCGGG
>NW_022103917.1:12418720-12420600 GCF_000313985.2 Echinops telfairi
GGCGCGGGCGGGCTAAGGGCTGGGGAGGCCTTGTCTCAAGAAGGCCAGTGTCACATGACAGTGCAAGATTGCACTAAGGCCTTCAACGAGTAGAGCAGAAGCAGCAGCGGTGGCGGTGCTCATTACCCATCTTTTGATTGGCAACAACCCATGTACATCTGCCATCAAGGCATACATTAAGGGTTGATAGTTGAGTGTGAAGAACCTGGAAAGCTATTCCCTGGACTTCCTTTCCTGGTTAAACCACCATCTGTGTTTTATTTTCCTCATCAGTAGCATGCACCATGTCCTCTGTGAAGCACGCGTGTGTAGTATTGACCCAAACCTTGTATTAGCTGAATATTTGTGATATTAGTTTGACCTCTTTGGGCTTATTCCAGATGACAACACTGACTAACCTCTTCCTTTGGATTCAGCAGAGTATGGCCATCCGAGGCAGACACTTCCTCTTCAGATGGTTACAGCCCCTTGGCTAATGGACTAAGGTCCCTGTATGCTATTTCACGGGGGATGTGGGGTCTTGGGACAGGCTGAAATACAGCCCACTGAGAGTCCCTGGCCTACCTCTAGCAGATGACAAATGCCTTCATCATGTTAATGCTTCATAATGCTCTCATCTCCCCATCAGATATGTCACTACCAGAGCGTGGCTTTGCAATAAAAGGTGAATTTGTAATGGTCCTATATCTTATGGATTCAGCATGGGACCATAAATGCTGCACTTTGAATACAATCTGAGATTCAATTCCCCAAGTGAAAGATCTATTGGCTGGTTTTTTTTTCCTCCCTATCTTTCTATCCCCTTTTCTTCTCCTTGCTCCTCCTCTGGAATTCCATTCCAGGGTTGCATATAAAAGTTGAATGTGGGCTCTCTTGAAGAATATAAGAAGCAGTGGTGAAGACATCAGACTAAATCCCTGAGCAGTTGGTAGTACTTTCAGTTATTTATCGTCAAGCACCACAAAAAAGTCTGTCTAAATTATGAAGAAAATAGGTGGGTGCCCACAACGCCAGGCAGTGGAATAAGCCCCGATTCACCAGCAGTGCACACTTCCAAGTGAGCAAGCTGACATGGGCAATTCCATTTAACTGCCTGCATGCAGAAATAGCGGGCCTTGCCTGGGCCCCGAGTTCATGCCTGCCGCACGGACTGCCAGCGGCAGTGCCCTCTCTCCGTTGATCCCAGCCTGACGTGTGTACTTGTGGCTAGCTGTGAGTTCCTGTCATCTCTTGAAAGGGGGGCTGGTTGGGGTTCACGGGCTTTGCAGGAGCCCAGTCTTTTCTCTCTTGAGTGACGACTCTCATTGTGAAACCCCAAAAGGAGCGGTTGGTAAAAATCTGTGGTAAGAGAACAGAGAGAATGCATACCTAATACTCTACCCAGGCTGGAAACCATAGGGGCCGGAATAAATGCATTCTCAAGTAGCCCAACCTAAGCACGCATCACGCTTCCTACATTTGGACGCATCTCCAGCTTCTGCCGTGGTGAGGGCCTCCCCACTGCGTGCACTTTCTGCGCGGACTGTGTTTTCTTTGCCATGCATAGTGATTGGCAAATTGAGCTAGTTCTTTCTAATTGTTGTTGTTGCTTCTCCCTGGGGAAAAAATGGTCTCTAAATATCAACTTTATGGATGGATGTGCCAGGTCCCCTTCCATGGAGTCGCTCCTCTGAACCCCGTCACCCCCACCTCAGTTTTCGGGAGGATGTTTTCATTTTCGGCACGTTTGCTCCTGTGCAGGATGTGTCTGTCCATCCGTGTGGCACCCCTGCCGGGGACAGGGGCTTGTTAGAGTGCTGATCAATGTTGAGGGCGCATGTGGGCTTTCAGGGAAGAGCCTTTCCTGCGAGCTCCTGTGGACTCCTATTTCCTTGGGGGGG
>NW_022103917.1:12420700-12422809 GCF_000313985.2 Echinops telfairi
GGCAGGTGGTGGAGGGGTAGGTGCTCCCTCAAGGACATGTCCCCCACGATGCACTTTCCATATGTCCAGCAGGGTACGTATGCTATTCTGCCACTTCTAATGTCATGTACGGAGCCAGGGGCCTCCTAGAGAATCCATCGTTTGCTCAGGTCAAGTTACAGGCTGCGAATGAAGCGTGCTTCTTGCTTTCTTTTCCCTCTCAGATACAGGCTGGAAGCTATGAGTGCTGTTTTTGTTTTGTTTTCTTCTAAAACGAAATTGAGTTTTTAACCAAATGAAAGGCAAGCTGCTCAAGTGTACTTCAGGCTTAGCCATGGGAACCAGCAGGCGGTTTGGAGTGAGCCCAGGAGGCACTTGGTCGCACCGCTCCCCGCCCAGCCCAGAGTCATGAGCTCGGCTCCCGAGTTTGTTCCATTTTTAACAGGAGGAACCTGAGGATCCACTTGGATGTCGTGTGCCTCCTTGGGGTTTCCAAGTGAACCGCGTTCACGCACACCTCTGTGACTAGCCTTTTCAATGATGATCACGTGCTGCTGACTGCTGTCAAGTTGGTTCCCACTCAGAGCGACCTTCCTAGGAACAGAATGAGCACCGTGCTGTCTGGCCCCATCCTCACCATTGTTCTTCAGTTTGAGTCCATGGTCGCAGCCTCTGGGTCCATCCATCTCGAGGCTCTTCCTCTTTTTCGCTGCCCCTCCACGTTACCAAACACAATGTAGGGACTGGTCTCCAGGGACTGGTCTCTCCATTAACAGGCCCAAGCTCTGTGAGCAGAAGCCTTGCCACCCTGGCCTCTAAGGAGCACTCTGGCTGTACTTCTTACATGAGCACCATTGCCATCCCATCGGCTCCAATGATAATAGCTGACGATCTTGAGCATTGATTGTGCTCGATTGTGTTCTACATTGGGCTATTGACCCAAGTTCAAGATGTAATAACTGCCTCTGAGGAACTCCCTGTCCCAGCCGGGGAGCCCGCCGCCGTCAGAGGAGGGAAACGCAGGGTGGGCAGACTCCCTTCTGTGGCGGTCAGAGCCACTTGGAGTTTGTGATAAAGTCAAAGCTACAATCGGCTGGAGCCTTCCGCCTCTGCCCACTCTGAGTGCCTTTGGAAAGCAGTGGAAATGCCGTGTAGCATGCCGAGTGGTTTAGGGACCTGCAGCTGGGGAGTGGAGTCCATTTTGCTTCCTCTTGTTCATCGGCTGGCTCAGAAGCGGAGCGGCCCTCAGTTTTAAAGGAGGAACAGATGGAGTGGGATATGTCTGAGCACCAGAGCCAGACCGCCCTGGCAATGACTGTCAGGGAGGAGCGAGTAGTGGGTTCGATGCCAGCAGTGAGGCAAATGGACAAGACAGAAAGGAGAAGTGGGGGTGGGGGACAAACAAACAAAACTGTCATCAGTGCTGAGCCGTACCACTGAGATCCACTGACCAACTAAGGCCGGCCGTCACATGGCCCCTTACGTATGGTGCCCTTTGGTGGTGCGTGGTGCGATGCTGCTGTTCTGGCCAACACAGTGGGCCACAGTCAGGTCATCTGCAGACCCATCAGATTGGCCCTGGAAAGCAGGGAGACTGTCCAGACTGGGCATGCGCCGTAGTCAGCCACAAGGAGTTTGTACGTTTTCAGTTGGGTATCGGCTCTGGGTGCATCCTTTCCATGAGACCAAGTCTTTTGCTGAGCAGATAAGGACACGTAGACTTGGCAAAGAGAAGGCCCTTTCCCAAGCACAGGCAGCGCAGCGAGTGAGTAGCAGTCGGGTCAACCTGACACCCCTGCCTTCTTTGGCCTCGCCGGCTGCCCTTTCCTCTAATTCAGGGGTGGGGAACCTTTTTGCTGCCAAGGGCCATTAGGATATTTACAAGATCATTCGTGGGCCATACAAAATGACCAACTTAAATCAACCTGTTCTATTTGGTCAGAAGTTTCATGAACTCGCCCCTAATATGATGGCTGGGACTGCTTCTCTTTGGTGAGGCGTGTGATGGTCGCTGCTCTGGATCAGCCTGTGGGCAGTATATGGCCCGAGGGCTGGATGTTCCCCACCCCTGCTTTACAGCTTAGGATCCCAAATAGATTCAGGAAAGGAAGGAAGGGAGGGAAGAAGGAA
>NW_022103917.1:12422909-12478997 GCF_000313985.2 Echinops telfairi
GGGAGGGAGGGAAGGAAGGAAGGAAGGAAGGAAGGAAGGAAGGAAGGAAGGAAGGAAGGGAGAAATATAAAGTGCCCCCTTGGCACATAAAACTTATGTCCTCTGGTCCATAATGTAGGATAAAGTGTAGCGATCTGCTTTTGCAGCCCCCTGAAGACTTCAGTGCTCCAACCCCTAGGGGGCAATATCACCCACTTTGGGAAAAGGCTCCAGAGTGTCTGTCAGCTGCAGTTCTTTCCCCAGACAGCAGGAGGTCTCAAGATGGCCAGCCAGTTGCCCTGCCTTCCACATCCCACGCTACTTGTGGGCTGGTTATGTCCGTCCCTGCAATAAGGGGAGGTGGGGGAACTTTGGAGAACTGTGAATCTTTCCATTACTGAAAAAGGTAGATCAATGTAGCGGTGGTGGTTGTGAAAGGAAGAAACATATACATTCCAAGCTTTGTCTCTCACATCACCTGGCCCTGGCATTGCTTGGGCAGTCGCTCTTTCAGAGTCTTATTGTGTAGCTTCGTCTCTAACACAGCTCTTCCTCAAGGAAGCAATACAGAGAACTCATAGATCATACAAGCCGTTCTCCTTCCAACTAGCCAACCAGCATGGCCAGTCACATATGCATACACCACACACACACGTACACATCCTTAAAGAACATCCATTTCAGCATTAGATGGCAGTCAGTTATAGTTGATGATGGAAATCAATCACACCTCTCAGCCTAAAGTGTTTTTCCCATAGGCTCCGGCTGAGGAATGAGAAGGACCAAGCTTAACTGGGAGAATTGGGGGCGGGGCTAGAAAAGACTATGAATATTACTGGTCTAGAGCAGAACATCTAAGAACCAAGGAAACCAAATCCATTGCCACCTGTTAGATTCTGACCCATAGCAACCCTCTGGGACAGAGTAGGAGTGTCCATGGGGTTGAGGAGGCTGAAATCCTTTTGGAAGCAGACTACCACATCTTTCTCCCACAAAGTGGCTGGTGGGTTTGAACCATCAACCTTTTGGTTAGCATCCATGTGCTGTAATCACTGTGCCACTAGGATTCCGTACACCCAACCTCCAAAACCCACTATCATCGAGTGGATCCAACTCATAGCAACCCTAGAGGATAGGGTAGACCAGACCCTGTGGGGTTCTGGGAATAGAAAGCCTCATCTTTCTCCTGCAGAGCAGCTGGTGGTTTCAAACTGCTGGTCTGTGGTTAGCAGCCCTACACTTAACCCACTACACTCTCAGGGCTCCTGGACACCCAAGCACCAAACCCCCTGCCATTGAGTCGATGCCAACACAAAGCGATCCCATAGGACAGGGTACAATCCAAAGTGTAACCCCAACTCCCCCCCCCACCTGCCGCCGCACACACACACCGGGGCATCCTCCACCCAAGCCCAGTGCCATGAGTGTTGGCTTAAATGAAGTCAGGCCGGAGAAGGAGGAGGCTCTAAGATGGAGAAGTTCAGAGGGGGGTGTGAAATGAGAAGGTCAGACCTTGCTGGCTGCCCCCATCTCCCTGGAGCCTACACAGGTAGCAGGTGCCAGTGGCAGTCTGGCTGCAGCCCACCCTTGCCCACGTTGCCTCCTCATGAACAGGCATGCGGATCTGTTCAGTGGTCCCTTGATGAGTACCACCAGAAGTCCCCGGCCTCTGCAGTAAACTCAGCCCACCCGTAGCCCTTTGGTTTAGGTTGGCCAAAACCAAAGGAAAAGCTTTCCTGCTTGAGAAAACAAAGGTGAAGTCAGGCCTGCTTGTGTCTCGGCTTGGCACGGTGCAGTTTGACATTCACATTCCGCTGCTTGTATAGTCTTCACTGGAGTCAGAGCTTGCCTATTGGGAAACCATGTTGGGGTTGTTTCTTCTGACTTAGAGCCACGTAATTCTTCTAAGATCATAGGCTGCAACTATCACCTAGCTCCCTCTCCCCACCCCACCCCACCCCACCCGCAGTGTTGCCTCTGTGAGTGTGCTTTCATTTCAAAAGGATTGCTCTTGAACATCGCAGTCAAAAAAATAAAAGGAGGGGGGGAAGCACTTAAATTCTCTAATAATTGCAAGAGTTGTAGGCGAGCATGGTGTCCATAGACTTTTCTAGTCCTGATGTCATCAGCGGGCATTGGTGGCTCTGTGAGTGGATTCCCAGCCAGTGCATCTCAAGCATAGCCCCCACACATTGGTCAGTGGAGGTTGGCGTGCTGTTCCGATGCTGAACACGTTTCAGCAGATCCCTCAAACTGAGACAGGCTAGGAAGAAAGTCCTGGCGATCTCCTGCGCCAGCATTCATCTAAGGAAAACCTATGGATTACAACCTCTGAATTGAGGAACCCTCCTGGCATAGTGGTTACACGCATTGCACTGCGAACTGCAAGGTCAGCAGTTCAAAACCCCCAAATGCTCCACAGGAGAAAGACAGGGCTTTCTACTCCCATTAGGAGTTAAGTTCCATACCACCAGTGACTCCGTGGGGGAAAGATGAGGCTTTCTACTCCTATCAACCGTCACAGTCTTAGAAACTCATGGGGCAGTTCTACCCTGTTCTAGAGGGCTGCGATGAGTCAGCATCGACTCAATGGCAGTGCATTTGGTTTGGGTTTAGTTGGATCTTTAGCTCCGTCATTTCAGATCAAAAGGGCTGCATTTCCCCAAGGCCAAGTTGAGAAAGCTTAGAAAAATGGAATGGAAACAGGAAGCACGGGGAGGAAGTGGAGTAGGCCATGGTATGTTGAGGAGATGGCAGTGTAGGAGCTCAAACAAAATGTATCTGAATTGTTGAATGTAGATTAGGTGGCCTACTCTATAAGCCTTCACCCAAACCACCATGAGAAGTTGAATGAAAAATAGCCTGTCGATTACCGGTCACAGGATGGCGTCGCACTGGACAGACAGTAGGATTTCTGTTGTGACTATCATTGCATAAATTAGGTAGCAGCCAATGACACCAACAATATCATAAAGACTTGACATACATGAAAGCATTGCTCTGAGTGGGAGGCATAGGGGTGGCATGTACAATCGATCCTGGGGGGGGGCGGAGAACATTCTAAGGACGGCAACTAATGTCAAAGTGTATTACCGAAAGCGACTTAAGAGACCGTGCCTGGAATCAGTTCACTTTTGGTCTAATTGCCTTTTCCTTCCATGTTCTCCATCCAAGGTGGGCTGCGATCGTGGGTCACGGCAACAAAAAATCAAATGATGAAATCTACCCAGGAAAGAGCCTTCATGAATAAGGCAGGAAGTAGCCCAGGACATTTGGAAAGGGCTTTCAACCACAAAGGGTAAATAATACAGGCTTGATATACTTTGGGGTTTAGCCTAGTGCTCCCCAGCTGCAGCGCAGGGCTCTTCAAAGATCTCTTTCAATAAATTAATCATGCAGCCTTGTGTCTATTTGAAAGACCATCCACTTTGGAGTCAGCTAGACCTGGATTTGAAGCCTGCCTCTGTCACGTAACCAACTTTGTGCCTCCCTCATTGGGCTGTTGTGCGGATTCACGGGCCTCGTCCAAGGAAAGCTCATATTGTGCCTGGCACATGGCAGGTGCTCACAGAATGTCAGCCAATGACATATTGCAGCTGGGGACAGTGTGGCTCGGCCAGCATGACTCTGACCAAATGAGAGCTCTGGGTACCTCAGCTTGCCCAGCTCTCTGCTTTGCCAGCCCCTGAAATGGGGAAGCAAAAGCTTCAAAAGCACTGGCACTCCATGAATAATGCCCACGGCTTGGATGAAACAAGAAGTTTGTGGCAGATGCGGGAAGAGACCGTCCAGACATGGAAACATCCTCCTAGCATGTATACATCCATCTCTGTGATGGGTCTGATGGGCCGGAGATCAGGCCAGACGCCTGGCCTTCTCATATCTTGCCCACTTTCCACTCGAGTGTGGAGTTGTTCTCCCAGACAGGAAGATCGTTCCGCTCCCCTTGCCCGCCGCAAGGAGACTTGGAGCCAGGTCTCAGATGGTCCCCACACAGAGGCCTGTCTCTGCTGGTGACTCCGGCTCCATGCCTTCGTGAAGAAGCATGGAGCCTTAGCAAGTAGGAGGCATTGTCTCCTTTATCATCGGTGACACAAGAGCATGGGGGCATCGATCTGTTCTCTAGAACCAGGGTCCTCTGCGACTCATTTTTCCCTCCGTGATGTACGAAGTTGACAAATTTCATATGCATGGCACTGCCCTAGCCCAGCTCAAGATTCTGTCCAGCTCCCGGGTGGATATCTACCCTGGTGTGCCCACTCAAGAATTCCTATGTGAGTACAAGAAAGAAAGATGCTAAACACATGGAGAGGACTCTTCATTTCCCCTCTCTCCTTCCAAATCATAAATCTCACCTCCCACCGCTTTGAAAAAGGTAAAGCCAGAGCACAATTGCTATTGCAGAATCCCAGGACCACCACGGCAAAGGTACTTTATTCTTCCTCTCTATCAGTTCCTTCACTATATAAAGAGAGTGGCAACTATTTACGTTGTAGGGTTCCTTTCAGGATTGAATTCTTCATGTAGTCCACATTTTTATTGACTTATTTTGTGGGAACTAAATACTGTTTTAGGAGCCCCGGTAGTTTAGAGGTTATGTGTTGGGATGCTAGCCTCAAGGTTGGCAGTTCAAAACCACCAGCTGCTCCTTGGGAGAAAGACCAGGTTTCCTATGCCAGTAAAGAGTTATAGTAGGGGGAGGAAGAGTTACAGTGTTGGACACTCACAGGGCAGTTCCGTGCTGTCCTGTAGGGTCCCTATGGGTTGGCGTTGACTCGGTGGCGGTGAGTTTGGTTTATTTGAGGTACTGTTTTAGGCATTGAAGATACAGCAGGGAACTGCACAGACAAAAATCTCCTGCCCTTATACCCATTCTCGTGGGGAAGGCAGTCAATAAATGAATAAGAAAAATATAGAGTACATATTTCCAACAACAACATGCCAAGAGGTGATATTCAGAGGGGATGGAGGAGTTTTTCAGATGTCAATACTGTGCGTATGGAGGACTTTACTGAAAAGTCGCATTTAGGGAGTTATTTGATTTTTCTCAATGAGTTAATTAATACATGTGAAGCAACTAGAATGCACCCTCACATTCAGCAAATATATAATAAATCATTTTATTAGCTACTACTTATTGGATGCTTTCAATGTCCTAAAACAAAAGGCCTTATTACATACTATTTTCTTTTTAAGACATTACCATATGCCTGTCAAGGAGCCCTGGTGGCTTAGTGGTTATGAGTTGGGCTGCTAACCACAAAGTTGCCAGTTTGGAACCACCAGCCACTCTTTGGGAGAAAGAGGAGGATGTTTACTCCTATCAAGAGTTACAGTCTCAGAAACCCACCGCGGGGTTACTATAAGTCAGCATTGACTCCGCGGCCATGAGTTTGATTGGTGATAGGGTCGCTATGAGTCGACATTGACTCGATGTCAGTGAGGTTCGTTTTGAGAATAAAGCAAAGATTATGACTAGCCTTTATTACTGACCAGGGATCTAATGGAACTTGTTCAAGGTCACTTAGTGACTCCGACCACCTAGGGCTTGTCTCTCAAGGCTCAGTTCATGCACTTAGTCATCCATTCTTTCAGGAGACGTCCAGAGAGACCCCGGGGGTGTAGTAGCATGCCTACAAGGAAGGCTAATTAATATGACTCTTACTCACATTTATGCGCCAACCAATAAAGACAAAGCAATTGAATAGGAGACCTGGTGATGTAGTGGGTACATGTTGGGTTGTGATACGCATGGTCAGCAGTTCAAAACCACTAGTCACTCCTCGGGATACAGACTGGGCTTTCTACTCCCATAAATACTTACAGTCTTCAGAACCCCCAAGGGGTCACTATGAGTCAGAATTGACTCAATAGCAGTGAGTTTGGTTTGATTAGATCTAAAATTAGATCCTGAACCTGCTTTTATAAATCTTAGTCAGGGGAATAGTATTGAAGTGTAGAAGGTTCTGCAGGGGGTTTGGGGAGTGGTGAAATCTGACCCCACTTCACTGGGTCAAAACATTAAGGGTGTGCAACAGAGCAGCAAGGGGAGCAAAGCAATGAAGTACAGGGGAATACCAAAAATAGACTTTGGGGCCAGGGTGTGGCACCCCATCAGACTCAAGAGGAAAACACTCCTAAAGGTCAACAAACAGACCTGGAACTATTCATAGGCTTTTGTTTTTCTGTCGTTGACTTTTTGTTGATGTTTTGTTTTGTTTGTTTTCTTTTGTTGCTTTGTTTTGCTCTGTCTTGTTTTTATGCTTATTATTGTCTCTCAATGCCTATCTAGATAAGATAGGGGGGATAAACAATCCAGAGGAGAGACCAACAGGACCGGCGGTTGGGGGTGGGGGCATGGGAGGGGGGGGGAGGAAGGGAGGTGATCTGAAATCGATGGCGAGGAGGGAATATAGGATGCCTGATGGGACTTGATCAAAGGCAGTGTAGCCGAGAGGAATTACTGAAACCAGAATGAAGGCTGAAGATGATAGTGGGATACGAGGAAAGTAAAAGGAAAGAGAGGAAGGAACTAAGAGGTAAAGAGGATTTCTAGAGTCTAAATATAGGCGTGTACATGTATAAATACATTTATATATAATGATAGGGAAATAGATCTATATACATATATTTATATGTTAAGTATTAGGGTACAGACGGACATCAGACCTCTACTAAAGTATTCCCTCAATGCAAGAACACTTTGTTCTAATAACCCGGCATTCTGTGATGCTCACCTTCCCAACAGGATTGCTAAAGAAAAAAATGGGTGCATAAGCAAATGTGGTAAAGAAAGCTGAGGCTATAAAAAGATAGAGCATCTGGGGACTTAAAGCCTTCAAGATAAACTAGCTGAGAAGCAACAAAGCCCACGTGGAAGAAGCATACCAGCCTGTATGATCATGAGGGGTCAATAGGATCAAGTATCAGGCTTCAAAGACCCAGAACAAAAAATCATATCATTGTGAATGAAGGGGAGTACAGAGTGAAGACCCAAAGCCCATCTGTAGATAATCGCACATCCCCTTACAGAGGGGTCACAAGGAAGAGACAAGCCAGTCAGGGTGCAGTATAGCAATGATGATATATACAACTTTCCTCTAGTTCTTCAATGCTTTCCCACACACACACACACACTATCATGACCCTAAATTCTACCTTACAAATCTGGCTAGACCAGAGCATGTACACTGGTGCAGATAAGAGCTCTCAACACATGGAATCCAGGACAAAGAAACCCTCAGGACCAATAATGAGAGTGGCAATACCAGGAGGGGAAGGGAAAGGTGGGGGGAGAAAAATGGGAACCATGGGTGAAGGGAGACATCGGTCAGTGTAAGACATGAAAATAATTAATGATTTATACATTATCAAGGGTTCATGAGTGAAGGAAGGTGGTGGAGGGGGGGAAATGAGCTGATACCAAGAGCTCAAGTAGAAAGAAAATATTTTGAAAAATACAAAACCACTGTGTTAGAGTTAATTCTGAGTTACATTGACCCTGTGGAACAGAGAGAGCTGCCCCATAGGGTGTCCACCGCTGTGAGTTGTACAGAAGCAGACTGCCACAGCGGTCTCCCTCAGAGCAGCTGGTGGCTTCTAATCAGGAATCTTTTGGTTCTCAGCTGAGCACGTAGCCACTGGACCTCCAGGAGGTCTCACCTGCTCTTTAGTATGTCAATCAGAGCTTAAGGGTCATCTTGCCTGGAGCCCCCCCACCAGGGCTGCTGTTCCTCTCTGCTGCGTGGGCATGGCAGCCGTCTGAGGATGGGGGAGTGGAGAAAGTCGAAAGAGAACTGTGTGATTGGTCATTGGCTATTACTTCCTTTCAAAAGATGCTTTGGCTTTTCAGGATAGTTGCTTGCTAAAGTTTAGACAGCAAAGAAAAATGAGGCAGGACCCAGCTCACTGATGAGTGCGCTATAAATTTTGCCTAGAAAACGCTGGCGATGCTATAAAATTCAGGCCACCATCTGTTAGTGCTTGCTTGAAGTAGCATTTGTACTGGATAATTAAGATGTCACATGCATTTGAAGCACAAATCATCAGTGCACGGTGCCCAGCATGCCTGGAAAGATTGTGGTCGGTGAAGATGGTTGGAAAAGAGCATCATGCTATTTGAAGGATGTGCTGCTATGAGCCCTGGCGACACAGTAAGCTGCTAACAGAAAGCTTGATGGTTCGAACCCACGGAGGCTCCCCAGGAAAAAGAGGAGGCAGCCCTCTTCCATTAAGATCTACAGCCTCAGAAACCCTATGCTGCCCTATAGTGCCACTATGAGTTGGCAGCAATTCAACTGCAGTGGGAGTTCTGATTTATATATCAAAGGAGCCAATATTTTGGGTTGCTTGCATTGGAGACAGGGAAAACTGAGAAAATTGCTTGCTTGAATCGACTGGGTGATTTAATGACAATGATCAACTGGCTCACCCTGTGCAGTCTGACAAGGAACCCAGGTGGCTCAGCGTTTTGCTGCTAATTAAAATATCGACAGATGGTCAGAACCCACCTGCAGCGACATAGGAGCAAGACCTGGCGATCTCCTCCAGTAAAGATTACCCTGACTACCACTGACCCTGCCGGGCAGAGGGGAACTGCTCATGGGGTTTCTGAGGTGGGGCGTTCTTATGGGAACAGACAGCCTCATCTTTCTCCCACTGGCTTGGTGGCTTCACAGCCCAATGCTTAACCTGCCACAGACTGGGGAATCCTGTTACTCTAGCTTGTATAGGGTCAGTAGGAGTCAAACCTGGCTGCATGACACCCAACAACAAAAACTGCATAGGGTCCCTGTGCGTGAGGCTTGATTGGGTACCGGACAACCACAGGGAGGAAGTGCGTGGCACATGGGTCTGTAGACCTCTCTTGCACCTGGTCTTAACCCAAAGGCTGAGAAGTGAGGTTTGAACCTCATTCAGCCTCTCTTGTGGTAGAAGCCACAGTGGAAATGGGGAGTGGTGTTTGGCACAGAATCCCCATCAGGAGGTGTTTGAAGAGCCAGAGGGGAGGAAGAAAGGTGGATCAGCTTTTCCTCTGGGCATCCCTACTGCCAATCACAAGAGGCCTTGCCCACTGCAGGCATCACGTAACCAATGGGACGATCGAGTCCCAAATGCAGAAAGAAGGAAATGAAAGCCCATTTGTCACTTCCTTGCTACCAAGTAGCTAATAAAGACCCAGATACTCAGAGAAAGAAAATCAACAACCCAGAATTGTGTGTTTACTGGGACGCAATTGAGTATGTCCCACTCGTTGTTTGGTTCTGAGGTACCGCCCCCCCCCCACAACTTAGGATGACCTCATGCACTCCAGGAGGAGACCATTGCAATCTAAAGGGTTTTCATTGGTTGAGGCTTGGAAGTGGATCGTCAGGCCTTTCTTCCTGGTGTTTCTTTAGTCTGGAACCCCCGCTGAAATGTGTTCAGCAATCCAGAGATGCGGGGGGTGGGGTGGGGGGGCGGTTACGCACGAGCTGTGATAGCTGGGAACTTAACCTGGGCCCCCTGCATGGAAGGTCAGACTGCTACCACTGGACTTCTATGGAAAGGCCGTGGAGAAATGAATGTTTGGCGAAGCACCAGCCACGTGGCTTGGCAGAGACATGGCTACCTGTGGGAGAACAGAGGCAACCCAAGTCAGCCCGGTCTGCATGCGGATGGCAAGAGGACATTGTCAAGGGCAAAAGTTGAGATTTTCAAGTCCACGCAGATGGAGATGCATGCAGGTTCCTCCAAGTTCCTGAAAATGCCTTGAAGAGGGACACACACGACTGGTTATTTTTTGCAAGGCATTTCAAGCCGGCACATTGCTTGTTTTCACGCCCTCCCGGTGATGCCAAGCGGAATGGAAAGAACAATTATCTGCATTTCACAAAAGGAAAGGGGAACAGTCCTAGGAGAGAAATAGGCTGGGGAGAACCCTGATGGCATATTGGTGACACTGGGGGCTGCTCCCTAAAGGCTAGCAGTTTGAAACCACCAGCCAGCTCCGAAGGAGAAAGACTTTCGGCTTTTGAGCAACTCCCATCAAGAGTGACAGTCTTGGAAACTCACAGGAGCTGTTCTACTCTTCTGCCCTGTGCTGTCGGGTCTCCAGGCACTGGAATGGCGTCCAGGGCAGCGAGGGGGTGAGGGGCAGCATGCTCTTTTCTGATCGAATTAAAGCGGGTGTCCGGGGCCCACTCTGAACGCACAGAATAGCTTCATCGTCCTGGGCGATTCCATAGGCACACATGGGAGAAAGGGAGGGAAACACGCAGAGGCCGAGTCAAGAGCCTTTCATGAAAGCCCCGGGAACATACAACGCCTCTTCAAGTGTGATGAGAGAGGGGAGCCCCATTGAGGGCCACTGGGACAAAAGCCCAGTGTGCTTCAGACTGCCGTGTATGAGCTTCGATGCCAAAAAGCCAAACTCTTTCGACTCCAAGGCTTGGAACTGCTCAGCTGGCTGGCTCAGTGCCATAACCTGCGCCTCACTAACCGGCTGTCTCTGCTGAAGGTCCATGAAAA
Organism: Echinops telfairi; assembly: GCF_000313985.2. Classification (NCBI taxonomy): domain Eukaryota; kingdom Metazoa; phylum Chordata; class Mammalia; order Afrosoricida; family Tenrecidae; genus Echinops; species Echinops telfairi. Next base: position 12,433,398 of record NW_022103917.1, read on the forward strand.
TCTACCTGCAGGGAACCTTGACCATGGCATCTGGACCGGGCCTATGCACTCCTTGAACCCAAGCCAGGGAGTCCTTTTCCAGATCAAGGAGATGATGCACTGAAAGCACTTTGAACAGATAGTGTTTCGTGATAAGCAATGGCTAACAAATATTACTTCTGGTTATTTTCAAATCTCTGATCTTCCTCCTATTTGGCAGCCTGAGGCGGGAGACCCTCGAAGAGGTGGGTGGACACAGTGGCTGCAACCATGGGCTCAAGTAGAACAAGGAGATGGCACAGGACCACCGAACTCAAACCCAAACCCAACTTACTGCCATTGAGTCGATGCCCACCTATAGCTCCTCTATGGCACAGGGTAGAACCGCCCCCGTGGGTTTCTGAGACAGTAATTCTTTACGGGAGTAGAAAGCCCCGTCTTTCTCCCACTGAGTGGCTGGTGGTTTTGAACTGCAGGCCTTGAAGCTTATAACCACTATGCCATGCAGGTTTTTATTTTCTGTTGTATATTTGGTTACAAAGAGTCAGAACTGGTTTGACGGCACCGAAAAACCACCATGCCAGAGCCCTGGTTCGTGTAGTGGTTACGAGTTGGGCTGTGATCCACAGGGTCAGCAGCTCAAAACTGCCAGCAGCTTCCGGGGAGAGAAACTGGGCTTTCTACTCCCGTAACTCTTTACAGTCTTGGAAACCCACAAAGGGTCGCTAGGAGTTAGCATTGACTCAATGGCAGTGAGTTTGGTTTTGGTTTTTAAAAAATCACCACTACCTTTGTGGAAATTAGTTCTGTAAACCCCCGACCTGGTGTATATAATGTCTGGATTTAGAGGGTCAGAGGGGCTTTGGTCAAGTAATCTAATATTATTTGATTCTCTTTTGAAAGTGCCCTATACTTGGGCCTGTTGGAGTAGGGGAAGTCATTGGGGATCTTGAGTCAAAGTGGTCCTGGTTTCAGCAATGACTCCGCTACTTACCGTCTGTGTGCCTTTGGGAAAGATGTGTCTTCTCTCTCAGCCTCAGTTTCCTCGTGTGTAAATTACAGCTCTAGTCCTTGCCTCATAAGATTGTCAGGAAAGGTAAACGAGGTAATAGATGAGACGATGCTCTTCCAACTCTGAAAGACGGAGACACGTAATGTTTGCTATTCTGCTTAGGTTTGCAGATGTCATGAGACTTGTTTCATAGATCCTCCCATCACCTCTTAAGCCTTGCAGGTCATGGTGGGCACAGACACATATTCTTCCTGCCAGGCTGTAGATGGTGGTTGGTGAGTGTCACTGAGTCAGGTGTGCATAGCAACCCCATATGAGCAAGCAGAACTGTGCCCCATTCCTTCTATAGAGCTGCTGGGTGGTTCCGTGAGGAGACAGGCTATTTACACTCTGTGTTCTGTACAGCCCTTGGGTTGTGAGGCATGGCAAGTTCACTCAGTAGAACTTCACCCTGTAAGGGTGTAAGCGGGGTCTCTAGGGTCACAAGCACAAGCATCTCTGGGTGGGTTTGAACCTCTAACCTTTTAGTTAAGTGTCAAGTGCTTAACTGTCAAGTGCATCACCCAGGGACTTCTGCCAGGACCTCAGGGCCTGCCATAGGTGGGTATCGTGGGGTACCTAAAGTGGCATGTGGATGAGGTTCTAGGCCAGTGTTTCCCAAAGTGGGTGATACTCCTCCCTGGCTGGGGGGGTGGCATGGGGGGAGGGGCGAGGAGAGGCCTATACTTTATCCTGAATGGTGGACTATAGGACAAATGTTTCTCACTGCAGGGGGTGGGGGGCACTGAGGCTTTTTTTAAAATTAAAAGATCACTTTATTGGGGCCTCTTAAAGCTCTTATAACATTGATTGTATCGAGCATCTTGGTACATATGTTGCCATCATTATTTTCTAAACATTTACTGCTTATTTGAGCCCTTAGTATCAGCTCCTCTTTTGTCCCTCTCTCCCACCTTCGTGACCCCTTGATAAATTATTATTATGAGTTGTGTTTATCTTTTTTCCTGCAAAAGTAATGGTAGGCTACATTCGCTTGGGAATCAGTGTTCTAGGCCCTTGTCTCACCTCTTCCTAAGCAACTCCATTTTGGAGGAGGGTAGTGGTAATAAAATGTCACATCCGGTTTACCAGTAAAACCAGTGTAAAGTGTACAATTCAGTGACATGAAAGACCTTCATGATGTTGCATAACCACCATTTCTGTCCAGGGCCTGCCTGTTCGCATCAGACCCAAAGAGTGAGTGGCTCCATTTCATCCATTCTCTCTTTCGAAAGCCACTGCTCAGAATGAAGGAATCTTTGGGGGTGGAGTGTTGGGCTGCGAACTCCAAGGTCAGTGATTCAAATTCACGTTGTGCTCCCACAAAGATTGACAGCCTTGGAAAGCTACCGAGGCTGTTCTACTCAGTCGTAGGGGGTCACTGGGAGGTAGAATCCACTGAATGGCACTGGGGTTTTGTTGTTGTTGTTGTTTTTCCCCGGTGTGAGACTCACCCTGAGGAGACTCCGGGTGTATTGTGTATGATGACCACCTCGCATCCCACTGACAAAGGAGAACAACCCTGGGTTGTGGACCATCTTGCAGTCTCTTTTGTTATGTCCGCAAGCTCTCTCGGGGGGCGGGGGAATAGAGTGAGAGACAAGAAGCAAGAAGAGCTGCCTTTCATATGGCAAAATCACTTCAGGGCGATGGACTGGTAGAAGACTTACAGGTGACTGGTCTCTGACATGACCAGCCTACACCCAAGTTGAACCTGAAACACTTGAAGAGAAGGGGAAACAGTGCCGTCGATTTTGAGTAATGCTCCCCAACGGACTTCTGCTCGGCAGACTCAATGAACACGCACTATTTCCACTCCATTTCCTTCCACTGGCCTCCACGCTAGGCTGTAATGAAACCTGTAGGGGCAGCAAAGACCATTAGCTCAGGGCGAGGATGATTTTCATTGCTGAAGCTGTCCTTTCCTGGAAAGAGTAGTCAGGTGGCTGTTTAGATCCAAATTGACATTGTTCATTTAAAAGCCAACATTCGAAAGCCTGTGGTTCTTTCTAATATTTATTCATCGCGGGTATTTTCTATAATGCTACCAACAATTTGGATACATCCTTCAAGCTCTCTCAATCCTTAATAGTGTGCGCACGGATTCAGTCTGATCACACAATATAGCGTCCCTGTCAGCCCCCACTCTCCTTTTGGGTTATACTGGGCCTCCTTGTCTTCCAAATGTCCTTTGTTTCATACCTTTGGGTCTATTTGAGTGACATCCATCCTTCAACGACACCAAAACCGTCAGTTGCCATTGACATGATTCTAGCTCAGGGTGACCTCATGTGTTTCTGTCTATGTTCACGCTGATTAGAAAGTGCCCAGACTTCTGAATTAGACAGGTGTTGTTGATTGAATTATGGCTGTTCACCACCACCACCCCTCCCCAAATATGTGCCACCTTGGCTTAGCCATGAACTAGAAGTTATGGAATGATGTAATGTGGCAGTTATAGGATGATTCCCCTGATGTGATCTGAGATGATAAACCAATAAGGGGATTAAAGGTGGGGTGTCACACACTTAAGCTCATCAAATCTGTGATCTGATGAAAAGGAGGATTCCCTGGGTGTGGCCTGAAATATCTGTTATCTTGCAAGACACAAAAGAAGGGAGAAGTGAGCAGAGAGGACACCTACTACCAGTAAGTAATAAAGAGCAGAGAGAGAATTTCATCTTTTAGAAGCAGGGTCCCTGTGCTGTGAGCCTCCTAGACCCATGGGAAGATTGATTCCAAAGCACAGGAAGATCTCCAAGGGACACTGAGCCCACAGAGGCAACAGACAGAGAAAGCCTTCCCCTAGAGCCAGCACTCTAGATGTGGACTCATAGCCTCCTCAACTGCAAGAGAATACACTGTGGCGTTAGATCCCCTCACCAGTCGTTTTTCTGGTCCGGGAGCACTAGATAACGAAGGCAATAGGCATGGGTTCATACCCCATTTCTAGCACCTGAGACAAGTGATTGAACTTTTTTGAGCCTCAGTCTCCTCGTAGAGAAAGTGAGACTTGGGACTGAGCCTCTCAACGACAGGTTCTCTGATAACTGGGGGAAATAATGCAGGCCAACTCTCTGGTGGCAGAGGGGGATGGGGTGGGGCGGGCAGATGACTAGGAGGAGGGGTTTGTGTGAGAGATAGGGTACAGTGTTTGACTCCCAGAAGGCTCTGCAGCAACCTGCTAGGGCTGGAGCCCAGCCAGGAAGGTTCTGGCATCCATCACAGGCACTAGCAAGCCCAACTTCCCAGAAACAAGGGTTCACCGTCTCTGAAACCCTAGAGAGGGGTGGCTAAGACAGAATCCCTAGACAGAAACCCTAGAGAGGGGTGGCTAAGACAGAACTGGGTGCCAGTACAGTTTGAGTGATTCGGGAAGAAGCCCTTGGGTGGTTTTATGATCTGCTGTTCCCCTCACAGTGCAAACCCGCCCAGTGGTGGTGTCATGGAAGAAAGGCTGGGGAATCCGTTTCCGTGAAGGTTAATGCCAAGAAAGCCCGCTGGCGGCTCTATAGCACATGGGGGCAGCAGGACAGAGCTCCCCCTCCCAACCAGCAGTAACTCAAAGAGGACCTAGTCCTTTATTCAAGAGTCGACTGTCCCTTTGAGGCAGATTCCAATGCCTTGGATTTTGTCCTCATTGTGATTGGGTGGGTCGTCAGTCTCCGGTGGGGGCAAAAGCCATCCCTGGGGAGTCAAAAGACAAGGCTTGTAGTTCCAGACTTGCTCCTAGCTCACTCTGCCACCTTGAGAACACCCTCAAGTGTCTCTGAACCTCTCTGCTGATGCTGCTGTTAAATGAGGGGGCTCGCTGTGTGATGAAATGGACCCCCACTGCTAGACAACCCCCATCCCAGCTCTCCACAGAAAGAAGGGAACTCAAAACCCGAGCGAGCCTTTCCAGGTAATTTACTGCTGCCGCATTGTCAGGGTGGCAAGCTGGGCAGAGGAGTTGGAAAAGAGGAGAAAAAAGGAATCCCCATCTCCCAAGCTAGTGTTTCTAATGGTCTATTAAGAATCCATCGAAAATAAATGATCTAATTTTGTAGTCCTCCACCCAGGACAGCAGGCCAGTGCAGTCCACTAGGCCCGTAAGTGAACCTCTTTCGATGGAACCCAGAGCTGCTTCACAGAACACAGCAGAGTGGTCTTGTCCCTACTCCAGTTAAAAATGGTCACTTCACCATTGCCAAACGTCATTACTGCTCCCAAGAGCTACAGCTTGGAGATTAATGATCCTCATCCCAAAGAGAAGGCAGAAACTGTTCAAAGGAAAAGAAGAAAGGAAGAAGAAGATTGAAAAAACAGCCCTTCGCCAGAACAATGCTATTTACTGCATTCGCTGAAAATTCATGTCAATAATATTGTCGCAACATTTTTTCAAAATGAAGGATGGAGTTTTCTAATTGTCTGGTTAAAAAGAAGAACAGGAAGAAGTTCTGGATCCCCAGAGAAGAGACCTGGGTCAAAATCATTAACACCACCAATCTCTGATAATTGGGGAGTGTTTGCAAGTGCCTTAATCAGGGCAGGATGTCTGAATGGCTCTTCTTAATTTGATCGCACTGATTAAGTGTCTGTAGTTAATATTTGTTGCATTTCCAATTCAATTAAATGAGAATCTCCTGCCATCACTAGAGATTACCAAAATGCCCTGATGGGTGAAAACTAGACTTGGGATTTTTCCATTGTTGTGGCCTTCCTGATGATATCGTCTTTGTATCACTTGACATTGGTGACAGCTGAAATGGAACTCCGCAAGCTTTTGGCAGTAAATATGTTTCCCCCCTACTTCGAGTTGCCTTTTCACCTGGATAGAGCTGGGGAGCGTGTTAGGGGAACTCATTGGTTACCTTGAGCGATGCATTTTATTGGGCTCTCTCCTATCACAGACCAATTCCTAGAACAGGCTATCTGGCCCCAAAGCGTGCTGAAGGTGGGTGATGAATAAGTCCTCTCTCTATTGTGGATGTATTATAGTCGTGCCTCTTTGGGCTGTAGATAAGAGGGATTTTATGTAAATGCAATTGCTTTGTAATGTAAATGCCTGTGGAGTCATCGATCACCCTAGAGATGGAGGGAACCAAACAATAGGGAGAGGTGGGGAAGAAACTGTCTAGGGACTGAAATGAGGAAACTTGTTAAGTGGGTAACATTTGAAGGGATGGAGCTGGAGGCCTTTGTGGAGGAGGTTGGGATGAAGAAAACCCAGCCAGGATGCTACTGGGAGTGCCAGCTGTGTCTGAGCTCTGTCCCTGGGTTGACACCTGCAGAGCCCCACCCAATGGCTTGGCTTTCTGCAGGGCTTGAGTGCTAGCTACTGAGCGAAATGGATCCAGTGTAGGTGTAGGTTTGGGGAAGGAGGGAGAGGCAAAAGCCAGACTTAACTTAGGCAGCCTCAGGGCTGGTATCCCTGAGTGGCACAAATAGGTAGGTGCTGCACTAGTAATCCAAAAGTTGGTGGTTCAAAGCCATCCAGGGACCTTGGAAGAAAGGCCTGGTGATCTGCTTCAGAAAGGTCCCAGCCATTGGAAACCCAATGGAGCAGCTCTATCCTGACACATGTGGGGTCCCGCATGAGTTAACCGCCGTCTTAATCGCAACTGGCCTAGTGATTATGCTTTGGGCTGCTAACAGAAAGGTCAGCAGTTCAAAATGGCCAGCAGCTCTGTGGGTGAAAAACAGGGCTTTCCACTCCCGTAACAAGTTACAGTCCCGGAAACTCACAAGGACAGTTCTACCCAGTCCTATGGGTAGCTATGAGTCAGGATTGACTCAATGGCAGTGAGTTTGGGTTTTGATAATAGGAACTCATAGCAACAATAAGGACCAGGGACCTGTCCACCTTTGGGTACGAACGCTCCCCATTCCTTCCCCCACTTGGAGACCCACAGAGGTTGTAAGATTCTGATCTGAAAGCAGTCCCTTGGGGGTGACAGTCCTCCCTGTGGAGGACGAGGGCCCTGGAGAAAGCTCGCGGTGGCAGTTCCTGCATCTTAGTAGCTCCCTGAGTTCCCTGGGTGACAGGAGGAGGCAGGCAGGCCCTTTGGGGAGCAGTGAGGCATGAGGGCCCCTGGAATGGTCTCACAATATGTCAGGGCCTTTTAATGGATTCAGGATTTCAAAGCTTGCTATAAGCCAAATGTGTGACTCACAGAGTAATAAAACCCTGCAAAGCCATTTGTAAGACATCTTGAAGATAAACAAAGGGGGAAGGCTTTCTATTTCTGCCTTGCTTGAAAAATTTTTTTCTTTCAATATATCCCGCCTACTTCCAAAAAGGATTTGAGGTGACTTCCAAAAGGGCATTCTTACTCATGCCTAAGAATATTTAAGACCGAGTTCTCCAAGTTGAATCCATGTGTAGCATATAAATAGCGAAGAGTGCTTATATAAGCACATGAATCTCTCCGGGATCTCCAGCGTTATACAACAGATACACTGGGGGGAGTTGTCAAGTCAGGGAAGGATTGGGGGCACTTACTCCAGCCTTCCCTTGGGGTTATTCCGGGCCTTGGTATTCTTCAGGCAGCACTTTGGCTCTCCAGCACCGCGTACCTGCCCCCATCCCACGCCAGCGAGGAGTTTGGCTGACTCTCCAACACAGTCACCACTATTCCCTATGAATTAGATTTGCAGGTCCTCACACTTTGTAAACAGGGGGCCAGTTCACTGTCCCTCAGACGCACGTATCTTATTTTGAAGTAATAAAACAAACAGGGCAAAAGCACCCGATGGGCTGGATAAATCTCCTTGGCGGGCCGCATGTGGCCCGCAGGCCATAGTTTGAGGACGCCTGAATTACAGTGCCACTATGGGGTAAGCAGTGGACTGCTAACCACCAGGTCGGCAGTTCAAACCCACCAGCCACTCCGTGGGAGAAAGATGATGCTCTTGTAGAGATGGGCCACCTTGGAAAGTGTACATACAGGGTCGCTCTCAGTCGGCATTGCCTCGATGGCAGTGCATTTGGCGTGATTTGGCTTGGGCGGTAATTAAAAGTAGCTTAATATGTCACTCTGCCTAATGCTCATAGGATTTCTTGGAAGGCTGGAGAGACAGTGCAACAGGAGTCCACCCCCAACCCCCAGAAATGTACACCATAGTCACACACACACACACACACACACACACACACACACACACACACCCATGCGGGAAGGATGCTGCGAAAGGAGACTGCTACTGACTAAACTGTACCTGAGGCTCAGAGAAGAAGACACGGCCTTCGGGAGGCAGGCCGAGGGGGTGATAGCCCCTGGGGACAGAAGGAGAAGAGGGAACATCTTCCTCCCAGCCCGACCTTAGGCCACTGGGACTACACTTCTTTTGACTGTGCCTTCTCCTTCCTCCCTAGTCTTTTCTCAATTCTTCCTTCACCTCCTCTTTCCTTTCCTCACCCCTGCACCCTCTTCTGGCGCCCTCTACCAAGTTACGCTCTTGGAAAGTCACAGGGTCGTTTCTACCCTGTCTGATAGAGTTGCTATGAGTCTGCATTGATTCCATGGTAGTGAGAGGCTGGTGGTTTCGGGGAGGAGGGGCGCTTCTGCCTCTTGGTTTCCTTCAGTTAAGTGTCAAATAAGGGCCACAGCATAGCTATGGGATCCTTGGCATATCCCCAAAGCTGAATGGGTGGCGGGGAGGGAGCAAGCAAACGGATTCTCATCACCCACTTGAGAAATCACTTATCTTCTGGTTGTCCTGTTGGAGGTCCAGGACGTGCCTGGGTAGGCCTGGTCTTTAGCTCCCACCTTGCCCTTCTGGCATCTGCTTGACCAATATTAGGCAGTGACTTCAGCCACAAGAGTACCATGAGCCAGAAAGAGAGTGAGGTTTTGCCAAAAGACTCTGGAGAAAAGCACGCCTTCCTCCTATGGGGAAGGGACACTTGAGCAAGAATCTCAGTAGCGTGTTGGACAAGAGAGGTTCTAAATTATTTCAAAGGCAAAGACGTCAAGAGCAGAAACAGACGTTAAGAGCATGAAATCTGCAGTCCCAACTCTGTTGGGGGTTTGAACCTCACTTCTATCTCCTATTCACTGTGTGACTTTGGGACACTGGCTAGACCTCTCTGGGCCCAGCTTCATCAGTAAAGTGAGGATGAGAACACTGGCCCCTGTCTCCCAGGGCATTTGTAAATAAAGTAAGTTGACTTCAGTAACTGAGTTCATCCTTGCCAATCCCATGCAACCACCACACTGTACATGGCACTGAGCTCCTCCATGCTGGATTTGAGTTTGGGTGCCTATGCAGGACTTCTCCGAGACCTGGAAACCCCCGGAGTCATGTGAGTCAGCCTTCCCCACGCGGTTTGTGCGGAATGGTCTCCTCAGAATCGGAAGAAGCTGACCCCGGGGTCCATTAGGGGTCTCACTCACTCCTCTCCAGTTGCACTCACCTGTTTCCAAGGCCACGGGCCGTGGGACCCCAGGCACCACACAAGTGTACAAGTGGATTCCCCAGCAGTCACATTACATAAAGACCACCTGAAAACCGCCCGCAATTTGGCCAGGGTGGACCTTGCGGGCATGACCATGCCCAGCAGTCACCACACCCAGGTAAATTCCTCTCCCTTTCATCCAGAAGTCCAAGGTCAAGCGGCTGCGTACCTGCAGCCACTTTCTTTCTGAAAATAGCACCCAGAAAGAGAGCGGCGCATGCTCGGGGGATCAGACGACACCCATCGGGTTACAGTCACCCGCGGCTCCAGAGTAGTGCCACTTTCCTTTCCTGAGTGGCAGCTGCCAGTGCTACCGAACGAACGGCCCGGCGCCTTTTCTGGCTGGCTACCCATTCCACAAGGGGGTGCAATTCTCCAACTCCTTTTCCGGGATTCGCTGTCAGGACTTTCACCAGGTGGCGAAGGGGAGGCAGGGTCCCGCGCTGGGGCCTAGAGCTGAGTCCTAGAAGTGATGGGCCCTTGCTTGGTCTTCAAAGTCAAGGCGGGTCTGGCCTGAGGAGGTGCCCTTGTGAATGGCAACCACGCCAGACGAGTGGCTGGGGCTCGGGAAGGGGTGCTCCAAACTGCTCCCTTCAAAGATCCCGAACTGCGGGGGGCGGGGGGGGGGGTAACACCTATTTTATCACCGTGATTCTGGATCGTCGAGTGCCGTGAAAATGTTAGCCTTGGCATATCAATCGTGTTTTACAGATGACTGTAATTTCCAGAATGTCAAAACTCCAAATTTTTCTACTAAGCAAACTTTTCAGTGGCAAAACAGATTGCCTCCATAATGTATCACTGTGGGCAGGAAAAATGAAATCTTTATGCACTGTATTATGAATCAATGAGGCATTGAGGTTCTTGGAAGGGTGAGTGGACTCCGGAAAATGAAAAACGGCCGCTATTCCATCTCGACACACCACTGCTTGGGGAGGGGCGGGGTGGGCCAGGGCTTGGGCAGCAGGCAGCGCGGGGGCCACAGAGATGGCTGATTCGAGTGGAACCAGTTTCCATCTTTGCTGGCATTTTGACCGGCTAACTAGCACTATAAATGCGGGGTGAGTCTGAGCATTTAGCAAACTCTGGTCCAAGAGCCTCCTAATGCAACTGCCTTTGCTTCTGAGATCATGGCTCTGGGGGGGAGGGGGTTATTGATAAAGGGAGCCTGAGAGGCTTGCCCATTTCATTAGGAGAAAGACCATAGGAGGAACGAGTCCATGAAGGATGCGTGTGCCAGGCGACCTCTCATGGAAGACTCACACGGCACTGCTGGGCAGTGGCTGCTCACTGAGGAAGAAACCAGAAGTGGAAGAGGTGAAGTCACTTGCTCACAGGCACCCTACTAGGATGTGGCAGAACTAGGGCTGGCTTCCAGAAGTTTCTCACTCCAGACAGTGAGCTCTTGACTACAAAGCATGTATTCGCCCTGGTGGCACGGTGACGACAGCAGTTTGAAACCCCCGAGCTGCTCCTCGGGAGAAGGGTGAAATGAAGCTTTCTACTCTGATACACAGTGACAGTCTCGGAAACCCACAAGGGCAATTCTGCTCTGTCCTGTAGGGTCTCCATGAGTCGGAGTGACAGTGAGTTTGATTTAGGGGTGGTTATTTCTCAGGGGTCTCGGTTAGCAAGGGCCATGCAAAGAGAGAAGTGAAGATCTAAAGATGCTTGCCGCTTTAAAGGGAAGGAAAAACTGAGATGTGAATACCCAAATCAAAGAAGTTGGATATTCAGGGTCCTCTGAGGAAAGTCCAAGGAGTGCGGGTGGCACAGTGGGTTAAGTGTTGGGCAGCTAATGGAAAGGTTGCCAGTTCGAACCCACCAGCCACACCACAGGAGAAAAATGAGGTAGTCTTCTTCCGTGACGAATTACAGCCTGGGGAACCCCGCAGGACAGTTATACTCTGTCCTGTGGGGTCATTATGCATTGGAGTTGACTCCACAACAAGGGGTTTGAGATTTGGGGGTGCTGTTAAAGGAAGTTCTGGAACCTTGGTAGCACAAAGACTAAACACTCAGTCAGTAACCTAATGGTTGGCCATTCAAACCCGCCCAGCAACTCCATGGGAGATAGGCCTACTGATTTTTTCCCACGAAGGTTATCAAATGCACTGTCAAGTCAAGATTGACTCATAACAAGCCTATAAGACAGGGTCCAACTGCTCCCGAGCGTTCCTGACATGGCAAGATTTTATAGGAGTAGAAAGCCTCTGACATGGTAACTGTTTACAGGAGTAGAAAACCTCATCTTTCCCCTGCAGAGCAGCTGGTGGTTTCGAACTGCTAACCTTGCAGTTAGCAGCCCGAGGCATCACCACCAGAGCTCCTCAGAACAAATTATGAGGCAGTTCTGTTTGCCACATTTGGGTTACAGTGAGTTAGGGTTGACTCGAGCACCTAACGACTGCTTTAAGGGAAGCCGAGACGACTCATTTCTGGAGTCACAAAGGGGAGAGAAGACCTTAAGCGGGCAGTGCTGGGGCAGGCTGGCAGCTCTAGAGGGCAGGCAAGGTTGTGGCTGGAGGACCCAGCGTAAGGGCAGGTCGAGGCCCCAGTGGGCCCCAGAGAGGAGCTTGTTTGGTCACCATGGAGGAGTGGTGAGAGGATGCAGGCGATGCGGGGAGCAATGACTTAGTGATACAAGGGGCATTGTACAGCCTCAAACTGGTCTGCTGATTTTTCTCCACAAAACCTGGTGCTTTATATCTTCATAAAGTGTTATATTCCTCTATATTTTGCCACCACGGTTTGCTTTTCACCCAGAGATGGCCAATAGGTGCTTACCAACACCATCCTTGATGGCAAATAAAGACCCGTACTCCATAGAGCTTTCAACAGCGGTGGTTTGGGAATGTGGATTACCAGACCTTTCTTCTGAGGCACCTCTGAGTGGGTTCAAATTGCTGACCCGTTGACTAGGAGCCAAGCAAAGAACCATTTGTGCCCCCAAAGTCTGTCCTGACAAGCCCTTTGGTGGTTGTGTCCTTGTGTGCCACCCCATCGATTCCAGCCCCCAGTGGTCCTGGAGGACCCAGTAGCACTGCCCCCAGAGGACGTCCAAGGCTGTTAGCTTTACAGGAGCAGGTCACCAGGATGTTTCTTCTGTGGCGTCACTGGTGGTTTCCTGATGCTGGCCTTTCCATTAGCAGCTGAGCACCCCAGGCCTCCTTGACATGGACACCCTGAGCCCAGCAGCATTCTGCAGTGGCCCAGGGTTACCTTTGGTATCCCCAGTTTCTCTTCTCTGCCCCTTTGGTCCCTGCCCCAAATTCAATGCCTGACACAGGATCTTAAGAGCCATTTAGTCCCCGCCCACCCTTCTGCTGGCCCACTTAGGGTGCTGCCAGAAGCTCCCTAGTGCTTCAGGTAACAATTCCTTCCATCTTAAAACGAAAAGAGCAGCGTGGCCACAGTAGCAAGAAGAGCCTAGAAGTGGGTGGAAGGCAGGACTGGATTGCTGCGGCCTTTCCTCTCCCTGGGCATTACTACTTGCATCTCCAAGGAGTCCGGAGGAGAGAAGGAGATGGCCCATGTGTGCTCAAAACCTGCTTGCCAGAGAGAAGAACTTCCTCGAAGAAGAGAAGCAAGCATGGGACCGGTGTTACAACTTCAAAGAGGTTTGGCAGCTTGGCTCTTCACACCAGTGGTTCTTCCTGAAATGGATTTGGCCTTCCGCCCCCTTTGCAGGGGGGCAAAAAAAACAAATGACCCAGCTCCCGCCTAACAATGAAACCCGTTTGTATTGTGGCCCCCAATCCAAGATCAAGTGTGGGCACCTGCTTTTTCAACCCCCCTGCATGGTTCCAACAGCACCCAGGGGCGGTGTCGACCACTTTGGGAAACACAGCTTTCAAACCCTGGGGATAGACTGAGAAGTAGACCTCTTTCTTGTGATTGACAAGCCTCCAAGGTGACTCGCTTGTCCCCCGAACCACCGAGATCAGTACACAGAAACTCAGCCCCCCCCCAGCCCACCCCCGCCTCGCCTCTCCACCATGTGCTCGCCCACATCTCCACACCGTCTCACAGCTGCTGAGGAGGCGAAGGCCCATGTGCTCTTCACATGTCTGTCTAGTAACGCCTCGACTCACGACGGTGGGGTCGGGAAGAACGGGTGTTCTGCACTAGCCCCTGAGGGAAATCCAGTCTTGTTTTCACTTGGTGTGTTCATGACTGATTCGGGGGAATGTTTGATCCCAGGGTTCCCCAAATGGCCTCCCTGGAAATGCCTGTGTTTTGTGTGAGCAGAAGGAGTGGCTTTTCTGACGAGGGCCATGGAAACGGCCTTTCCCCTGGGGACAGCCGCCGGGACCTACACATCTTGGCTTCTGGGCTTGAGCAACATCGCCTACCTCCCCGTGGCCTGGAAGTAAAGAGGGAGCCACGTCCCACCTTCAGGAGACGCCTCTAGGCAAGGCCTCTGGTAGTGCTCAGTCGGACTCGTTAGTGAACTGAGCTTTGCGAAGACTTACTTCGTGGAGCTGAGCCTTGGAGCAGCTGAAGCCAGGAAAGCGCCATGGGCAGGGCTGTGAATCAGAGGAGCTGTAGGACGCTCCTCCTCCCCACACGTGGAAGGTCAGAAGACAAAGTCTATCTGGTCACCCAGACAGCCCATGGTCTTCTGTCGATTCCTATTCATAGCAAGTGGAGAGAAGAGTGGAACTGCCCCATAGGCTTCCCATTGTTGTAAGGCGCCCTAGTGGTGCAGTGGTTCAAGTGCTCGGGTGCTACTGGAAAGAGAGGAAGTCATTGGAACCTACCTGTAGGAGCTCTGTGCCTTCCAAAGTCAACTGGGGCGCTTAGGATTCGCTGCCCGTGGGGCACTGAGCGGGTTTTTTTTGCTTTTACAATTTTGTATCTACTTTACATTTTTTATTTCCCCCTAAAGAGCTCTCCTCTTTGTTCTAAGTAACTTTTTTTTTAATTACTTGGGATTTAATACATTGATCTTATCATTCCACAGCTCGGTCATGTCAAGGTGAATTGTACAATTGCTTCCACCCTCAGTTTACAGATATTCTTTTTTTTTTTTCCTCTTTTGGTATGTTTATTCATCATTTGTTACCATCTTTTGCTCATAAACATAACCTATTATTTTAGATTACAATTAGACATTACCAACTTCAGATAGGCATTTCTCTCCATCCAAGTTAGACGCAGGTATCGCCATAGAACTTTAGTCAAATAGAAATAGAACTCTCATCTGATTCTCTGTAACGAGGACCCCTGGTGGCACAGTGGATAACACATTGAACTGCTAATAAGGTTGGCCATGAGGCTTTCTACTCCTGTAAAGATTTAAACCCATCGAGGCAGTTTTACTCTGCCCTGTAAGGTCATTATGAGCCAGAATTGACTCAATGGCAGTGAGTTTAATTCCCTATTTCAGTCTCAGAGCTTCTTGAAAGTTCTTCTGTTTCTATGTCCTTGGCGCCCAGTATAGGAAGCACTCTATATTCATTGATTAATCGAATGACAATCATATAAATTGCAAGCAGAGTTCAGCCAGGTTTATTATTTGTATAAATGCATTTCCTTGTATCATATACTGCTGGAAATGAGTAAGTCACTGCCATCTCACCCTGGTGACCTCAGAGGACAGAGTAGAACTACCCTTTTGGGAGTCCAAGAACATAAATTTCTACCTGAGCAGAAAGCCTCATTTGTCTCCCTCTGAGTAGCTCAATGGCTCTCAACCTTCCTAATGTCATGACCCTTTAATACACTTCCTCATGTTGTGGTGACCCCCAACCATAAAATTATTTTCGTTGCTACTTCATAACTGTAATTTTGCTACTGTTATGAATTGGGCGACCACCGTGAAAGGGTCATTCGATCCCCAAAGGGGTCGCGACCCACAGATTGAGAACTGCTGGAGTAGTTGGTTTGCTGGTGGATGTGAGCAGCCGACCTTGTGATTTACAGCCCAATTTCAAATCCAAATTCCATTGTAGTAGGATGAAGCAGACAGTCCAATGTCATAACATCATGGTGTCAGTCCAATGTCATAACATCTATGCTCATTTGATTGGCAAATTCTTCCCTGTTGCTTTTTTAGCAACTTTTGATGGGATTGATTATTCCTTGCTCTTCGCTATCATTTCATTATCTGGTCTCCTCACTTATTTGGTTTGGCTCTTATTTTGTTCATCACGCCTTTGATGGTTGGTTTTCCCTTGATGGTTGGTTTTTCCTCTAACTTCACTGTGTCCAGGCTCAGTCTTCCTTTCATCTCTAGCTGTCGTCATGGCTGGTGTCCTGTTTCTCTGACTTCACCTCCTGTTTCTTTTCCTTTATACATGTGCAGGCTCCCTGATCTCTTGCAGAACATGCTCCTGCCGTAGGGCGTCTGTCCTGCTGCCCAGGCTGGTCCTCCATCTAGAATGCTCTTCCAGGGTCCTCCTGTATTTGCTCACATGTCACTTTCTTTTTTTTTAACATTTTATTAGGGGCTCATACAACTGTTATCCCAATCCATACACACATCAATTGTGTAAAGCGCATTTGTACATCGTTTCTCAAAACATTTTCTCTCCATTTAAACCCCCGACATTAGGTCCTCATTTTCCCCCTCCCTCCCCACTCCCCCCTCCCGCATGAGCCCTTGATAGTTTATAAATGGGTATTTTCTCATATCTTGCCCTGTCTGAAGTCTCCCTTCATCCACTTTTCGGTTGTCTGTCCCCCAGGGAGGAGGTCACACACAGTTCCATGTAATCGGTTCCCTCTTTCCTACCCATTCTCCCTTTACCCTCCCTGTTTTGCCACTCACACCACTGGTCCAGATATTCTTTTTCTACACGGCTCCTTGCCATCATCTCCCCCTCTCTCCTGTACTCCCCTCCCCCTGAAACCCTTATTCTACTCACTGTAGAGACTCATCAGTCCTGGTTTGCTAAAGGATCACTTCTAATCTACCACAAGGGAGCCTTGGTGGTGTCGTCGTTAAACATTGGCCTGTGATCTGTGAGGTTAGCAGTTCTAAACCACCAGCCTCTCCTTGAGAGAAAGCTGAAGCTTTCCACTTTTGTAAAGAGCTACAGTCTGGGAAACCCCACAGGGGCTGTTCTACCCCATCCTATCAGGTCGCTACGAGTCAGTATCAACCCTATGGCAATGAGTTTGGTTTCAACTGTAGAGCCACTCTGCAGAAGAACAATGTGGCCGACGGCGTCTAGGAATATTTACACCTTTGGCCACCCTATGGGATCCTTTTGCCCAGTCCTACCTGGTCTCTGTGAGTTGGAATTGATTCTACCATAACAATTTTGGTGGCTGTCTTTTTGAAATAGTAGACTGCCACATCTTTCTCCCATGGAGCGGCTAGTGGAGTTGTGAACCTTTAACCTTGCGGTTAGCAGCAGTGCACTTATCACCACCACCCAGCCAACCCACTACCATTCACTTGATGCGTACTCAGAGTGACTTCTCTGAGTGTTCTTCGATGTAAATCTTTATGGAAGCAGACAGCCTCTTCTTTGTCCCTTGGGGCAGCTGATGGGTTTGAATTGCCAACCTTAGGGTTTAGCAGTCCAACACTAATCCAACAGCACTTCCAAGACGCCTTTAACCACTGCACTACCATCAAAATCATCTTTCCACCATCAAGGACAAAAGAAAGAACAAGAGTGGGATTTCAGGCCTCAGCAGAGAAGTATATTCTGGGCTAAATTGTGTGGGTACCAGTCTCTCTTGACTGCAGAAATGCCAACCTTTGGGTGTAAGGATCTGTAACAGGTCAGAGATTGGTAATCCTGGCAGTAAGAGGAAGCATTTGGGTAGTTCCAATGCCTCACAGTAGATGTTCCATATTTACCTCAGCGTTCTGAGGTACAGTGAGGTGTTGGGCCGTGGTCAGAGTGATGCCAAGTTGTTTCGGTCTTCCAGCAGCCTATAGTTTAGGCGGCAAGACAAGAGAAATAGACTTTTCACATACCCACTGTAGGCTTAGTGTACAACAGAGTAGGGAGGAAACTCCACAAATGAGAAGTTAGGAGACCTAGATTCGGGTCCTAGACCCACAATAGACTAGCGGTGTATTCTTGAGCAAGTCATATTCTTTCTTTAGGGCTCAGTTTCTTTGGCTGTCTATGAGAATTATGTTTCTTGTCCAGTCTACCCCCATGGAATTTGTGAGGAACTAAAGCTCTACAGATGTTGAAATCCCTTTGAAATGTATCGTTCTCACAGTTGTCACAAGTCAGCAACACAGCATGGTGACCTCACGTGTGTCCGAGTTGCACTGTGCTCCGTGAGGTTTGAGAAGGCTGAATTTTTCACAGTGGAACACCAGAATTTTCATCCAGATGGACTTGAACCACTAACCTTTGGGTTAGCAGCGGAGTGTATTAACTATTTGCACTCCTCTCGCGTCCCTGATTGTGATCAATCTGCCCTGACACTTTCCATCCTACCTTCCTTCTTTCCTAATAGCAGTGGCTCTTCAGACAGCCATTGTGAGAAGGGGGATGTCATTTCAAGTTACCGTCTGTGACCGTACATCCAAGTCACTGAGGGGGTCATTCGCTCTGAGAATTAACTTGAGTGCCATGGGGTCAGGTAAGCCAGAGGAAAGGCTGTGTGGCTGACTCAGCGTACCAGGGACACCGACCTTCCATTGCCTGTCTTCAGAGTGAGTGGTTAACGGATGGTGCTCCCTTCCCCCCGCGTGTGCCCCAAATGGGAAAGGCATCCTCAGCCATTTTCTTTCAGTCAGAGCATGGAAGTTTGGTTCTTCTTTATGGCCTCCCGATTGAGCAGTGGAGAATAAAGGAGCTTCTCCCAAAGACTGAGCCTCTTCTCCTGAAGCTAATTCCAGTTGGTGAGGTCACCTGGAACGTATTAGGAAAACTGTGTGGGTGGGGTGGTTGGAGCAGAGACCTTATTTCTAATCTGACTCTGCCACAAACTGGCCTTATGGCCCTCATCAAGCTTCTACCCGTCATTGCCAGGCCTTGGTGGTGGTGTGGGTAAAGAGATGAACCAGGTGACCTCTGAGGGACCTGCCAACCCTACTATTCTGTGCAAATATGAGTCTAGTTTCCACAGCCTATAGGTGGCCCCCATTAGTCCTTTCCACAGAAGTCTTGCCTTTCAATAGGTGGTTTGGTTCCACAGATGGGGCATGCAGGATGATCACAGGCCAGTGGGTGGAAGGTCTTGTGGATCCAGTGGCCGTAGAGGCTTCTCAGCACTGGCAGGGGTCTCCAACATGGCTCCTTCAGATCCAGGGCTCTAGTGTAGCTCCATGTGTCTTGTCCACAGGAATGTCTCGCAGGGAGTGAGTGTGTGTCCTATCTCCAGCAAGCTTTTATTCCTTAGCGCCTCCAAAGGAGGTCATCAAGTTAGGACCTGATTGACAGGCTAAACTCCATCCCTTCCCTCTTAATCCTCTCAAATTGATACCAGATTATGTACCTACCAAACCACCCTCTCAGAAACCCCATCAGTAAACCACTTCCCTCCGGGACTTAGAAGATGGACTCGCCCCTTTCGGTCAAATCACCAGCCCTGCCACTGCCATGGAGATTCTGACAGAGTAGAACTGCCCCTTTGGGTGTCTGAGGTCTGAGACTGTCAGTCCTGACAGGAGCAGACAGTCTCATCTTGCTCCCGTGGAGACTCAGGTGGATTTGAACACCAACTTTGCAGTTAGCAGCCTGACACGTCGTAACCCATCATGGCTCCTTTCCTGTCAAAGAAGGACCCATGTTTTCCACACAGTGGTGCTTGTAAATCACCTTTTTTTAAAAAAGCCTTTTAGGTTTCTCCCCTGTCCAAAAATTACAAAGAAAAACAAAACAAAAAATGTGTGGGATATTTATGCTTCCACCAAACCAAATAGAACCATGACTTCTGTTCCCCCCCCCCCACACACACACACCCATCGCTGATTTCACATACCATGCGTTTGCCCATCCTGTCACATGTTGGATGGCTGCCAAAGTGTCTTTTCTCTGGGACTGGGAGCGTCACAGTGTGATGTTCCTCCATGAGGCCACTTGTCTCCCTGGCTCCCCAGCGCTCCAGCTCTGCCTCCAGGGCAGACCACCCATTTGCCTTGAAGGAGAAACATGATTGGCCAGTCTCTTCTCAAGCACGTGAACAAGAAAGCAGTGATTCAGAGAATTTATAGCACCTGTGTAAGCTTCAACACAAGCATAAACTCCGAACTAAATCTTTGGGTCCAAAAAAGACATTAAGCTGGCTCTTTGTGTCTTCAGTGCCCCTCCCTGTCCTTATTCCGGAGTGACGTCAGACTCTGTTTTTCAAGGCCATCACGTCACCTCCAGAGCCTGCTGAGGGATGCCTTGTGTGGCAGAATAGAACTGTGCCCCATGGGGTAGGGGATGGCTGTATTTTTGTCCTTCCCCAGCTGATCATTGGACAGCCAGAAGGCTGTGCCCGTTGCTGCTGATGGTGCAGATTTTCACACACGCCAGCATCACAGCCCTGGGAGTGAGTCATTGTGCCTTTTACCACCCGAACACTTGAAGAAGCATCTTGCCAGGAGAAAGAAGGGATGGCCCCACCCAAACAACCACAACCGAACTCACTGCCAGAGATGATTCTGACTCACCGCGAGCCTACAGGTCCGGGCTGATGTGCTCCTGTGTGGCTTCCTGAGATGGTAACTCTTTCTGGGAGTAGAAAGCCTCGTGTTTCTCCGAAGGAGTGGCTGGCGGTTTTTCAGTGCAGACCTTGTGGTTAGCAGCCCAATGCATAACCACTATGCCACCAGGCCTTCTTACGACCCGGCCATCCCTCCAGATTCTGAAGGGGCCCCATTCGTTATAGTTTCAGCGCTTCACCAGGGCTGCCTCCCCTGCAAAAGCCACAGTTGGCACCTCAGCTCTCTCAGCACCTTCAAACTATCGATAAGAGTTCCTTGAGACCAAGCCTGGCTCCAGAAAGGCAGCCTGCATTTAGGGGGGGAGGTCCCTCTGTTGAGAAGAAGCAGTTCTTCTGATGGGGTTTCCTCTATCGATTCCTTCAAAGCAGGATGACGACCTGCCGATGGGATGCTGCAGCCTGCTCTGAATGAGCCAGAAGCCATATTTATTCACTACCTCCCAGGTGGAAAATGTCATTACTTGATTCCTTGGCCCAGTCTAGGTCCCTAAAGAAAGGACTCCCCATGTCTCTGGCTATCTCAACGTCTGGAGAGAAGAAGCTGTGAAGCGATGACGTCTCCTCACGTGTGGAACAGGAAACTTGGACTTGACACAGTGGTTGCCAGCGGCACCTCCAGCCCCCAGCTCTGACTTGCTCAGATCTTGTCCCTGAGCTTCTGAATTGGGCCCCAACTGCTTCCACCTTGAAACCTGCCACCCCAGCTAGGCCACCGTTGTTCCTGGCTGGCAGGTCCTGAGGCTCTCAGGTCCGAGAGAGGATGTCCAGTCCAGCAGGGCCGAGTGGCAGACACCACGCTGAGTGGTAAAGACACGGGACTGCACAGGGCAATTCCCTGGACCGCGGGGACATCTGGACCCAGGAGTCACAGACAGGAAGGTTAAATCTCACCATTCAGCTGGATCTTCTTACCAACCACAAAAACTAGACACACACAGTCAGCGCCATCGAACAACAAAAAAAAGGGGGCAGCCACACACGTTCGCCTCCAAAGCTGCAAGGACACTTAGCCTCCTTGTGCTTCCATGTTCCTTAAGCCACTTCCTGGAAAGCGTCTGGTTTTCTTACATCCTGGTTCAAACCGAGCTTGCAGTGCTTGGTGGTAAAGGGGCCGGCCCAGAAAGGGGACGAAGCGGCACCACGGCGGTCCGGGAGAGGGAGCACTAGCGATGTCGCACCCGAAGAGCATGATCTCCCCAGGGGAGGCTTGGCGAGCTCTCCTCCTGTTCCTGTGGAATTGACTCGACGGCGGTGAGCTGGAGTTCTGGGGAAAAGATGGCGCCTATTGGTCGTAAAGCTGGGGTTTTGCTTCATCTTCAGAACTCAACTTTTCATTGTTTAAAAAAGGCCGTAGATTCATGTGCTTTGGAACCTACTGGACTTCGGAAAGAAAGAAAACTAGATTTCTCTTTTTAAAAGTGGGGAGCAAAGAGAGAAGACATAACTATCACCAAGCCTTGCTGGGTGAAGACTTCCACCTGGGGCTGAATCCACAGATAGCAGGAAATCTTCTTTTCTTCCTTTTCAACCAAGGGGGGTGGGGGAAACATTTCCTGCCTTATAAAGGAATAAGGAAGATGGATTATTAAAACATCCTCTGTGGTTGGACCAAAGATAATTTGTGCACATTGGTAGCTTAAGCTTTGATTAACCAGAAATGAAAAAGCAATGAATTAGGTATTAATGAATATGTTACTTTATATACACAGAACCATGCCTTTGGATGAGGGGTGAGGAACAGGAGAACCCCCTGTAAGCAGGACCGAATGGCTGCTTTGGTGGGTGAAACAACTCCAAAATTTTGATGCTTTGAACAGTAGATGCTCTGCCCGGCTAGGCTAAACCTCCTCAATCCCTTGCAAGAAACAGTCCAAGTCTTGGTTGTCTTACTGATCAGTAGACTCCCAAGGGTTGGCCCTACTCCCCATCTCCTGTGGATTGCCCAAGAGAGCCTGGCCAAGGCCTAGCCCACAGCATCAACTTGATCATCCAGGTCTTTCCAGTGTGTAAACACGATCCAATAAATCCTTATGTCATCCAAGTCAAAGCCTTGACTTGATTCGCCCAGTGAAGCCCTTTGAAGCCTGCTCTATGTGAATGAGATCACACATCCTTTTCCCTCGATAAGGCCCAGGGAGCCTTGGTTGCTCAATGATGAAGCCCTTGGCTGCTATCTGAGAGGCCGAGGGTTGGAACCCACCCTTCAGCTCTGTGCGAGAAAGACCTGGTGGTCTGCCTCCAGAAAGGTGGTGTCCAGCTTTGGAAGCCCTGTGGGGTGGTTCTCATCTGCTCTGTCAGATCCCTCTGAGCTGGAACCCACTCCCAGGCACACGACCACGGCAAATGAGAAGTCACCAGACTGTCATGTTGCACAACCCATCTAAATGCGTGTTCCCAGACTTCTTTTCGGAGACTACTGCCATTGGTGATCACAGCCTTTCTGAAACTCCTCTTTGGGGACTGCCAGGAGAGGCGTCACCCAAGAAAGTCATTTAAAATGTCCATTTCAGGACTCGAGTGATCCAATCCCCTTGGGGGCATATCCACCTTTGATTCAATTAGTCCTCTTTTTCTGTGTGCACGTATTTATGTTGTTTGATTTGAAAGCCATCCTTCCTGCTGTGAATGGATCATTGGCATGCAATTTGTATGTGAAGTGCAATTGAGGAAGGAGACTGGACCTTTGGCATCCATGACTCAATGTCATATACAGCCACTATGGTTTGCTGACTTTACTGAAGACCCCCCACCCCCAGTTCTTATTGTTCCAGCCCCTGCCCCGACTCCAAGAACAAAATGTGCAGAGGCTGAACTTAAAAAAAAAATTTTTAAGGCAAAGAAGCCGAAACTAAACGACAGGTGTAATAAAATGTTCACTTCTATTGATCTGGACTAAGAATTTGTTTCCTTTCTCAAATTAACTTTTTATTGATCACTGCTATGACCTTAACTTGTGCAGTGTGGCTGACCTTCTTTAAAAGAAAAAAAAAGGCTTTGATATTTATTCCTTTTTGGAGTCATGTAGGAAAAACTGTCTTGTGACCTTTCGTGAGCCAGTGACCTCAAAAGAAAGTCAACATTTATCGCATGCACCTCATACCTTGGTTTAGGTAAAGCTCCCTGGACAGCACTGGGCATCCCCAAGGCTTCTCCCGGGGGCCCAGAGAGGACCTCTGCGCGCTTGAGTGCTGATGTGGCTTGCCCATGCACTCTGAACACGTCCTGGGATCTCAGAACAAATTCTGATTTCTGAGACCACCTGCTTGGAATAGTAGTCCTCAAACTTGAGCACACCCACAGGTGTCCGAATTCCCTGAAGGGCTTCTTTCAACACGTACTGCCAACCCCAACCCGTGAGTTTCTGGCTCCGTTGACGTTGTTGTTAAATGCTATCGACTCAGCTCGACCCCATGTACAACAGAATGAAATACAGCCGGGTCTTACATGAGCTTCATAATTGTCATGTTTCGCACCCACTGTTGCAGCTGCCGTGTCCATGCATCTTGTTGAGAGTCCTCCTCTTTTTTGCTGTCCCTGGACTTTACCAAATCAAATGCCCTTCTCCAGGGACTGGTCGCTCCTGCGACGAATTCTTGCCAACCTGCTTCGAAGGAGCCTTGTGGCTGTGCTTGTTCAAAGACAGATGCGTTGGTTGTTTCAGCATCCATGGTGCTGTTGCTATCCTTCCCTAGCGCCATCATTCGGGTGCCTAGGAGAGTATTTGATTCTCTTCAATTTGTCTTTGTTCTTCCTTATTCAGCATCCAAATAGTAAGGCTTGGGTCAGACGCACCTTAGTCCTCAAAGTAAACTCCTTGTTTCTCAATATTCTAAAGAGGTCTCGTGGGCAGATATTTCCAACGCAATGCATCATTTACTCTCCTGACGACTGCTTCCATGAACATTGATTTGTGGATCCAAGCAAGACAAAATCCTTGACAACTTCAACCTTTTCTCCATTTATCATGATGTTACCTGTTGGTCCGGATGTGAGGATTTGGGTCTTCCTTACATTGAGTTGTAATCCGTGCTGGAGGCTGCAATCCTTGATGTTCAATCAGCAAGTGCTTCACGTCCTCAGCTTTCAGCCAACAAAGTTGTGTCAGCATCTGCGTGTCACAGGTGGTTAACGGACCTTCTTCTCTTCCTGGTGTCACACTCTTCTCCATAGTATCCAGCTTCTTTGATGATTTGCTCAGCACGCAAATTGAATGAGTATGGCGAGAGGATGCAGCCCTGAAGCACACTTTTCCTGATATTAAACCACGCAGTCTCCCCTTGTTCTGTTGGCACAACTGCCTCTTGATCCATGTATAAGTTCCACATGAGCACAATGCAGTGTTCTGGAATTCCTGTTCTTCTCGATGTGATCCATAGTCGGTGGGCCAGGGAAATTGCCATCCTAAGTGATGCTGACGGTACTGGTTCCAGGGACCACACTTCAAGAACCACTATAGTAGTTTGTTCACAGAACCAAATAGTCAAGGCTTCTGTCCCAGCAGTAGGATGGGAAGAATCTATGTTCTGGAACCAGAGAGAACCAGATTCAACTGTGAGCACCTTTCCTTACTTGCTGCATGACCCTTGAGTTAAGTCCCAGCTCTCTGAACCACTGTCTCTTCATCCTCAGAACAGGCATGAGCATATCTCCTTCCTGGGCTGCTTGGGAGCTCTGGGTCCAAGGAGCAGCGGCCTAGGAGCCTAGGATCCCGGGGCGGAGCAGTCAGTGGGGGAAAGTCCTGTCTCAGCAGCGACATGTTTGTGCCTCAGGAGAGTTCCTGCGCTGTTGCAGGCCTGGTTTATGACACTGCCCTAGCTAGTGACCGGATGCAAAGGGTCTCCTGAAAGTCATGGCCAGCAGCCCAACAACACTTCCCACACTTGGACTGATTTCTGAGGGTCACTGGCAAGGTGGGACTTGTGGACATGACCTTGGTTCTCTGAGCCCCTCTGTCTCCCCATCTGTGAACTAGATGAGTTGTTCTCTCCAAGGTTCTTGCTCTGACAGGCCCAGGCGTCTTTGATGTTGCTCTCAGTGCACTTATTTCAGGAGAGCCTGGTGAACTCAAAAGGAGCCCTGGAAGCACAGTGGCTAAAGTGCTTGGCTGCTAACCCAAACCGCCTGCGGTTTTTGGAGTGTGGCCTGAAATATTGCAGCACAAGAGACAGAAAGGGCAATGTGCTTCCACAAAGATTTCTCACACTCACTCATTCACTCACTCACTCACTCACTCATTCACTCACTCACTGCCATCAAGTCAATGTTGACTCCCAGCAACCCTGTAGGACAGGGTAGAACTGCCCTCTGTGAATTTCCAAACCTATAACTTCTTTCTGGGAGTAGAAAGTTGCATCATGGTAGTTAGAAGCCCAATGCATAACTGCTACACCACCAGGGCTCCTCTGTAAAGATTCACAGCTATGAAAAATCTTTTCGGACAGTTGTACTTTGTCCTATAGGGTCACCATGAGTCAGAATTGTCTGGATGACCCCGGGTATGGGATTGAAGTCAAAATGGGAAAGGGGGGGTAGGGGGAATAGAGTGTGGCCCTTGTGTTCTAGCCATTTACTTATTTCAGTGACCGTATATGGCCCAGCTCTCTTTAACACTGGACACAGGACGCCAGACAACAGCGTTGCATAGCTAGATGGCCTTTCAGTGGGCCACACTAGGCATTAGATGGCTTATCTGTTATCTAACAGTGACATCTAGTGGCTTTTCCTGATCAAAGACTGTTAGGCGTTTTCCTGCTAACTCATCCTAAGCTCAGCTGCTTCTACTGTAGATGCTCACCGGAGGGGCTCACAGCAATAAGCAATCAGCCGTCCCAGAGCTGACGGTCCAATGGACACTCCACAGGGAGCAGAGGTGCAGTGCTTAACTCTGCCAGGGAGGTCAAGGCAGCATTCATTCGACAAGGCAATCTTTGAGTTGAGTTGTGAAGGAGTTTGCCTGGTGACCTGCAAAGGGCAGGTAGAAGCCACTCAAAATAGTGAGCATGCCATCTGCAAAGGCAGGGACCTTGGGACCCATTCGGAACAGGACTTTTGTATATCTGGAGCCCAGAAGGTAGAGCATGGTATCACGATCTTGCCACTGTTGGCATTTGGAGCTGGATACATACTTTGTTGGCCAGGGCAGCCCTGTAGGTTGTCGGATGTTTCACAGCATTCCTGGCTTGGACCCATTAGATGCCAGTAGCACTTTGTGACCATCAAAAGTATCTCCCGAGAATGCCACATGTCCTCTGGTGGAGATGAGGCTGGAGAGAGCAAGGTGGGTATCATGCCCCACAAAGCTGTGTCCACTGGTGGAGATGCTTGACCTTTGCGTCCAAATTGATAGGGAGCCCTCGAGAGGTCTTTACTAGAGAAAGACAGGTGAGATGTGTGCTAAACAGAGGCATGGAAGGGCCATGGACCTGGAGGACCTGCTACAGTGATCCGGTAGACAAGGACCAAGGGCCTGGGCTCAGGCAGTGGTGGAAAGGATGGAGAGCTGAGAAGAGCTCACATCAGCAGGACTTGGGCCATGTGTAGATGTCCATGGAGACAGATAGAGAAGTCATGGATGACCCTTGAATTTCTTGCATGTGCAATTCCGTCCTTAGGGTCTTGAGTTTCTTGCTCATGCAGTTCTGTCCTTGGGGTGGTTGCTTCCACAAGTGCATATTAACGACAAGAAAAGGATTGGCCTAGACTGCAGAAGGCAGCAAACCATGCATGGTATCATTGTACCTCTAAAGGCTCCCTGGACACAACAACCCCAGCCCCCCGCCCCCAATACATCATTATTACTGAGTCATTTCCAACTCAGAGTAACCCTGTAGGCTCTCTGAGACTGTAACTATAAGGGACACTTTTTGCCCACAGAGCAGCTGATGGATTCGAATCACTGACCTCCCCATTAGCAGTCTGGCCATGCAGTTAGCACTCCAACACTTTCTGCCACAGCACCATCAGGGCTGCTGCCTGTAGCGGTAGCAGGACAGGTAGTCATTACATGGACCCAGGTACCTGGTGGACAGCCGTGACTCCAGTCTAAAGATATCACTGAACCAGGCTGAGAGGCAGGAGGGTTCCCTGCAGTGGAGGACGGCTCAGTTCTTCACAATGAATTCAGCCCAAGCCACCAGCACACTTCAGGTTTGTATCATCCTGAAGGAGGTTTCCAGGAGCTACCCTGGGCCTGCTGTCACCTGCATCTTTTTCTACTTTGGACCCCGTGCCCTGATGTGGACCCTCCCCACAGGCACTAGAAAGTCGAGTGGCGCTACTAGGAGACAGCCTTGGGATCCAGATGTGGGTTTGATGGGTGCGGAGTTACTCTAACTAGAGGGAAGTTAACAGGGCCACAAAAGTACGTGCATGCATCCAGGCAGAGAGTGCTGGGTTTCACAAGACCACATAAGGGAAAGATCAGAAAGGGTTGAGTTGACTGTGGGCCCACGGTATGACCTGGCTCCCAGCAAGGCAGATGCGGTCTGAGGCTGCATTCGGAGAATCGGTTTCAGGACTGAGGGAGGTGACAAACTGTCCATTTAGAGGACTTGCCCCCCGGCCCCCACCGGAGGGCCATGTGCCCTAACGTGGAATATCTTCAGAGGTTCTTAACAGCAATGTGGAGTTTCATTGAAACGTAAATGGCGTATCAAGAAGAGAAGCCTAGGAGGAGAGGTAGCATCCGTGCTGTCTTGAAATACAGGTAGTATACTCCCCTACCCCTACTCCCACCCCATTTTTCACTAGCTCCCTAGATACCCCTTTGCTTTTACAAAAGACCTACATCCATACCTGTTTTCACTCACCCAAAGCAATCGGAAGAGGATTTTCCATTTTCCAACCAAAAGGTGAAAGTGAAACCAGTTGTGCTGCCTTAATGAATGTTCTGTCACTGATTATTCTACTTGATCTCTGTGTTCGAATATCCCTGGTCATGACCACACAGAGCTCCCAGACAAAAGTCCTGCTTAAAGGGTTTATTAAGGAAGCTAAAAAGTTGTAATATCAGTGAGAAATACTCCTGGTGATTGTTGACCAGGACATGTGACTACGTTTCAGATCTGCTCCTAAATGCCTAATAGGTGTGTGCCACTCTGCTGTGAACCTTCACCCAAAGGCATTCACCTCAAACTTTGTGGGTCACCAAATCTGTCTCCCTAAATCAAGTGCCCAGAGGCACCCCAAGCCAGTCAACCTCAGCCCAAAGGCCCTCAGCTCTACTTCCATTGGTCAGCAAGTCTGATTTCCTCAATTAGGTGTTCAGAGACACTCTACTCTGCACGCCAGCCTCCAGCATGGAAGCACGCAACTTGATTTGCGGGTTGAGAGAAATCCACCCCGCTGTGCTGTGCTCGGACTCTGGTCCTCATGCTGCACCTCTGATGGTTATAGCTGTCTTCTGGATGTAGGAGGTTTACTGTGCAGGGATCCCAAGTCCAGAGGACAGGTTCCATTCCTGGGTCTCGCTGGTTAGGAGCTCCCTCCTCCTGCCCCCTTCTCCCCAAAGGGCTCATTTTCTACACAGCAGGATGGCACTCCGGGGAATCCTGTCGCAATTAATTACAGGTGCATCCTATCAATATCTCCCCCTACCTTCTCACCAGACATGCAGGGAAAGGTCGTTTGGTGTGAGTTAGAGACTTCTGTGGCTTACAAGAGCCACATCATAAATAATTCACCGCCCCCACACCAGCATCCAATGTTTGTTTCCAAGCCAGGCCTCAGAGAGCAGTGAGAGTTGGCTGGCCACGCTCTTGTCCTGAAAACTACACTGCACGTCCAGGATTCCTACTTTCCACAGGCCGCGGAGTTACCGAAGCATCCCTGCTTGTCCTGCGCATTGGTGGTGTTTTAGGTTGCATGTGTTGAATGGTAAGATTTGGTCGGTTCTTTCTTGGGGCAGAAGGCAGCACTAGGACTGCTGAAATCATCCCCTCATGTAAATGGATGGTAGTTGCTTCTTAGCCTGATGCCATTTTGACGTACAAAAGGTTTCCTGGGATGTTCTGCTCTCGGAGAGTGGGGGAAGCCTGTATCTGAAGTGTGGGAAGCACGTGGAAGGGAAAATAGACCCCATCGTCCATAGACTTGCACAGTCTTGAACTACACTTCCTGCCGACAGCTCCTGCCTCTTTAGCTAAAGGCCAGATGGTTCTCTGCATCCTCAATCTGCCCATGCCCACTGGGATGTCCTATGGGCACCTCAGACCTTCCTCCAAAACCTGGGAGGCATACTTAGCTCCTTCTCCTTCCTCCCCAGCTGCATTCATTCTTGGTGATTTCTATCGCCTAAATACTTCTCTGGAGTCTCAGGACGGTGCAAACCATGAACCACTCAGTTCCTAACCAAAAGGTTGCAGGTTCAAATCCATCCACAGGCATCTTGGAAGACAGGCCTGGTAATCTCCTTTTGAAAAAAAAACAGCCCTTGCCAACCCTATGGCGTTAACAGATGATAAAGGAGAGTCCAAAGGAGGCTGAGGAGGAGGTGGAGAAAATGAACTGTGTGGCTAGTTGCTTCCTTCTTGCCAGGGGCCCAGGAGAACTGGTGGTGCTTAGCTACCTTGACTGAGCATTCTAACAAGGATCCTGATCCACCTGGAGAGCAGGTTCAGCTGAATTTCGGATTATCATGGACTCCAGACTTGGGGGAGTCATGGAGAGTGGAGGAACCACGAAAACAATTCTTGCCCTGAGATAATCTTGAAGCTTTAAACCAAAAAGATCGCCCAAGGTTATCTTAACAAGCCAACAATATATAGTTTAACTTAACTAGTTGGGGTGTGTGTGTGTGTGTGTGTGTGTGTGTGTGACTGCCTGGAGCATGATGCTCCTTTAAGAATTACCTGTAGGAGAGAACAAAGTGACAAGAGCCACCTGAACCATTAGGCACAGGGAGTCAGTGTTCGTGGGAAATGGAGGGTGAGAATGTCAATTCAAAGAATGACACTGAATTGTCCATGTCACAACTGCTGAGGCGATGTCTGTTTTGCTGACTACAAGCTCAACAACAAAAGAAAAGAAAAGAAAGCTAGCCCTCAGAAGCACAACTCTACTCCGACAGACAGGAATCGTCAGGAGCTCACATGGACTCAATGACAAGTTCCTAAAAAACCATTTCTCTTCCCTGCCCGTCCTCCTCTCCCGTCTCACCTGCTTCAATCGCCTCTGGACCCTTCTTTCTCACGGCAGCACCCCATGCCATACAGTGATCTTTCCAGGGTGCGGATCTCATCATCCCCCTCCCTGCTTACGTCCCCCGTTGCCTAGGGAATCAACTGTGCATCCTTCAATAGAGCAGAGGGGTCCTTCTATGACCAGGCTCTGGTTGCCCGCCCCTCAAACCCTGCCGCTGCTCCATTAGCCCTCAGCCAGTCTCTGGCGGTGTGCTACCTGCCTCCCCACCTCCACACAGGCAGTAGTTGTCCCCATGCCCCCATGCTCAGGCTCGTCCTCCTCCCTCAGATTCCATTCCTGTCCTCTTGTCTCCTACTTATTTTTCAAGATAGAGCCCAGGGACCCTACCCGTCCTTTAGGCAGGGAATCAATCAGATCACAGGCCCCACTGCTGTTGAGTTGATTCCAGCCCTGGATGGAGGAGAACTGCTCCCGTGGGTTTCCAAGGCTGTAAATCTCTATGGGGGTAGAAAGCCTCGTCTTTCTCCCGCCCAGCGGCTGGTGGGTTTAAATTGCTGACCCACTACGCCACCACACTGCCGTGGCCATGTTCTATTTAACAATGAGACGCTCTGTGCTGGTGAGGGTTGCACGCTGAGCGACCAGGTCAGCGATCAGATCCTACCAGCCACTCCATGGCAGAAAAATGAGGCTGTCTACTTCCACAAAGATTTCAATGCTTGGAAAACCAAAGGGCCAGCTCGACCCTGTCCTCTAGGCTCTGCCTAATGGCAGTGAGCATAAGGAAATACTCCTTTCACAATCCCCTGTTTTTTGCTCGGTGCCTGGCACACACTATACATTGAGCATGCAAGCCAGCCTGGCATGGAACTGACGTCACTGACCACCTGCGGCAGAGGACCACCAGGCACATTCCTATCAGGGTGGGCTTTCACATCCTCAGTTGTCTTGGGTGGGAAGACAGTGTCTCTGATCGGTTCCTTCCAACTGTCCCCTCAGAATGATGGACATCTTGGATTCTTTGTCCTCCCACTGCCGAGGCCCAGCACAGGTTCAGGGGCCACTGGGCACTTCCGGAGTCTGCTCCTTGACCAGCTCTACCTTTTCGCTCATGAGATTTTTTCTTCCTTTCTTTTTGCAACATCTGTACTGTGGGCTGCCAAAAGGGGTACAGGGTAAATTGTCGGTTTCCCATTCAGTAGTACAGATTTTGTTTTATCTCCTTGATTGCAATTCTCTCACTGTATCTGTCTCTGCCCTTGTCTCCCACTCCCTCCCACTGCTTCCCGTTCCCATCTCTCTGCCTCTCTGAACCTTTCTGGGCTTGGCCCATTGGACCCAAGGGATCATTTGTTCTCACGCAGCATCGGGAACGTCTGTTGAAGGCAGCGCGGCACCCTAAGTCTCTATTCCCTGGGAGAAGAAGGCGATTACTGAGCCCTCAGAGCAGCTGTTCTCTTAATATCTAGGACAATTAGGGTTGTGGGTATACGGGACGTGTGTGCACACACATGTATGTGAGGACATGTGTGCACACAACTTGCAGCAAACCCATGTGTGAGAGTAGAATTGTGCCCTAGAGTGTTTGTTTTTCTTTGTTGTTGTTGTTGTTTCTGTCATCTTTAAGGAAGCAGATCACGAGGCCTTTCCTCTGTGGCACCACT
Organism: Echinops telfairi; assembly: GCF_000313985.2. Taxonomy (NCBI): domain Eukaryota; kingdom Metazoa; phylum Chordata; class Mammalia; order Afrosoricida; family Tenrecidae; genus Echinops; species Echinops telfairi. The sequence goes on from NW_022103917.1 coordinate 12,465,307, forward strand.
AAGTAAACTTGAATCTCCAGCCCTTAATCGACTGCAAATTATTTGTGTCACCCAGGAGTATGTGTGTGCAAGCCCCTTCCATTTCTTGGTTGCACTGATAATTCCTACAGTGCAGGGACTGAGGCTGTCCACCTCCTGATGGGAGTCCTTGGAGCCCTGTAGGTTGAAGGTTGAAGTTTGAAGGTGTACTAATTCCCGCATCCTAGAACCCGGAGACTCTGTGATGGTCTGCTTCTCTCTCTTTTCTCTCTCTCTTTCTCTCCTTATGAGAGTGGTGCTTATAAAACACAGATTTTGGCCCTGGTCATGTTGGCTGGGATCTGTCTGATCTGAAAGACAGGGATGGGTTTCATAGAAGAAATGTCTTAGACTTAGTATAATCTGGTGCACTCTAAGAGTTACCAGAAGATGTCACTGTCGGCTCAAGCCAGGAGGAGGCATTAGGTGAGGCCCCTCAGTTTTGCGTGAAGGTGATTTAAAGGGGTCAGCAGCCCTCATTAAGGTGCATGCCTGGGAACCGTGGTTGCAAGATTAATACCGATGTGGCACTAGACTTAATAACTTTTTCTTCCTAAATAATCAGACTAATTGCCTCTAAAGTATTACCTTGGGCCTAGTATAAAGCCTAATCAATATGTAATGAATGAATGAATGAATACCAAAACAAGGAGTGGAAGGAGGGAGTCCATTGGCCTAATAGTTAACTTTGTTGCTAAAGCCTATCAGGGAAGAAACGTTGCTCCCTTTGGACAAAGGGTTTGAACAGAGATGAAAGCTAGTGAAATCAGCAAGGTCAAGCAAGTCCCAGGAGAAGGACCAAGATAAGGGAAAGTAACCTTGGAACTGCTTGCTTGCTTGCTTCCTTCCTTCCATCCTTCCTGATCTTTTTATTGTTCCCAATGCTTGTTTATTCCAGAAAAATGTATGAAGCCATAATAATAACAATAATGAAACTGAGTGTGATTTTTTCTTTTTCAAAGTATTTGTAAGCGTATGTAGCTTTATGTAATGGGGAATGGGCTTCCTAGTCCCCAACTCCCTTTTTCCAGTTACCCAGGACAGCTCGTTAAAGAAGCAGTTAAAGGAGAGAGTGAGGTTGCCCTCTATGTAAGGTGCAAAGCTGGAGTGGTCAGGATGAGAGTTCTAGAAGAAATGGACAGAGCCCTGTGTTGGAGGCTCTAGAGCAGCGATTCTCAACCTGTGGGTCGCGACCCCTTTGGGGGTCGATTGACGACCCATTACAGTGATGAAGTAGCAACACAAATAATTTAATGGTTTGGGTCACCACAACATGGGAACTGTATTAAAGTGTTGCAGCATTAGGAAGGTTGAGAACCACTGCTCTAGAGTTTAAGAGAAAATACAAACAAATGATTGCAATTCACTATCAAAAGTGTGCCAGTGCTGGGCGACACGAAGGAAGAAGTGATGACATAGGCAAACTGTTTAAAGCAAAGGTGGTACTTGAAGCGGAATTCCAATGAGGAGTAAACTGTGTCAAAGAAAAGGGAAGGCCATGCCAGCCCGAGGAAACATCAGCATAGACTAGAGGCACGTGTGTCCCAGCATGCTGGAGTTCCTGGAAGCCCGAGACTTGGGAGAAATGTTTCTTCAGAAGACATTCGCCACCAGTCTCAGCTCAGGGCCAACTAGGGTGCCTCCCTGTCCCCCTTCAGATGGTGGCTTAGGTGTTGGGGGCTGCTGAAACAAAATCCCACAAAGCCGGTGACTTGAAGGAGCCGAAATTATTGCCTCGTAGATCTGTGGCTACAGGTGTGAAATCAGTATGTCAGCCACATTGATTCCTTCTGAGACTCCAATGGAGAAGCTGCCCCACGCCCCTTTGGCTTACAGCTACAGTTCACATAGCATCCTGTCCCTGTCTCTGTGGCCCTTCTCTTCTTTGAGAATGACACTATATCGGCATAGTACCCACACAGGAACCTAACTGAACTTCCTCCAAGGCCCTATTTCCAAGCAAGCTCATGTTCACAAGCACCAGTGGTCAGGACTTCCGCGTAACTCTCATGCTGAGTGATGGGGCGACAATGGCAATGAATGCAATTCCGAAAAGCCTCCAGAGTCCTTTGCAGAGGAAGCGAAAGGTGGTGATTGTGGCTTTTCCCCCCCGGTGTGCTCTTCGGGGCTTCATCTTTCCCCCCATGCACGTGAATGGAGATGAATTTCTTTTTGAAAGACACAACTCCAGACTTGTTGCTCCCCTTGAATGCGCCTGACCATACCGCCGGTCCCAGTGGTTCCGGGTCTGCGTGCATGTCGTTGAGGAGTTTGCTAGTCTGCTGTTTGGTACGCAGCAGTTTATCACTTTGCAGCTCCAAAGAAAAGATCGCTGCCCAGCCAGGCCGCCCCATTTGCCAACAACATCTGTGCTTTCCCTGGGTAAAGAAAAGGTGCACTGTGGAGCCGATAGAGCTAACTTTCCTGTGCTGGGATTCTTCTCCTGTGAGGGAAGGCTGAAAACCAAGGTAGTACGTTACATATATGCCCCTGGCAGCTACCACGTATGTCTATTTCGGTCAGTTACTGAGCGCAGTGTTTATTTCTGGAGGCCGACATTCCCCTGCCGTAACGCATGAGCTATGTTGTTATGCCCGCAGCCAGCATCAATAGCTTCCTAGCAGGCACGCTTTCATCTGATCTTTCGTTTTTTTGGTTGTTGTTGTTTTTTTCCGTAAATGATCTCATTTCGAGTGGACATTGGGGGGAAATGCTTTTATATGTGTAATAAGAAACATTAGGCTTGGAACCCACTTAACTTCAGCTCAGCGCTGCAAATCACTTGCTTTCACCAAGTCTCCGTTTCATAATCAGTCAATAGGAGTTCACAAGTGGGGAGGGTGAAATTAAATGGTAGCCCGTGTTCCCAGTCAGGTTATTGGGAAGATTTGCCATTGATTGGAAAGGGAGAAGAAGGGGGTCAAGGTGGAGGTGGGGGGATGTGGAGAACTACAGGGCCTCTGTGCCCAAAGCCTAAGTAGCTGTCTCACCTGACTAGGAGGACAGAGAGAGGGGACCCATCTCAACAGATACCCATCATCCCCTATTGGTCAGCGACCATCACATCTGCCGTGGACCTCCCTGATCGCACCTAGGTCCCCCACATCCCTGACTGTTGGTCTTTGTGCTTTATCCACAGGAACTTCCACTACATCACCATCCTCCGAGACCCCGTGTCCCGCTACCTAAGTGAGTGGAGGCATGTCCAGAGAGGGGCGACGTGGAAGGCCTCCCTGCATGTCTGCGATGGAAGGCCCCCGACCTCAGAGGAGCTGCCCAGCTGCTACACTGGCGATGACTGGTCTGGCTGCCCCCTCAAAGAGTTCATGGACTGCCCCTATAACCTAGCCAACAACCGCCAGGTGCGCATGCTCTCTGACCTGACCCTGGTCGGCTGCTACAACCTCTCTGTCATGCCTGAAAAGCAAAGAAACAAGGTCCTGCTGGAAAGCGCCAAATCCAATCTGAAGCACATGGCGTTCTTCGGCCTCACTGAGTTTCAGCGGAAGACCCAGTATCTGTTTGAGAAGACCTTCAACATGAACTTCATTTCGCCCTTTACCCAATATAACACCACAAGGGCCTCAAGTGTGGAGATCAATGAGGAAATCCAAAAGCGTATCGAGGGACTGAATTTTCTGGATATGGAATTGTACAGCTATGCGAAAGACCTCTTTCTGCAAAGGTATCAGTTTATGAGGCAGAAAGAGCATCAGGAGGCCAGGCGGAAGCGTCAGGAACAACGGAAATTTCTGAAGGGAAGGTTCCTGCAGACCCATTACCAGAGTCAGGGTCAGGGTCAGAATCAGAATCGGAGTCAGAGTCAGAATCCCAATCCGAACCCCAATCCGCATCCCAGGCAGAACCTGACTCAGACTCTGATTCAGAATCGGACTCAGAGCTCGAGTCAGAAGGAAAGCCAGAAGGAGAGCGCAGGCCCCGAGGCCAGCGAGGGCAATGCCAGCAACGGCACCCATGATTACCTAGGCAGTGTAGAGAAATGGCGCTAAGTGGCCCCGCAAGGCGTCTGCCCACTGCTCCCAAAGCGCCACTAACAAGATGGCACGTCTTAAAAGATGAGAGTGTCCAAAACACATCCTGCTTCCTTAATCTGGGAAGTGACCAAAAGAAAAAAAAAAGTTAAGATATTACCTTTACAGTTGCCTTTCGGTTACATGTTAGACTGTGCGTGGGTAAAACCAATCTCAGTATGTAATGAAATTGTCTTTTTTCTTTTACTCTCTTAGTTTCAGGGACTATTTAGAAAATCTCAAAGCTAAACCAGACTCGCCAGAAATTGCTGTTTAGCAATTTTAGACAACTCTGAAATTAGCTTCAGAGACAAAATGGAAAACTTAAAAAATGTGACCGTTTCATTGACACATAGACTGGAAAGGCTTCAGGATACGCTGGCTGTTCCAACCCGATCTTGGAAGCAAAGGCGCATGCGAGCCAGGAAAGGGAGCGCCAAAGCATTCCTTTGCTTCCGATGTTTTGGTTTTTTTTAACTCGGAATCTATTTAAGCAGAATAACAGCCGATGGCAACTTTTACTAAACCCGAAACAAGTTCTCTCCCTCCTCTGGGTGGTTGTATGTGAAAATATTGGCTTTTCAAATAGAACAGGACTTCTATCTTGTTAATTGTGAGATATTTGAAATTTTCAACTTTTTCTACCTTCTGCTAGTCAAAGGTTTTAAACAGGGTGTATCTCATGTTAAACAAAGTACATATTTCCCCCCCTAAATGGAATAACCAATATTAGAGCTAATTTCCGGACACTTTCAGGGCACTGTAAATTTCAACAATTTTGCTATATTTTGGGCGCTGTTTCTCATTCATTTTAAGGCTTCTCCAATTTGTGCTCATTCCAAAATAACCCATTTCTAGACCCTGCCCTTCATCATCTGACTGGTGTGTTGCTGAATTTCTGGTGGTATGTAGTCCTGGATTAAAGTCGGGAATTGCTTTCTCTAGAATTGTCTCATCAGTGTTTGTGTAGTGAGGTCCTTGTCAAGACACTCTGGAACAGGAAACCGTGTCAAAGGATTGCTGAGTTTATCCTGATTCACTCTGAACGTGACCTGTTCTTTTCTTTTTTGTACATCTTTATTGTAAGACTTCCAGTTGGGCCGGCTAGTTCGAGCCCCATAGTTCCTTTTCATGTAGACAATTACAAGAGCAAAACGGTAGAATGTGCATTAGGACAGCCAGCACTTCTTCAGTAACGCCAAAAGCTGGATGTCAGTATTTTGCGTTAGGCCTTCAAACAGATTTTGTGTGCCGGAGGGGCAAAAGGAAAGAATGTGCTAGAGTGAGGTTATACAGCAAGAGCAGATGAATGGAGAGTGATTGCTAGTGTAAGTCAATGCAGAAATACTTTGATGTTCTCAACTCTGACTTGAGCAAGATCAAATGAAAGTAGATTATTGTGCTATCTAGCATTGGGGAGTTTCCATTTTGTAGAGTTGACTGCACTTCTGTTAAGGACTTACACTGATGCCCCACCCCCTCAGCAGTCAATCAAACAAGGCGACTGGAAGTGGCACTTCTGCTCTCAGGAGACACATGCTTTGAGCTATGACCGTGAAGTCGCGTCTGGTACAGTCTGCTCATTTGCATGATCTAGTTTTGTCTGTATGAAGATAGCCACCAGTTAGACCAGAAACTGAGAAGTTAGATGGAAAGGCGATGCCCTGGACTCGGCGCTGGTATCAATCTAGCTCAATTATGTCGGTTCTGACAGCGCTGCAGTCCTGGGAATTTGGAACGTTGAAAAGCTAGAAGGAAATTTTAAAAGAGAAAGAGAAAGTTTTCTTTAATTATCATTATTTTAAATCATACCTTGAAGTTCAAGTGTTTTCGAGTGAACTCTTTTGTGTACAGTGTGTTTCTAAAAATAAAGATTCTGTATATCATTATGGTATATCAATTTTGTTTTGTTTCGAGCGAAAATGTTTGTTCTTGAAATGGTTGGAGAACTGGACGAAGCCCGAGCCAGTGGAAACGCTTGTTCCAGGAAATAAAAACAACAAAAACCATTTTGTGTTATTGCTGTGGTGTGCATGGTTTTGCAGATATTAAGTGCATTCTCTCTGTCTATATTGATTATTGTATATAAGGGATGTTATAAATATACATTTTGTCACCATCATGGTTTCAACTGTAAACATCTGTCCAATGGTGTAACTTTACAAATCCTTCGCTGAATTTTGTGTAATTTAACAATAGTTATGAAATAAAGTTTAAGTGACAGGCTCGGCATGATTTCCTGAGTCCAAGGTTTACAGCCACTAGACACTGTGGCCTTCCAGACAAGCACACGCTTCTCTTTTCTCAAGTCTCCCGTTTTCTCTGGGCAGCCAGGCATGGAAGTGGGATGACAGCCTGGCGGTGGTCGCATACCTGAGAGGGCATGCTGCTTCACTCCAAGCCGACAGCACATTGGAGAGCTGCCCCCATAGGTTTCCTAGGCACTTTATGGGAGCTGACCTCTCCCCTGAAGCCACCTACCGGCCAGCAGCCCGGAACTTAATCACTGTGCCATCAAGGTTCCTAAGATGGCCTTAGTTTGGGGTAGGTCCTTCTGGGAGTCCAGGTTGTTTCGTGGGGAAACGAACAAACAAACCACCAGATTATCCCTGGAAGACAGTTTGCTTTGTGAATGCATGTGTGTGTGCTGGTAAAAATGGATTCGCTACTTGTATATCTAGGATCGTGTACAAAGACAAAACCATGTTCTTTCTTTCTGATCCATCTCCTCTTACTCACTGGATCAAGGGTAAAGATAAGCATTCAAGCGCTGGCTTTTGAAGTCATTGACACAACTTTCTCTAACTCTGTGCCACAGGCCGAGTTTTAAGGACTCCCTCTCTCCGGGGCCTGTAAGTTGTTTGTACAGATGAGAGTTTCCCCATCAACAGGTTACTGAGCAGGATAAACGGGGGGGAAATAATATGGGGGCCAAGAATTTGCATGCTGGCTGGTGTCATTGAGTTGGTTTTGACCCATAGCGCCCCTAGGCACAATGGATGGAACACTGAGACATCCTCACAATTACTCCGATGCCCGAGCCCATGGTTGCAGCCCATGCATTTGTTGAGGGCCTTCCTGTTTGGTTGGTTGGGTTTTGTCTGGAGAAGATGTCCTTCCCCGGGACTGATCTCTCCTGATCACATGCCCAGTGTACGAGAGGAAGTCTCGCCATCCTTGCCTCTAAGGAGCACTCTGGCCATACTTCATCCGAGACAGATGGGTTTGCCCTTTTAGCAGTCCATGGTACTTTCAATATTCTTCGCCAGCACCACAATTCAAGTGCATCCATTCTTCTTTGGTCTTCCTTATTCAAAGTCCAACTTTCACGTGCATATGCAGCAAGGGAAAATACCAAGGCTAGACTCAGGCACACCTTCGTTCTCAAAGTCATTTGAAATACCGTATATACTTGAGTATAAGTCGAGTGTTTCGAACATTTTTATTGCAGTTTTTGTGGTAAAATTAGATGTCTCAGAGGATATCCAGGCTGACTTATACTCGAGTATATACGACAGCTATCAAATAAAGTTTGCGTTTCCTCTCCATCTAAACCATTAGCTGTGGAGCTGATTCCTGCTCATAGCAGTGCCACGAGGGGCAGAGTAGAACTGTGCATCATAGTATTTTCTTTCTTGAACACTTTTAATGGCATATAGTTCACATATTATCCAATTCAATAGTTCAGTCACATTGAGAAGAGTTGTATGAGCTCCTCATAAAATGACTTAAAAAAAAGAAGAGTTGTACAATCATCACCACAATCAGTTTCAGAACATTTTCTTCATTCTTGTACTCATCATATGAGCTCTCTTGTTTCCCCCAGTCTCCCCTGCCAGACCCCCAAGGAACCATTAATCCAGTTACAGTCTCTCTAGATTTACCTCTTCTAAATTTCATAGACAGAAACACCGGGAGTGGGGTGGGGGAGCCTGACAACAATAACAAAGTAAAACAGGAAAACCTCAATCAAAACGGAAAAAAATTTACAAGTAGAACAACTTTAAAATAGACCAAAAGGAAGATCAAATGATAGGATATCACATGTGGAGCTTACTATGTCTGTCATAATCAATTTTAGAATGCTCTCTACCCGACAGCAAGGCTATTCACATCTGTCAACTATGGTCAGAAGGGATTCACCAGAGTTTTCATCCATGCGGAGACCCTGCAAATGAATTTTGGGCTTTCACTGCCATTCATAGCCTTCTGCAAACCAGGTGTTCACAATGTAAGCTCTGGTGCCATTCCCTCCTTCAGATTTGGGTTTTATTATTTACCATTTTTAGCTAACACGGGCTGCATCATGGGACTTTCCATGGCTAATTTTTCCAGAAATAGATGATCAGACCTTTCTTCTTCCCAGGCACCTCTGGATGGGCTTGAGCCACCAACCTTTTGGTTAGCCACCAAGCACATTGGCCATTGACACCACCTAGGGACGTTCCCTTCTTCGGGAATCCACCTGAGTTACTGCTGACCCTCGAGCACATGGGGGACAGAGTAGAATTGCCCCATAGCGTTTCCTTGGCTGTCATTTTAGAGAAGCAAATCACCAGCTCTTTTTGCCCTGGGTTCCAACCACCAATCCTTTGGTTCTCAGCGAAGCAGCTGACCTTTGTGTCACCAACACTGCTTTCACCCTCTTCCTTAGCTTTGGGCCATAAGGCACACCCCTGGAAGTAAGAGAAAGGCAGAAGAACTCCAGGACACAGTGTCGGTGTTGGCTGCTAAGGACGTGGATGATTGAGGTAGCCTAGAGGTGAGCTGTGAAGAAAAAGTAATCACCCTGCCCAGTTCCTAAAGTCTTGGGAAATAGTGTCAGTAGGAGTTATAACCCAGTTGAGAAGCAGGGGTCCCTCTGAGGGTAGGAGTCTTAAAGAGCTGTCCTATTAGGTGGGAAGGTTTCCTTCCTTATGGGGAATGAGTGAAAAGTAGCATTAAAGAACCACGGCAGGTTTAGGACAGTTGTAAGTTCACGAAGCTTGAGATACCAGGTCATGGGTAAGGCATGCCGCCAACAACGACAGCACAGCGAGGTGGGCCCTGTGCAGGCCACGGGTCTCTTGCACTGTCCTGAAGACATTGCTGGGGACACATGGAAGTTGAGAAGATGGACTTTGGAATGGGACTGAACACTCCCAATGGGCTGGGAATTCCTTGTCCCTTGCCTTCACTGGGGATGAAATTAAGCAAGCAAGCAAAAACTGGAAGCCTTGTTCATAAGGCTGACAAGAGCGTCTAAATCTCTTAGGATTATAGAATAAGACAAGCCTCATTAATTATGAACAAGGAACCTTGGTGGCATAGTGGGTTATGGGTTGGGCTATTAACCACACGGTCAGCAGTTCAATTCCACAAATTGCTCTGTAGGGGAAAAAGAGATGAGATTTTCTGCCTCATAAAGTTGACAGTCTCTGAAATATGGGGGGACAGTTCTTTTCATTCCTATGGAGTCCCCATGAGTTGGAATCACCTCAGCGGCAGTGAGTTTGGATTTGTTTGGGTGGTACACCAGTACCACTTGGCTGCCAACTAAAAGGTTGGCAGTCAGACCCCAGCTAGCTGTTTCCTGAAAAGGCCTGGCAATCTGTCCCCATAAAGCTTAGAGCTTCAAAAACTGGAGGAGGCCGCCCTGCTCAGCCACATGAGGTCACTCTGTGTCCAAATAGTCTTCGCAGCACCAAACGACAGTGGCAAGTGGCCAAGAATGAGGGGTCCCAACACTTGTGACTCTCCCAGAAACTGGATGGACACCCCAACTTTTCCAAAGTAAACTTATCACACAGCACGCAGCACTCTGACCTTTGCAAAACATGTAAAGCCCTCAGGACACCAGGAGAACATGGTCTTGGAAACAAAGCATATCACCTGTTCCTCAATGCAACCCCCTCCCTGCCCACCCCACCCCAACACACCCGCCTCACCCGCAATCATGGAACACATAGACTACAGACCCAGGCCAAATCCAGCCTGCTGCCTGTCTTTATAAATAAAGTTTTATTGGCATACGGCCATAGCCATTTGTCTACATGTTTTCGCGGGTTGCTTTCCCACTACGGCGGCAGAGCTGAGGAGTTGTGACAGAGACCAGATGGTCCCCAAAGTCCCTTTAGAGAGAAAGTTGGTAAACTCCCGAGCTAGAAAGCTAACCAACATTCCCAAAAGAGTGATAACTTGGAATCTGCGTGAAGCGAGGGCTGCTCCTGAAACAACCCATTTCCCAACAACCCAACGTCTACCGAACCTCTGCCGGGGGCCCAAAAGAGTCAGGTGGGTTTTGTGGTTTTTCCGGGAACCAGGAAATCGAAACCAAATGCAGGGGCAGCAAATGGAGCTAAAATCTCAATGAGCTCTTCAGACATCTTAGAGAGAACGTCAATTTCTGGGCGTGTGTGTGTGTGTGTGTGTGTGTGTGTGTGTGTGTGTAATCATCTATCTGTGAAAAATGAAAACAATATTGAAGTATATCAAGTAAAACAAGAGATGGAACACAGCACCATTCCCCAAGAAAAACGGCTGGAATCATGGGATTTATTTCAGCCTTCCTTGGTCCATTCACATTCAAACACCATCCCTTTTCTCGTGAGCTCCAGTGTGCGCGCACACACATACACCCTTCACACATGCTTATAGAATCTTTATCACAAAACTGAAACAATAGCATTCTGATTCTTAAGCCATTTTCTACTCTTTCTTTTTTTTATACAATTTTATTGCACATAATTCTTTTTCTTAATCATTTAATGGGGCCTTGTACAATTCTTATCACAATCCACACATACAGCCACTGTGTCAAGCACATTTATGCATGTATTGCCATCATCATTCTCAAAACATTTGCTTTCTACCTGAGCCCTTGTTATCAGCTCCTCATTTCCCCCTCCCTCCCCATTCCCCCCTCCACCATGAACCCTTGATAATTTATAAATTATTATTTTGTCATATGTTACACTGTCAATGTCTCCCCTCACCCGCTTTTCTGTTGTACATCCCCCAGGGAGGAGGTTATATGTAGATCCTTGTGATCGGTTCCCCCTTTCTACGCTACCTTCCCTCTACCTTCCAGGTATCGCCACTCTCACCACTGGTCCTGAAGGGATCATCCACCCTGGATTCCCTTGTGTTTCTGGTTCCTATCTGTACCAGTGTACATCCTCTGGTCTAGCCAGATTTGGAAGGTAGAATTGGGATCATGATAGTGGGGGGAGGAAGCACTTAAGAACTAGAGGAGAGCTGTATGTTTCATCATTGCTACACTGCATCCTGACTAGCTCATCTCCTCCCCACGACCCTTTACTCTTCTGTAGTTCCCCAGTGTATTGTGGTGGAGTGGGTTTGGTTTGGGGCTGTGATCAGCAAAGCGGCAGTTCAAAACCACCAGCCTCTCTGCGTGAGGCTCTCTACTCCTGTGAAGAGTTACCGTTGCAGAAACTCACAGGGACAGTTCTACCCTATCCTGTAGGCGACTGTGTCAGAATCGACTCTAAGGCAGTGTTTAGGGGTTTTAGAGTTTTGTAATTTTCCTGCTAAAATAGGAAGCTAGTGGATGACTTACCTTTAGCTCTTTCAATGGTTACTGCTTCTATTCCAGATTGAGAGTGGAAACTCTGAATCCACACTATGGGTTTGAATTCCAGCTTTCCTACTTGCCAGCTGGGTGACCTTGGGAAAATCACTGAACCTCTCTGTGCCTCCATTTCCTCACCAGAAAAAAAGAGAATACTACTGCCAACCTCAGTGGGGAGTTTCTGAACATGAAATGGCTAATATGTATATGGCCTTTAGACTAGTGTCTGGTACAGAATAACCCTTACATGGGTTAACCAATCTTATCATTACTGTTATCATTGCACAAAGGCAAAATGACTATTGAATGCCCATGTCTTCAGCAGCTAAGGACTGTCTGCACGATCAAGGATGGAACATACTGGCAAGGAAATAAGACTCCCCCCACCCCCAATGTATATGTTCTATTGTGGATAATTTCAATAAAATTCGCCTAAAGTATGTAATACCGCCAATAAAATGATTTAATTATTTAAAAAATAATGGCAACATATGTACACATGTGCTTGATACAATGGATGGATGGGTGGATTGTGATAAGAGCTGTACAAGCCCCCAATAAAATGATTTTTAAAATAAAATTAGCATACACAACAATGGCAAGGATGGTGCAGGAGCAGGCAGTGCTTGGACCCGACTTGGCAGCTTCTAGCAACCACAGCAATCTCTTATCTATGAGGGAACTTCAAAAAGCTCATGAAAAAAAGGACTGGGACTCTAATAACATTTCCCCCCACACGCACTTTTCTTTTCTTTTATTACAGCCCCTTGGTCAATTTCAAATGTCCCCTAAGGAAATGTATCACATCTCTCCGGAAGTTTATTTCTGAGCCTCAAATGTCGCCGGTGACCAAGAGTATTTGGAGAGATCTCATCTGCAAAATGCCACATGAGTTACAGATCCTCTTTCCGTCCACTGAAACACATAATCTGATGCCCCTGGTTGATTTGGGACCTACTTGATCATGCTTTGAAGGGATGACTCACTCTCAGCCGCCTCCCTGGCCCAACCTCGTCCCCTCCAGCATTGCTAGAACACAGGCCTGTCTGCAGAAAAGAGCCCAGAGGGCTCCAAAGGCCAGCTGCCTCCCTGAAGGGGCTGGCATGGTGCCTGGAATTCCCACACTCCCTGTCTTTGCCTGAGAACAGCTTGACCACATATATCCCACCTCAGGGAGAGTAACCCATTAATGGTGAGCACACACCATTTATCAGATTAACAGTCACGGAGGGCCCTTGGGGAAGGGGAGAGAGCTCTGGGAAATTCCATTTATAAAAACAGAAACAGAAAGCTTGGCTTATAGTTTGTTGGAATTTTCTCAATTGCGATCTCATTGCCTTAAGGGCAGGATAAGGTTCAATAATCCTCATCAAACCTCATTAAGCTGTATAAATACTATTCTATTACGCCTGGTTAAATCTTGTGGCTCCACTAATCTCTGCAAGATTTAATGATTCCTAACGGGGATGCTTAAAAAAAAGCGCGGTTTTTGTGACTTCCAAATGCTCAACTTGGTTTCACGTGACTTACGAGGATCTGAGGGGAACTGCCCAGTCTTGAAAGAGGGGGCGGTATCGTTAGGAGTCCCGGGGGCACAACCAACAACGTCAATAAAACACAAACTCGCTGCCATCAAGTTGATGGCGACTCCGAAGGACCCTACAGTGGAGAACTGTCGCTGAGGGTTTTCAACATTGTCAACTCTTTATGGGAGTAGAAAGTCCCGTCTTTCTCCCAAGGAATGGCTAGTGGTTTCAAAATGATTTTTGATCACAGCCCAATGCATAAGCACAATGTCACCTGTGGCGGCACAAGTTACGGTTAAGCCTTCGGTTGCTCAAGAAGATCAGCGGATCGAACCCCCCAGCAGATCTGTGGGAGAAAAAACATCTCAGTTCGCTTCCCTGAAGTTTACAGCCTTGGAAATCCTATGGGGCAGTTCAAAAGTCAGTGTCGACGTGGCACCCAACAACAAAGTAGCTTGACGTCTGGGGTCTTAAAGGCTTGAAGGTAAACAAGCGGCCATCAAGCTCAGAAGCAACAAAGCCCACATGGAAGAAGCACACCAGCCT
>NW_022103917.1:12479487-12485783 GCF_000313985.2 Echinops telfairi
GCTCATGAGGGAGGGGGGAGCGGGGAGGGAGGGGAAAATGAGGACCTAATGCCGGGGGCTTAAGTGGAGAGGAAATGTTTTGAGAATGATGAGGCCAATGAATGTACAAATGTGCTTTACACAATTGATGTATGTATGGATTGTGATACGAGTTGTATGAGCCCCTAATAAAATGATTTTAAAAAAGGAAAAAATAGTTTTTAAATGTAATCCACTTGTAATTCTGTTATAACAGAACTTGAAAGCTAAGACAGACATCATGTCAATGTTTGTTTATCAATGCATAAATGAATGATGAAGAAACCCGTCAAGGGGGTTGTAGTAGTTACATAGTTTCATGTCATCTTGAAGATATATACAAGTGTAGGGGGGTATTTAACCTGTCAATCAGGTCACCGATTGATGATGTCTCCTTGTGGGCATGACCTTCTCAGAAGGCAGACCCTGGGGACCTCCCCTTCTCTGTCTGCTTTCACCTTGCTCCTGGCAGACCCTGGTTTTAGCCAGATCCTTGGCTGATGATAATAAGCCTGGTGGGCTGAACCTACCCAGCAGCTTCGAAAGAGAAATTATTGGTACTTTGCTTCTATAAAAATTTTAGCTTAGGGGACCTTAGGGGCTTGCTCTGCTCTGTCATACCAGGTCGCTATGAGTTGAAAATCAACTTGAAGGCACACAACAACAGTTTCTATAGGTAGAGATCACCAGGCCTCTCTTAAATTGCTTGTGCCCCGCAGAGACCTGGCTCACAGAGGACTTTACATGGCCCTGAAGAGGAGGCACTGTGTGATCCGAGCTAGGCTATAAGACAGCAGTCTCCACGTTTCCAATGTAGACTCTTTCAACCTTAAGAACCCCGGGGGTACAGTGGGGGAAGTGTTTGGTTACTAACCAAAAGGTCGGCTGTTCAAACCCACCAGTCAGTCCATGGGAGAAAAATGAGCCAAGTCTGTTCCTGTAAACTAAGATGCACAGAGTCTCAGGCACCCTCTGAGGCAGTTCTACTCTTCCCGAAGGGCTTACTGGGAGTTGGAAGTGGCAGTGGGCAGGTCAAACGCAATTGGAAACCGATCACAAAACTGAAAACTCACTGCCATTGAGACCGTTCTGAATCCTAGCAGCCTTACAGGGCAGCACAGATCAGCCCCCCGCCTCCGGAGCAAGCTCAGCCTGTGTCTGGGGGCACTGTTGTTTTTTTAAAATCATGTTATTGGGGGCTCTTACAGCTCTTATCACAATCCATCCATCCATTGTGTCAAGCACATTTGTACATATGCTGCCGTCATCATTTTCAAAATGCTTTCTTTCTCCTTGAGCCCTTGGTATCAGCACATTTCCCCCCTCCTTCATGAACCCTTGATAATTTATAAATTATTATTATTTTCATGTCTTACACCGACCACTGTCTCTGTTCACCCACTTTTCTGTTGTCCATCCCTCTGGGAGGGAGTTATATGTAGATAGATCATTGTGATCGGTTCCTCCTTTCTTCCCCCTCCTTTCCCCTTCCCCTCCTGGTATCCCTACTCTCATTCTTGGTCCTGAGGGGTTTATCTGCCCCGGATTCCCTGTGCTTCCGGCTCTTATCTGTGCCAGTATACATGCTCTGGTCTAGCCAGATTTATAAGGTAGAATTGGGGTCAGGATAGGTTGGGGAGGAAGCATTAAAGAAGTAGAGGAAAATTATATATTTCTTCAGTGCTATACTGCACCCTGACTGGCTCATCTCTTCCTGTGACCCTTCTGTAAGGGGATGTCCAATTGTCTACAGATGGGCTTTGGGTCTCCACTCCGCACTCCCCACCTCATTAACAATGACATGATTTGGGTTTTTTTTTTTAATGCCTGATACCTGATCCCATTGACACCTCATGATCACACAGGTTGGTGTGTTTCTTCCATGTGGGCTTTGTTGCTTCTCAGCTAGATGGCCACTTGTTTACCTTTAAGCTTTTAAGTACCCAGAAGCTGAATCTTTTGCTAGCTGGGTCCCATCAGCTTTCTTCACCACATTTGCTTATGTACCTGCTTTGTCTTCAGTGATCGTGTCAGGAAGGTGAACATCACGGAATTCTGGGTTATTAGAACAATATGTTCTTTCATTGAGAGAGTACTTGAGTAGAGGCTGAATGTCCATCTGCTACCTTAATACTTAACATATAAATATATGTACATAGATATATATTTCCCATCATCATATATAAATATATTTACATATGTACATGCCTGTATTTAGACCTCTATAAGTCCCTTTGCCTCCTAGTTCTTTCCTCTGTTTCCTTTTACTTTCCTCTTGTCCCATTATCATGTCCAGCCATCATTTGGGCAGTAATTCCTCTGGATTACATTGCGATTACATTGCCCTGAGCAAGCCCTACCAGGCCTCCTACATCCTCCTTGTCATTGATTTTAGATTACTTGTTGTTCTCTTGCCCCTGGGCTTGTTGGCACCCTCCTTCCTTTCCCCTGCCTCCTCCTCTCCTGTATCCCCCCAAAACCATCAGTCCCCTTGTTTTCTCCTCTGAATTGTTTATCCCACCTATCTTATCTAGATAGACATGCAGAGACAATTATAAGCACAAAAACAAGACAAAAGAAAACAAAAACAGCAACAACAACCAAAAAAAGCCAAAAAAAGAAAAGCCCACAAATAGTTCCAGGGTGTTTGTTGACCTTTAGAAGTGTTTTCTGTTCAAGTCTGATGGGGTGCCATACCCTGACCTCAAAGTCTATTTTTGGTATTCCCCAGGGACTGCACTGCTTTTCTCTCCTTGCTGTTCTGTTGCACACCTTTAGTGTCTCACCCCGGTACGGTGGGGTCAGATCAGGCACAATTCCCGCATCGCCTCCAATGTTGTCCCCCGTCTCGCTATGGGTCAGTGATGGGCGCCTTGTCTCGTGGTGGGGCTGGCCCTATGGTCCTCTCTGCATTGGCTGCGCTGAGCAGGAATATTGTCTTCGGAGCTTGGTGGGCCAAAATGCGTTCCACGCTCTCTCCCTCTTCATTTGCTCCTGTGTGCTCTGATCAGACGCACCGTCTCCTTGAGCTGTAGCTTCAGTGCTGTCCTCTGAAGTGCAGACTATTTGTTGCCCATGCATTTGGGAAGTCCGCGGAGAGCACTTCCCTGAGATGCCAGCCCAGGGCAGCAGGGAGCCTGGAGGAGAGGTCTGCTCATATTTTATCAAGAGGACAACGGCATTAGGCTGGGTTGTCTAGAGAAACAAAACCAGCACAACTCGTCGAAGTAGAAGAAAGAGCTTTACATATAGAAGTAATCTTATATCAAGAAGGCATCCTAGGCCACTCTGACTCAAATCCAGGTGTCCAATGCTAGCTGGGTTCCTCTACAGAGTCTGGCAGTTGAAGGCCAATGACACAGAAAAATGAAGCAGGTGCAGGCGACTGTACATCCAAGGTCAGGGGAAATATGGCAGGGCACCAACAGCTGAGAGGTGGGCCTATGGGGTCACCCCTGGAGACAGACACAAAGTGCCAGCTATGATGAAGGTGAAGGGCAAGGGAGGAGGAGACGCGCCCAGTTTCTCTCTTATAAAAACATCACCCTCCCTAAAGCAGCCTCACCAAGCTACCACCTGACTGACAGCTTAGATTCCACCCCCACCTCCACACAGGTGCCATCAAATTGACAGAAAAGCTAGCTGCTATTATGATTTTTCAAGAACACGTGACCCTCAGGCTAAAAATTGGAAATTTATGAGCATCCAAAGGTTTCATCAAAAAAGATAAGAGAGAACCCTTTTGGGGATGGGGAATAGGTAGTAATCAGACATCAAAATCTATACAAAACCTCTTTTCAATAAATATTCCAATAATTCAAATGGGGGGAAAGGGCATAAGACATTGTGTTAGTTCGGGTTGACTAGAGAAACAAATCCAGAGACACTCATATGTATGTAAGAGAGAACTTTATATCGAAGAGCAATTGTACATGAAGAAAACATCCCAGTCCAGTCCAGATCAAGTCCATAAGTCTGATATTACCCCATATGTCAATACTAGTTCATAAATTCCTCTTTGGACTCATGCAGACATGCAATGCTGCTGAATTCAGAAAGATCACAGGGCAGTGGGTGGAAAGTCTTGTGGATCCAGTGGTGATGGAAGCATCTCAGTGCTGGTATGGGTCTCCATGTGGCTCTTCCAGTTCAAAGGCTCTGGCTGCATCCTTGTAACTACATGTGACTTGTCAGCAGGAAGACAAAACAGAGAGTATCTCACCCCTTCATGGAGGGCTACAGGAGTTCCCAGAATCCTCAGGAGAGGGCCATGCCCACACAGAGGTCTAATCTTTCTTCTAAAGAGCAGCTGGTGGTTTTGAATTGCTGGCCTTGAAGTGGAAGAGAGATTGTGGTCTCCACATCTGGTGGATGAGATGCATCTGGAGAAACAAAACTGGCAACCAACAGGGTTGAATTAACATATGTAAAATACTCCACCCAACCAGTAGAATGAATATCTGAAGTGTTTTGGGTTTGTTTGGGTTTCTAAGTTCTCTTAACACAGATGCCACCAACCAAACTCAACTCATGGTGCAGTGGGTCACACGGTGGACTGTTACCACAAGGTTATCAGTTCAAAACCACTAGCTGCTCCTCCAGAAAAAGGTGAGGCTGTCTGCTTCTACAGAGTTACAGCCTCAGACACCCTAGGGAGCAGTTTACTCAGTCCTACAAGGTCGGGATGGATCCCGTGGCAGCAGTTCAGTATTTTACAAGTTTACCTTGAAGTCCAGAGATGGCAAGTGACTTGTCTAAGTTACACAGGGAAGGAGCGACAGCCCTGAGCCTCCAGCTCAGTCTCCCTGAGTCCGGCATGCACAGCAGGGCCTTCACATTTGCATAAAAGATTTGCTGGCTATTGCGTTTTTCCCTCTGTTGCTCTCGCTCCCTCTTTCATTTCCTTTCCCTGGGCTTCCAACTACGATATTCTAGTGGTCAAGAGTACAGGCTTCTGAGCAAGACTCCCTGAGTTCCTAGAAACCTGGCTCTCGCCTTTAGGAGCTGCGTGGCCTGAGGGAAGTGACCTCATCTCTCGGGGCCTAGCTTTTTACTCTTCCCCAAACGGGTTGTTCTGAGTTGCTGTCAAGTCCAGCCCAAGTCATGGTGAGCCTGTGTGGCACCAATAGTTAAACACTAGACTGCTGTCCCAAAGATTGGCAGTTCAAACCCACTCAGAGTCTCCTCGACAGACGGGCTTGGCCATCTCCTTCTGAAAGGTTAGAGCGGGGAAACCCCAAGGACTGCACTTTTACTCTGCAAACGCAGGCTGAGCACAGCTCTCCCCGCAGAGCTATGAAAACACATCAAGCATGTTAGGACCTTTGGCAATGTGCTCAAACGAAATGCAGGCAAGTAATTCTCGCACGAAAGCCAGTGATAATCATTTCTGACCCGCGTGTAACTCATTCGGTAAAACTGTAGGAGACACCTGGCTACCTTTTTTTGTTTCCTGTGTTATATTCCCCCCCCGCCCCCTTCACATTCACTGTACTCCAGTGAAGCGACCCAAGAATTGACTTGCTGCGAAGATTCCTGCACACTCTCAACTTCTATATTTTTGGTACTGTGTGTTTTGCTCCCACTCTGTCCTCAGGGACCCTGGGGCTGGGTTCTGTGTATAAAGGGCACTTCTTTGAATGTAATCACTTCTGCCTGCCGTTGGCAGACCACCCTCCTCTTTTCCTGATGGATTAGACCGAGGCCAGTGTTCATAACAATAGCAAGAATGACTGGTTAGCAGATGCCAGGCTTGGGCACAGCTCTGTGCTGACGGCCCTCGTACACTCTTCAACCACATGCATTCTGAAGGAAAAGATCATATTTACTGTCCTAGTCCCCTGTCCATCTGTATGCTCCCGCTTTTTTCCTAACAGAGATGATTATATTTAGTATTAGTGTTCAGTATGACTAGAATTCTCTGCATTCCGTGTGAATGTCTGATGGTATATAATCAGCAAATGGGGGAGCTTTCTTTTTTAGGCAATCTCAGTAAAAATCTCAGAGCATCATTCTCAATTCTCAAGACTGGCCTGCAAGGCCCTTCCTGACTCGCCAGTCTCATCTCTCAGCACTTTCCTCCCATGATCCAGGTCCCAACTAAGAGAAACTCACGGAGTCCCCCTACCATGGCATCCCCTCTCAGTTCATCTCAGACACCTTGTCCTACTGTCCTCTTTGCACTTCCTGTCCCCTGTCCCTCTGTCCTCCTATACTATCAAAGCGTGTTCCAGCACTCAATCACACACACACACACACACACACACACACACACACAC
>NW_022103917.1:12487333-12488495 GCF_000313985.2 Echinops telfairi
AGCCCCCTGAGACCTGATTGGAGGATGGGGCACACACACACACACACACACACACACACACACACACACACACCTCCATCCCAGCACAGGAAATTGACTCTTAAAAACATTTTTATTTGCAATTTCCGTGGGGGTTTTCCATTTCTGATCATCAATTTTATATTCAAGAATTTAAACTACAAATCAACCCCCCAATATTTCACCCTTTTCCCTGGTTCCTTCATGTCTGCTTCTCTCCCTTGGATCACCATTTTCTACTTCCCCCATTGATGTCTAGCATTAGATAAATGGGTGAACTCTGGTACAGACATACAACGGGATATTATGCATCACTCAAAAACAGAGATGAAGCCACGAAACACTTCATCGGTTGGCTGGACCTGGAGAACACTATGTGGAGTGCAATTAACCAATCACAATAGGATCAGTATTGTTCAAGACCACTGTTGTAAGGGGAAACTATATAGAAGATAAACCTCACCAAACCCTGAGGGCAGTGTACCCACGTGGAGCAATGCATGATAAGGAGTGGGTAACAGGGCCGGCCGCAATCAGAGCCCAAGCCACCCCCTCCCTAGATGTATGTGCTACAGAGGACAACACACAACCTACAGGTTGGGGAGAGGGGCAGGCGTGCCATGCCCACATGGAAGCAAATCAAGAAAGAAAAAGAAAGGAAGGGTCTAGACCCAGTATCAGCACACCATGCTGAAGGACGATGTCCCTGCACAGAGCTGCTGGGGCACAGAGAGAGAGGACATCCCCTCACTGGAACCTACTGTGACAGAGGACAAAACTGGGACACACAGCGGCGAGTTAGTCTGAGCTGAACCCCCTGCAGCAGAGCAAACCAAGAAGGAACATAACAGATCAGCAAACTGGAGCAAATCAACACCACAAAGCCCCTGAAGGGCCCCCCAAATAGACTTCAGGCTGGGAGGGGCAGCTCCTGGAATTCCCCCAGGATGTGTGGGGAGATAGTCATAAAGGTCAGCAGAAAGACTTGGACTTTTTTTTCTTTCTTTTTTCTTATTTTTTTTTAATTAATCAATTTATTGGGGCTCATACAATTTATCACAATACATAGATCAATTGTGTAAAGCACATCTATACATTTGTTGCCCTCATCATTCCCAAAATTCTCTTGCCTCTTGGGTTCCCG
>NW_022103917.1:12490515-12510484 GCF_000313985.2 Echinops telfairi
GCGCAGGATGCCGCATCTCGCTGTGGGGGCAGCCACACAGTCCTCTCTGTACACTGGGCCCTCCAAGCTGGGCCATCGTCCTCCGGGTTTTCTTTCTTTTTTCAATCTTTTGTTTTCTTTTTGTTTGGTCTCGTTATTGTTGGTTTTCCTACTTATATACGACAGGCATGGAGAGCAAGCTCGAGGGAAAAGCAATGGGACGGACAGTTCTGGAGGGACTTAGGGGAGAAGGAGGGGGGGGAAGGGAGCAGTGAGCAAACAACGTCATAGACGGGTGGGGGGGTGGGGGGAGGAGGGGGACTAGGGAATTACATCAACAACAAGGAAGAGATCCTGGGGGTGTTGGAACAGCAGCAACCAAGCTGAGAGGAATTACTGAAAGGCAGAAGTAGGACGAGCGTGATGGTGGGGCAGGAGGAAGGTAAAAGGAAACAGAGGAACTATCTAGGAAACAAAGCTATGGATAGAGGTATAAGCATAGGTATGTACATATGTAAATACATTAATTCATAAACTAGAGGTATTGCTCTAGGTATAGATATTTATATAGGTAGTGGAGGGACTGCTGGACTCTGCTCATACCCTCCCTCAATGCAAGAACATTTTGTTCTAACAAACTGGCATCCTGTGATGCTCATCCTCCAGGCACAATCACTGAAGAAAAAATGGGTGCATGAGCAAATGTGGTGAAGAAAGCGGATGGTGTCCAGCTGTCAAAAGATAGAGTGTCTGAAAAGTAAATAAATAAATTAATTTATTTATTTATAAAAAAGATAGAGCATCTGGGGTCTAAATGGCTTGAGGTTAAACAAGTGGTCATCTAGCAGAAAAGCAACAAGCCCACATGGAAAAAGCACACCAGCCTGTGCAATCATGAGATGTCAACAGGATCAGGTTACAGGCATCAGATGACCCAAAACAAACAAAAAAACTAAACATATTATTGAGAACAAGGGGGCCTTACAACAGGGATCCAAAACCCATCTATAGACAATAGGACATCCCCTCACAGAAGGGTCACAAGGAAGGGACGCGTTAACCAGGGCGCAGTAGAGCACCGACGAAACACACAATACTCCTCTGGCTGCTTGAGGCTTCCTCACCCCCACTATCATAAGCCCAGTCCTCCCTTTCACTGTGGATTAGACCAGAGCATGTGCACGGGTACAGAAAAGACATAAGAGCTCACGATACACGGAATCCAGGAACAGGATTGGGAGTAGTGATACCAGAAGGGTAGAGGGAAGGTAGGGAGCGGAGGGGAGGAAGGGGGAACCGATTGCAATGATCAACACATAACCACACCCACTCCCTCCAGGGGGACGAACAACAGAAACCATGGGGGAAGAGAGACAGCAGTTGGTGTAAGATATGAAAATAATAATAATAATTTATCATTATCAAGGGGTCACTAGGTGGGGGGGAGAGGGAGGGATAAAAGAGGATCTGATACCAAGGGCTCAATAGAAAGTAAATGTCTAGAAAAGAATGATGGCAACATGAGTACAACTGTGCTTGATACAGTTGATGTACGGATTGTTATAAGAGTTGTAAGAGCCCCTGATAAAATCTTTTAATAAAAATAAAATAATAATAATAATAATAAACAATAAAGACATACCAATGGGAACAGACTTGGGAGTTTTCTAGAGGGCAAGGGAAAGAATATGAAGCAATGTCCTGGACAGTGAATGATTTTGAACTCGTTCTCTTTTTAAACATATTTTAAAATCGTTTTATTGGCATATGCTTCACATGTCAGGCAATTGCATCATTCACTCATATTAAGGAGAGTTGTGCAATCATCACCACAATCAATGTCAGACCATTTTTTTCTCATACTCAGTGTGGTGAGCTCCCCCATACCCCTCAATATCCCCTGCCAGACCTCTAGGCAATTACCAATCCAGTGACTGTATTTATAGATCTACCTCTCCTAGGTTTCCTAGATAGAAAATCATACAAGACACCGATGAGACGCAAACAAACAAAATACTAAAAACAGTGTCTAGACAACCCAGGATTCCCTGTGCTGGGTGTATACCCCACAGAAATAAGAGACAGAACACAAACAGATGTATGCTCTCCCATGTTCACTGCCACAAGAAGCTGGAAACAGTCCAGTGCTCATCAGTAGAAGAATGGATAAGGAGATGAACGCTCCTTAGATTGTATGCACTTTCAAAAACTTAATAGGGGCAGCCATGCCTGGCAGGTAATGAGTTGGGCTGTCACTTGTCATATCTGTCACTCATTCTCATAGTTGGCTAGCTGTTGTCCTGCCTCCTCCCCTAGACTATAAGCTCTGAGAAATCAAGGACACGGCCTGCTCCAGTTATCTTGATGGTTCCAGAGCCTTGCACTGTCCCCGGGGTTCATTCAACAAGTATTCATGGAACACCAAAACCTCCTGTGCTCATGCTGGGTTGCGAATAAAGAAGATATAATGCTTCATCTCGTGGAGCTGGAGTCCCTGCATAGTGCAAACTGGGAACGCACACCCACCAACCGACCAGTTGGAGGTTCGGGTCCCTCCAGAGGCACCTGGGGAGAAAGGCTTGGCTGTCTGCTTCTGAAAAATCAGAGGGTTAACCTGAGTTGGAGGAAGGATGTGCTTTTTCTCCTGTTGTTTGCTTTTCCTCCTGAAGCTTCCAGTCTAGCAATGGGGACTGGCCATGGTGAAAGCATCACACAAGTTCATTATGATGGCCATCCAGGCTGCGTTCCATGGAGGATATGGAGCAACGCATAGAGGGGACATGGGTAGGGTGATCACCGAAAAGACCTCCGGAGAGGTGACGTTCAAACATGAAGGATGGGAAAGAGCTGGCCTTGCAGAGAAGTGGAGTGTGGTGGGAATTCTCATGACTCACTGCCACCGAGTTGATTGCACCTCATAGCAACTCCATTGGATAGAGCAGAACTGCCTCCTTGGGTTTGGGGAGACTTTAAATCTGTATGGGAGCAGACAACCCCATTGCTCTATCGCAGAGTGACTGGTGGGTTTGAACCGCTGACCTTGTGGTTAGCAGATCCATGCCTAGTTCACTGCAGCACCAGGCCTCCTTCTTATGGAACAAAACAAAGTACTCCCAGCCATCGCTTCATGCCTGCCCATAAGGACCCTGTCGGGCATGGCAAAACTGCCCCTGGGGGTTTCAGAGAGTGTCTCACCGAGCCCTTATGAGACAGGGTAGAACTGCTCTTGTGGGTTTTCTGAGACTAGAATTCTGTCCAGGAGTAGAGAGAGCCTTGTCTTTCTCTCAAGGTGGTTCGGCTAATCTTGCAGTTAGCAGAAGTTCAATGCACAGCCACGCCATTACCAGGGCTCTTTACTTTTAAATACTAAATACGTGTTCTAAAAACATGAAATAATGAGTATTTAAGGGACTTATCCTGAAAAGACTTTTGCCATGAAGGCTCACTTATACTGAACACCTGCACCCCGATCCCCGTGTGCTCTGATGTAGGATTTTCCTTGACAGGCAGCAATGGCCTTGGAATGTCTAACCTTAGCCCTGCAGCTGGCAGACCCTGAGATCATGACAGGGCTTTTAGCCTTGACTCAGTTATCCACTCAGCCCGTTTCCTGAGGGGCCACAATGCACATGGCCAAATCCCTGGCCTTGAACACTTTCCCCACCAGACAACTCTTCTTCAGAGCGCTCTTCCCTCAATTAAAAGCCTTTTGTGTGATTGATAAGGATGTTGTCCTCTCTGCTTTATGGTTACTTTGGGAAACTTGAGAGAGAACAGAAGGCCCTTTCTTGGAGATGAAGAAATCGGGTGTTTCTGGTCATCTCTACAGTTAGACATCAGACTCTTGGTCAGAAAGGTAGTCTGACAATATTTTTTTTTGTCCACATACCTTAGCTCCCTGGTTCAACTGTCCACGCTCCCCCTCATTCAGAGTATTTCATAGACACCCCCGTCTCCCCTTAGGAGCCCTGGTGATTTAGTGATTGTGCATTGGGCAACTAACGGCAAGGTCTGAAGTTCAAAACCACCACGTGCTCTGAGGGAGAAAGATGAGGCGTCCTATTCCCGTAAAGAGTTACAGTCTTAGAAACTCACAGGGGGCAATTCTACTCTGTCCTACAGGGTCGCTATGAGTCTGCATTGACTCAATGGCCATGAGTGTGTCTCTCATTGTGACTTAACCATAGGAACCCTTCTACACATGGGTTCGGATTAACATTTTCTTCTAAAGAAACCCCTTTGGAGCCTCTTCATTCCCTATCGTTTGGGGAAAGCGTCCCTTAATTAAAGGGCAGCCTGTAGTGTGGTAGGTTTTCTTTGGATGACCTTTAGAGGCCCTCTATCAAAGAAGCAGAACCACAATGATATCTATCTATTGAGAAGCTTTGTTTTCGGAATTGGAGATTACAGAATTGCAGGAGCTGGTTGTACAGCCTTTTAAGTGTGTTGCCTTCACACCAGAAGCTGGAGTTGGAAGTCCTTGGGGGAGGCAGCTGGAAAGATGGGGGTAAAGTGGAGAAACGAGCAAGGGCACCCCGACACTCATGAGTTCCTGAGGATGGACTGCATTCCACGTCAGTACAGGTTGCCTTGACCCTGATGTCACGGGTGCGGAATGACTTGGTCACAGGGCTAAATGCAGATACCGGAGCCAGGAGTTGTGCACAGCTGTCCCTACCAGGTGAGCCAGCAGAGAAGCAAGAACATGTGACAGGCACTAAATAGCTACCGACCACCCAACCGCACTCCCATCTCCCACCAGCATCTCTTATGGCTCCTGTAACCAAAGCATACAAGAAGGGAGTTCGGGAAAACATAATTCAAGAAGCCAGGTGGACACATTAAAAAACCAACATGATGGTTTTGACCCTGCCCTCTCTCTGGAGTCTCCAGGCTACCAAACATCCCTCATGCCATTGTCGTAGAAAATAGGGGCCTGGTTTCATCAGTTCTGCCTGCTGTTCACAGAGGCCATCCAGGCAGTTCAGACTGATAGCAACCTGATGAACCACAGACCGAACACTGCTTGGTCCTGCGCCAGGCACACAGTCGTTCCTAGGTTTGAGCCCATGGTTGCAGCCGCTGTGCCCATCCATCTCGTTGTGGTTCTTCCTCTTTTTTCGCTGCCCCTCCACTTTACCAAGCATGACATTTTTCTCCAGGGACACATCTCCCCTGACAACAGGTCCAGAGCCCGTGAGACAAAGTCTTGCCACCGTGCCTCTAAGGACCACTTTGGCTGTACTTCTTCCAAGACAGATTTCTTTGTTCTTTTGGCAGTCCATGGTACTTTCAACAGTCTTCCCCGGCACCGTCATCCAAATGCATCGATTCTTCTTTGTGCTTCCTTAGAAGACACTTAAGCTCTGACTATGTCAGAATTGCCTACTTGACTAAAAAGGCCTCGGGGTACCTTGGCACGAAGAGGTTCACTTCTTTCAAAGTCACATTGCCACATCTTAGGGGGAAATGCTATTTTACCGATCTAATAAGGGCGGAGGGTAGTGGTTGCTTGCCCATTTGTTGCTGTTATTTTTAATGAGGGCCTTTCCTAGGGTCAAGAAGCCTGGTGACACAGTGGTGAACCACTCAGCTGGTAACAGAAAAGTTACTGGTTCAAAGCCAACAGCTGCTTTATACAGATTGTCATCTTGGAAACCCTGTGGGGCAGTCCTACTTTGTCCTGTTAGGTTGCTACGGGTTGACAACAGGTTTTGCTCTGTTTTCCTTGGGTCATTCTGACTAAAGAAAAAAATTTATCTGACTACTACTCATACCTCTTAATATATCTTTGGTTTAGACATGATTACCGGTACATTCATCCAAAAACGTCAATCATAGACCTGCTATTTGGAGTTGGTGATGTTTTTTTAAAAAATTGTTAGTGTTGTGGAGGATGAAGGGACTAATGTCTGTGTGGAAAACTGTTCTGGACGTTTCTTTCCCTGATTTCTGGGATTTCTGATCCTGTCATTCCAGTTTGACGTATTGGGGCAAGCACAGCAGGGCGTGTGTGTGCATACAAACACCCAGAATGTAAGAGAGGGAGACAGACAGTCAGAAAGAAAAACAATGGGAAGGTTTGCTAGCACAACCTTTCATTTCTGGTTTAGAAACTGGTTAAAAACCATAATAATATAGGGGGCAAGATGGTGCTGGAGCCTTAGTAAGGGATGGGAGAGGATGCTGCAGTTCACAGGCATGGCCACAAGATGGTGAGGTGACAGTGCCCCTGAAGCGCACAGGGAGGCTGCGGACCTCCTTATATTTTCAACGCTCTTGTTTGTCCATAAGGGGCCTTCGTTTCTGGAAGATAGTGAATGTGCAAGGAAGGCAGAGTATTTGAATGTTTTACCAAATATTGTCTTCAGTGTTTGAGATTGAAAACAGTTTACACCCCATCGTGTCTCTGAGAATCTGATGATGTTAGGGGGTGATGATCCAAACAGCAAGGTAAGCACGAAGTTATTTGTGCTTGCCTACTTACTTACTGTACAGAATAATAAGTAAGCACGGGCAAACCGTGCTTACCTGGCTGATTGGGTAATCCCATGGCACTGGGTATGCGGGCGCCCCTTGGGCTAGTAACCACAAGATAACTGCTGGCACCGTAAAGCAGCGGTTCTCCACCTTCCTCAGGCCGCGACCCTTGAATCCAGTTCCTCATGAGGTGGTGACCCCCAACCATAACATGATTTTCGTTGCTACTTCATCACTGTCATTTTGCTACTGTTACGAATCATCATGTAAATATCTGACAGGCAGGATGTATTTTCATTGTGACAAATTGAACATAATGAAAGCATCATGATTCATCACAAAACAATATGTCATTATAGATTGTGAAGTATTTCTTTCTAAAGACAAATACGTGAAAGTTTGTCTGGAAGCATGGTGTAGCACTGGGACTCCTGTGTGGGCATATCTGCATGTGGGCGGGACCGCCGGGAGACAGATAGAGGAGCTGGGTCTCAGTTCCTAAGGCCATTGGAAATATGGTCTTAGGCGACCCCTGTGAAAGGGACGTTCGACACCCCCCTAAAGGGGTCGCGACCCACAGGTTGAGAAGCACTGCTGTAAAGCGTTATGGTCTCCAAGACCCCCGGGGGCAGTTCTGCACCGGCCTCTCGGGCCGCTAGGAGTCGGAATTGACTGCAAGGCGGTGAGGGTGGCGTTTGGTTTCCGCAGCCCGCAAATTTGAGCCCTTGCTTTGTTATGCACACAGCAAGCTGGGGGGTGGAATGGCACCTGGCTTTTTCTCCTCTGGCGACAGTGAAAAGCCAGTGGTGTCTGATGGTTCAGGGGTCCCTGGGTGGCGTAAATGGTTACTGTCCTGACAGAAAGGTTGGCGGCTCAACCCCACCCAGACGGCCGGGCGCGGGGGGGGGGGGGGGATCCTGGGAGCGGGGAGGGCGCTAGGCGGCAGAATCAACTCTATGGCAACTAACAACCAATAGGGCTTGAGAGACCCCATCCAGGCAATTGCTGCTGCTGCGTCGGCTTGGGGCTTCAATGGGCTCAGACTCAAAGCAACCTTAGTATGTATGAGGGGACTTCAAAACCTTCATGGAAAAATGGAATCGAATGATAATAGCATCCCCCCCCCCCGCCCCCGCAATGTTTTTGTTTTTTTTCCTGAAACCCCTTCATATAACAGAAAGGAGTGCTACTCTGTCTCGGGCCAAGCTTAAAACAGTAGGCATGGTTGAGCCCATTGCTGTAGCCACTGTGTCAGTGCAGCTGGCTGCAGGCTTCCCCCCTTTTCTGCTGACAATCAAATCTTGTAAGGCTTGGCTACAGTTGCCTAAAATGGTAGGATCTCAAAGGTGTGTGTGTGTGCAGAGACAGGTCTGGGAGGACACAGTGCGAACTGATCAGATTACTGAACTCTGACTCTGGCTTTAGCCCTCCTGTGGAAGGAGTTGGATGGGTGACAAGAAGAAACACCGCCATATTTTGCTTTCTATAGTTCTCTCCATGTTTTTCATAATGAGCAGGTATTAACGTATTATGGAATGTAAAAATAAATTTATTTCAAAAGATATGACTAGGATTAGAAAAGTCCTAATTCCTTTTCTCAAAGCGGCACAGGTGCCCAAATCATCCTTAATAACAAACCAAAAAAGCGAACACCTGCATGAGGTGGAGATTAACAACTGCGGTGCTCCTAAGACCCCGTCATTGTGTTCTTTTCGGGCCCACACACCTCACTGTCGTGACTAGTTCTCTGTAGCTGTCCTCCTCTGGCAGCAGCCCTCTCGGAGACCCTGTGAAGAGTTGGGGTGGAGCTCAAGAGGAAAGGATAGAAAATCCTGTTTCCCTTTGTTGTCTGAACTGAATGCAGGATGTGCTCCCCACCCCACCCCCACCCCCATCCCCTCTACCTTCCATGCTCCTGCTAAGCTCCGGCGGGCTTTCCAACGAACACTGAGGCACACCTAGGTGCTTTTAGGGACTTGCCATTGGAGTTTTGTGATCCAGCTGGTTTGAACTTTTGTAACAATTCCTGTTTCCTCCCACAGTGCTGAGGGTTTTCATGGCTGGCTCCTCTTGGAAGCAGATCACCAAGCCTGTTCTCCGAGAAGCTCGGGGGTGGGTTCAAACCACCAGCCCTTGGCTAGTAGTTTCTGACATCCATTGTCCCATACTTCCCTCCTGAGGACTACCATCATGAATGTTTTGGCTTGTTGAACATAGTTGCCTTCCTATCTTGCTTTTTCCTTGACTGCTTCTGATTTTGAAGTTTCCTCTAGGTCCCTGCACCATGCTAACACCCATCAAGGTTGAATCCACTGTCAACTCTTTCAAGTACTTTTACCCTCACCAAAGAATCGCCATGGTGCCCGAGACCCATTTTAGCAGATTATGTCACCTTCTTTGATGAACAGCTGCCTTGAACACACGCCTCGGGCATATTGGGCAATTTGTGGCTGGGCACACTTTTCTTTCAACTGGCATAGAGATTGCTAGTCGCACATCACCTTCACATTCTGACCTCAAGTTATATTTGTAAATGACTTGTCAGCCTTCCCCATTAGCTCCCCCGAACTGTAGATCAGTAATGGACTCCTGCTCAGAACCACCCATCGTTCATTCGCACTCCCACCTTAGCTCTCCTGGACCTGCTGTCTGTCTTCTCTTAGAGGGTGGAAAGTGCCAAAGACGAGTGCTTATCTTCCTCTGCCCATCTCGCCTAGCCTCTTCTAAATGCAGGTTATGTTGCTCTTGGAGGGGGAGGATAGAATTACCTCCCATCTATCTGCTCATTTCTTATCCCTCAATTAAAAATCTTCCTCCTTCTATCTTTCCTATAATTAACAGGTATACTTTCTCTTCTGCCCAGCCCAGTGTGGATGAAAATATTAAATCATGTCAGTCCTAGGTCAATTACCAGAGAAGCATATAGCACAGTGAGCTTCCTTGCTTCTGGTTTTTATTGAACTATCAAAAACTAGTTTGTCAATATCATCCTCCGGCACCAAGTGCATAGGATCTGAGCCATATTTTTTTTAGCTCATTAATGAGGAGGTCATGGCTGAAAGCAGAATCAAAAGCCTTGCTAAGGTCAATACATACTAGGTTGTTTGCTGCCCCAAATCCATTAGGCCTGCCATCTGTTACCAACAGAAATTAGATTGAATCAGCGTGATTTTTTCTCACTATATTGTAGTGTTGATTGTTACCCGGCACACTGTGCTCTCCTAACATTTCTCTTTATCGTTAGTGCGGAAAATGATGCTTTTAAACGTTGCCCTCCTCTATTTATCCTGTCAGCGAGATTAAGTTTGTTTAACCTTTTGTTTCTATGTTGGCTCTTGACTCTTTTGGAAAAAAAGATAGATGGTCTATTTGTTCGCTTACGGGTGTCCAGGAACTCTGGCTTTCCAGACCTGCCAAGGATAGTACAGTAGTTCATCAAAGAATCTAGATGAATCTTTAGAGATATTGGGATCAAAGTACTTAAGAGCCTTGTTTTGAATGCATGCAGATTACTCAGTGCACCTTCTCTACAACCGGACAGTTAGGCAGCCTGCATTGCCTGCTATGAGGGCAAGAGTGTGTTTCTGTACGTTGACTCACAACTCTGTTTGTGTATATGTGTGTGTGTGTGTGTGTGTGTGTGTACTAAAGGCTCCTTTAATGTTGCACGTCATGTTTTCAACTACTGTGGTAGTTGCATAAACTTGTGTCAACTTGAGGGTATTAAGAGTGAAGGGGTGGAGTCTATTCTGTCCATCAGGTCACAGCCTGATGAAGCCTCCTTGTGGGCATAGCCTTCTTCTGAGGATTCTGGGAACTTCTTCTTGCATGTGGGCAACACAATCTCTTTGCTTCACTTTCCTGTTGACAAGCCACATGGAGCCACGCTGAGCCCTGGAGATGTGTCCACTGCCATTGGATCTACAGAACTTTCCACCCACAGGCCGGTGATCTTCCTGCATTCGGCATCATTGCATGTGCTGCATGAGTCTGAAGAGGAATTCATGGGTTAATAATGGACTTATGGGCTAATATCGAACTTATGGACTTGATCTGGGCTGGGATGTTTTATTGATGCATGATTACTTCTTGATGTAGATTTCTCACATATCTATGAGGGTCAATGAATTTGTTTCTCTAGTCAACCCGGACCAGCACAACTGCCTTTCCACACAATGAAATCAACTCTTCCTTGCACGCAGTAAGCCATATTTTCCAAAACATCTGTTGCTGGCAGGGTCTCCTTCTGTGCTTTGCCTCTCTTCTCGTTCATTCAAACATTTTGTCGGCAGGAGCAAGGTATTCAGAAATAGATACTTCCTAAATATTCACAAGGGGAGATTCGGCACAATCCACTTCTGCCAAGGGCTGCAATTGTTAGTTCCCGCGAGTTGCGCTGGGAACGAGGGGGAAATGCCCACGAGGGTTCCCTTCTCATCCCATGGTAGGGCTCGACATGCAGAGTTAAACTGACTAATTTCCAGCCACAAAAACGCCATGCCTTTCTACCCTACAAGTCTTCTAAGAGAAAGAGATAAGAAGAACCTGCTCTCTGGCCTCGGCGGTCCAGATTTTTCCCTTCTTTTATACTGCACTCTGCTTCCATTAATGAAAGATAAAAAATTAAAGAAGGCATTTGTGGGTGCAGGTATGCTATCCAAAGGAGTCTCACATTTTGGCTCATAAACAGAATCTCTTGCTGGGTGCTGCCTCTATTCCTCTTCATTTTCTTTGAGGAGAAAAAGGGAAGCAGAGTAATATGATTGCTACCAATAAAGGTCTTATTTTTGTCAGATGCCAACAAGTTGACTTCTGACTCATGAACACCACGTGCAACAGAACGGAATGCTTCTCAGTCTGGTGCCATTCCCACAATTGGCAGCCAGTCCAAGTTCACTGTTGTGGTGATTGTGTCAACATATCTTATGGAGCATCAGGCCCCTGGGGCCTTTACCAACCGTGTCCTCCAGTAATTGATCCTTCCTGATGGTGGATCCACAGTGAAGGACTCACCCTTGCTCTGATGTGATCACTAGGGTTGTCACTGGCTAATTTTCGGAAGTAGATAGTCACGGCTGCCTTCCCCATCTGTTGAATTCGAATTTTGGGGTGGGGGAGGGGGAGTAGACAGCAGAACTGGACCAAAGATTAGGGACCTCTTTAAAGTTCTTGATAAATGTTACCAAGCTGGTTTGCAATCAACAGTCTCACAGGTGCCGAGCAGCAAAGTCTTCCTTAGCTGCTGGAAGGTGTGCCCAATGCAGCGTTTGTAAAATCATAGAGGGTTGAAGCTGGGAGGGACACTAGAAATCATAGATTATAGCCTTTCTTTGGATGCACAGTGAGACACAGAGAGGTTATCGTTGAAGCAAACTTTCCTAGGGAGCTGCAAGCAGAGTGAGGGAATGAAATTGGGATGCTTGGCTCCAGTTTCCATTATGTCTCCAGGACTATTGCACATGCTCCAATCCCGGGATCATGTCTCCTTGTCCATCCTCTAAGGATCCCACAAGCACTTGGATTTTTAGCAAGAGTTATTGACAGATGATCGTTTGCTTTTTAGAAAGGGTCCTGGGCATGACAGAAGGACAAACAAACATGTCCTCAAAGAAGTACAGCTAAAATGCTCCGTAGAAGCTAGGCTGGTCAGGCTCAGTCATCTCACATACGTTGGACACGTCATCGGGGGCATTGGTCCAGGGAGAAGGAAATCATGTTGGTAAAATAGAAAGGAAACGAAAGGAAAATACCCCGGAGGAGATGAATTCTTACAGTGGTTGCAACAATGGGCTCCAACACAGCAATGATGGTGCGGCTTGTGCAGGACCAGGCCGCGTTCCCTTCTCTGTACACAGGCTCTCCATGAGTTGGGACAGACTCAAGGCACGTGGCAACACCGACAGAAGGAAACATTTAAGACACAGACCTGGCTAACATATGGTTGAGTACCTGGTCCTAAACAAGCAAACAAACAAGCCATCATCAAGTCAAGTCCAACTCATCGTCACCTGATATAAGGTTTCCAGGCTATCAATCTTTATAGGAGTAGATAGCCTCATATTTCTCAAAAGGAGCAGCTGGTGGCTTTGAACTTCAGACTCTGCATTTAGCACCATTAGGGAGAACTTGGCCTTAGGGAAATATTTGAGGCAAGGGATCGTGCCTGGTTGCTCCCTGCAGATTGCCACAACATCTGCCAATGAACAAGACTCACTCCAAACTCACTGCCAAATTTGATATGATGCCAAATCATAACGATCCTATAGGACAGACTAGAATGATCTCAGTGAATTTCTGAGACCGCAAATTTTTTAAATTAATTAATTAATTAATTTTTATTGATTTATTTTTTTAAAAGCATTTTATTACAGGCTCATACAACTGTTTCACAATCCATACACACATCAATTGTGTAAAGCGCATTTGTACATCATTCTCAAAACATTTTCTCTCCACTTAAACCCCCGACATTAGGTCCTCATTTTTCCCCTTCCTCCCCGCCTACCCCTCCCTCATGAGCCCTTGATAATTTATAAATTGGCATTTTGTCATATCTTGCCCTGTCCGACGTCTCCCTTCACCCACTTTTCGGTTGTCCGTCCCCCAGGGAGGAGGTCACATATAGTTCCTTGTAATCGGTTCCCTCTTTCCTACCCACTCTCCCTCTACCCTCCCTGTTTCGCCACTCACACCACTGGTCCTGTAGGGCTCATCCGCCCTGGATTCCCTGTATTTTCAGTTCCTATCTGTACCAGTGTACATCCTCTGGTCTAGCCAGACTTGCAAGGTCGAATTCGAGTCATGGTAGTGGGAGCGGGGAGGAAACCTTTAGGAACTAGAGGAAAGTTGTATTTTTCATCGTTGTTACATCGCACCCTGACTGGTTCATCTCCTCCCCGAGACCCCTCTGCAAGGGGATCTCCAGTGGCCTACTAATGGGCTTTGGATCTCCACTCCACACTCCCCCCATCATTTACTATGGTAAGATTTTTTGTTCTGATGAAGCAACAAAGCCCACATGGAAGAAGCACACCAGCCTATGCAACCACGAGGTGTCGAAGGGATCAGGTATGAGACTGTAAATTTTTATGGGAGTAGAAAACTCCATCTTTCTCCCAAGAAGCATCTGGTGGTTTTGAACTGCTGATCTTGCAGTTAGCAGCCCAATGCATAATCACTACCCACCAAGGCTTCTATCAAACTCACTATAATCATAAATAATTCTCAAAGAATATCAACTCTGCCTTTCAGACATCAGTTACTCATTGGGCTTCTTCGTGGGCTCCCTGTGGGGTAATGAAAGCAATGGGGGGGAAAATACAATTCCCAGTTTTGGCCTAGTTTGGATCCAACCCTTGGTTACTCAGGCTGTGTTCTATGGACACTGGGTCTTTAGACTCTGTCTTTTTGCAGTGCACAACACCCTCCATAGACCACACCAGAAAGATCTGATTTGCAACTCCCACTTAACGACCTGGAGTCAACCTTAAACACACTGGTAGCCAATTAAAGGAACTGAACTACGGCCATGATCCTAAGGCTGACCTGCCCCAGTGTGAGAAGGAGCTGACGACTACTGTCTCGAGGATAGGGATACGCAAGTCATTGGTCCAAAACTCTTGCCTTGAGGATGTCCAATATATGGCAACTGAAGACTAGCACGTGTGCTATTTTCATACTCTGCCTTATTATGACATGTAGAGCCAGTTCTACCTTTGTAAATTGTGTTCAGTCACCTAAATTGTTGATTTGTACCAATCAACAATCCTTGTATTTCAGTCTGAAAACTGTCCTATGCATGTGTATTTTCTTTTTATCAACAGTGTTTTAAATTGTATACCATTGGCTAAAGGAATGGTAATATCAATAGAGCTACCATATGTCCCATGGGAATACTTTATAATGTCTTTCAATAAAATAATAATGATGTCTTTAACATGAACCAGGGAAATATATAAACCATAGATTATATTGGATAGATTTTGGGCTTCTACCTAATCGTAGACCCAATGTAAGACCAATTAGTTATTATGATATAGTCCTGGTCAACACCTACCCCCACAAAGTGATCACTGAAGATGACGATGCTATAACAAAGTGTGGCAAAGAAAGCAGATGGTGCCAGGCTATCAACTAGAACAGTGTCTGGGGTTTAAAGGGCCTGTCTTTAGCAAGCAGATAACTAAATAAGGCGTTGGCTAAGTCCTCATGGAAGAAGCACACTGGCCTGTGTGATCCGTGAATTGCCAATAATAAAATCCGAACCTGGAGAGTGGAATGGCATTCAAGCAGGGGTTCTCAACCTGTGGGTCAAGAGCCCTTTGGGGGTCGAACGGCCCTTTCACAGGGGTTGTCCGATTCATCACAGTAGCAAAATGACAGTTATGAAGTAACAATGAAAAGACTTTTATGGTTGGGGTCACCACAACATGAGGAACTCTATTAAAGGGTCGCGGCATTAGGAAGGTTGAGAACCACTGCATTAGAGCTTAAATTCTAAACACTCAGTTTTCAGAAGGCTATGGATAACAGTGAAAGCCCAGAACCTATTTACAGGGTCCCCATACAAATTAAGGGTCTGACTATGGGCCAGAGATGGGAAAGGCCTTGTTACCAGACAGAGTGCATTGCGGGCTTAAGTACATGGGTGATGCAGTTATAGTTAGGCCCGTCTGGATCTCTCTCTTCACCCAATGTGTAATTGCTCCAGTTTTTCATTTTTCCTGCTTTGTTTTCTATTGAGGTTTTTCTTAATTTCATTGTATTTTGCTTGGAATGTTTGTATTCTATTTGATTTTGTATGATTTTCTGTATTTGGAAGCCAGATTAGGTACTGTATATACTCGAATATAAGCCAACTCGAATATCCGCCAGGGCACCCAATTTTACCACAAAAACTGCATTAAAAAGGTACTGAATAACTTGGCTTATACTTGAGTATATACTGTAAGTCTATTGAGATAACAACTGCATGAATAGATTCAAAGGTACTTGGCAAGAGCGCCTGGCGGGAGATGGGACATCAACAACAACAAGTTCAAGGAAGAAGAAATGCCTTGGAATTGATTGTGGTGATGGCTGCACAACTCCTACAAATGTGATTGAACTACTGAAATGTATGAGGTGTGAATTGTATGTTGGTGAAATGGTTAAAAAAAACAAATCAATCAAAAATAAAAAATGAAAAGCAAAGCACAATTCTTCCCTCAAATGTTGGAGAAGCAATAATTGCATTCATGAAATATTAAGGAGATGGTAAATTTGGTTTAAAACAAGCTCAGTCTTTAAGACAAGTGGAGGGTGGTGAGAGCTACGGTGGAGAAAGTTCTTAGAAGGGCTGAAGAGAATAAGAGGCATCAGGGAGACTAGGCGGAGGATAAAGCTAGAGCCATGACCCAGGGAGTACGGCTGACCTATGGTGAGACTCTTGCTATGGTCAAGGAGAGGCTGGGGTTGGAGAGCAGGGAAAGAGGAGCCAAGGGGTATAGACCAGAGAACATCTGGTCTATCTTCCTCATTAACTCTGCAAGAATACCAAAAGCAAATATTTCTGTAGGACTTCGCAGAGAAGCACTGCGCTAAATCTTGTACAGATATTAAATCACATATTCTGTTATAACAGCTTTATGATCATTATCTCCACTTTCTAGAGGGGAAAACTTGAGAGCTGGGGAAGGCTAAGTCATTCCCCCAGGCCACATAATTCGTAAGTGGTGGCCATGGCATTTGAAGCCAAGGGTTTGGCAACAGAGCACGGGGTCTCGGTGCCAACACTCTACTGTCTCCCATGCCAGGGAGACCAATGAGGCCCAAGAAAGGGAAATGATCGATATGCCAGAGATCTCCCAGCAAGTTAATTCCATAGTTGGGAGTAGAAGCCAAGTCTCTAGAAGTCCAAATTGATGCGCCGTCCGCAATCCCCATGAGCTCTGGGTCCAGTCACATAGGCAAGGTGGAATTCAAGTGCTGATCAGGGGGTATGAAAGTATAAACGTGTTGTTGTCACTCTTTGCAAAGGTGTCCTCCTTCCTCAAGGAGAATCTGCATACAGTACCGAGGGCTGGAAGGTGTACCCCTGGCCTTGGCAAGAAAGGCAGCACGGCATGCTAGCTGGCACCAGCTGAACTATTGCTTGTTGCCACCACGCTCCTACTGCCCCCCCCCTCCCGCCGCCATAGAGTTCTCCTGATTGATAAATGATTGCTGTGGCGTGCTTCCAAAAATGAAGGAGCAATAGCTTTCATTGCTTCATAATCTCCTTCCTAGAATGCTCCCTTGTTTCGGTGATCAAGGAGCCCCGGTGGCAGTGTTGGACAGCTAACCACAAGGTCATCAGTTCAAATCCTTGATCTGCTTCAAGTGAGAAAATCGAACTTGTCTGCTTCCGTGAAGATTTACAGCCTTGGAAATCCTGCTAAGGGTCACTATGAGTCAGAATTGACTCAATGGCAGTGGGTTTTATTATTTTTTTTGTAAAGATGCCAAGGAGTAGGGACAGGAAAGGTGGAGGGGGGGGGGAGAAAGAGAAGATGTGGGACAAATGAATTAGGCTTCTGAAATGTTTTTGCCAACCCACATCACCAAAGGAGCAGGAATTTTAATGATTTATGACCCTTGTTCCCAAGTTTCATCACCTACAACTATTATAATAGCTTCCTGCCTGCCTGATCTCCCTACTTTCCGCCTTGATCTCCTTATAATATCAGCACCAGAGAGATTAAACTTTCTAAAACACAGAGCCAATCACGTGACTTCCCTACCACACGTGCTTTCAACGCTCCTGGTTCTGCCAGAATGCAGTCTGAATGTCCTAACCTGGTTCCCTTGAGGCTCGTTTCCCTGCCCTCCCCAGACGCATCCAGCCCCGCTACCCCCCGCCGCCACACACACACAGAATAGTTGACCGTTCCCCAAACTTCCTGTGTGTTTTTCATGTCTCCAGGGAGGCTCTTAGTGCAATGGAATGAGTCTGGGCTTTGGAGTCAACACAATAGGGCTCCAGTTCTAGCTTCAGAACTAACACCACTCTGTTGAATCTCAAAGGCTCAGCTTCTTCAACTGTACAATGCACATAATAATGCTAACTTCATAGAATTGTATGGGGACTTGAAATAACATATAGAAAGCAGCTAGCCTAGCTCATATCACACTCAAGAAGTGATGAGTCTCACGAGATGATACTGATGATATATATGAATGGCCACAACAGCATTATTCATATTCGCCCCAAAGTAAAACCTACCCAAATATCTGCCAATGGATGAAAAGATAAAAATGGCGATGGGCAGTGGAGAAGTGGGTGAAGGGAGACGTCGGATGGTGTAAGATATGACATGATAATAATTTATAAATTCTCAAGGGCTCATTGGGGAGGGGGGAACAGGGAGGGAGGGGAAATATGAGGAGCTGATACCAAGGGCTCAAGGAGAAAGCAAATGTTTTGAGAATGATGATGGCCACAAATGTACAAATGTGCTTGACACAATGGATGGATGTATGGATTGTGATAGGAGTTGGACGAGCCCCCAATAAAATGATTTTAAAAACGTGCTACCTACAGACAAGGAAATAGAATTTAGTTATGAAAAAAAATGGCATTGGAATGTATGCTATACCTTGGATAAACCTTGAAGACAACACTGACAGAAAGAAGTCATACACACACACTTGCACACACACGTAAATATGGTATAATTCCTTTTATATGGCATATCCACAATAGGCAAGTGCATATAAACAGAAAACAGACAGGCGGGGAGGAAGTACTTAACAGATACTCTGTGTTCTTCTGGGGTAGGAAGTTTTAAAACTAAGGAGAGCGGTGGGGGTTCCATCACATTGTGAGTGTGGTGAGTGCCACTGACTGGGGCACTTTTCAATGGTCAACTCTAGGTGATGTGAATGTCACTTCAATGAATTCAAAATGTGTTAAAGCCACTGGGCTCAACAGAGGGTTTCCTCCTGCTGGACTTCGCAGGTCTTCTATCGTACTCATGTAGACTGAAGGCCTCCCAGAAGGTTGTATCGTATACAAATAGCATAGACTTGAATGGACGGTGTGCGAAAGCTCCTATTTGTTTTTGTTCCCCTCCCTTTTGACCACTTATAATGTCACGTGGAACTAGTGTTCTCTGAAACATGCTTTGGGAAATATAGAACTTCTTTGACTATCCTCGGTGTATGGTTCCAGTGTACAGATTTTCCCAGCATTTATTAATGAGCTGGTGTTCTTAGGTGTCAGCCAGTCAATTTTGACTCATAGCAACCCAAGGTGACAGAGTAGCACTGCCCTCACTGGGGTTTCTGGGCTGTAGTTTTTATGGTCGTTTCCTTTGGTTACAGACAGGATTCCTATGAGTTGGAACTGAATCAATATTACTTACCAAACACAACAGTCTTAACGGGAACAGATCACCACACTTTTCTCCTGTGGAGTTACTGGGTGGGTTTGAACTGCCAACCTTTTGTTAGAAAGCTTAATGCTTAATCTTGGTACCATTCGGCTGCCTTCAAAGAGTTTGTGAGTTTCTATACTGAAAACAATATTTTTGTGTCCAAGTTGGACTGCTAACTAAAGGTCAGCAGTTCCAATCTACCAGCTGCTTTGCGGGAGAAGGAGGTGGCTTTCTCTTCCTATAAAGAGCTACAGTCTCAGAAACCCACAGGGTTCCTATGATTTGGAATCAACTCAACAGCAGTGAGTTTGAGTCCAGATGAAGTAAGACTGTCAAGTAAATGATTCTAAGTTAACAGAGTAGCATTGCTTTGAGGTAAGTGAAAAACAAAATCAATTACAAGTACTAAGACGAGGTTGAAGACACACATTCCATGGCTTGGTATTCTGAAAGAGGAGATAC
This sequence comes from Echinops telfairi, assembly GCF_000313985.2. NCBI lineage: Eukaryota > Metazoa > Chordata > Mammalia > Afrosoricida > Tenrecidae > Echinops > Echinops telfairi. The sequence continues at coordinate 12,509,832 of NW_022103917.1, forward strand.
TTCCAAAGCACCGGAAAGCACGCGCGCGCGCGCGCACACACACACACACACACACACGCACGCACGCACGTGTGCACACACACACACACACACACACACATTCATTGCAGCACTGTTCACAAAAGCAAAAAGATGGAAACAACCTCAATGCCCATCAGGGAAAGAAGGAATTTCAAAAACTGCTCTGATACATATGCACAATGGAATACTACTCTCCCAAACTCACTGCCATCAAACAACGCCAACGCACAGCGAGCCAATAGGGCAGCTTAGACCTGTCCCTGGCACTTCCAAGAATAGTGATGAAACTGTGAAGTGCCACGTGGCATGGATGTCCTTGGAGAATATTATGCAAAGTGAAGTTGGTCTATCAGAAAAGGATAGCTCTTGAATGAGACCATTATTTAAAGGGAAAATCAAGGCAAAGGTTTTTTGTTCTGTATTTTCCTTTTAAAATCATTTTATTAGGGGCTCATACAACTCTTATCACCATCCATGCATCCATCCATTCTGTCAAGCACATTTGTACATGTGTTGCCATCATCATTCTCAAAACATTTTCTTTCTCCTTGAGCCCTTGGTATCAGCTCCTCATTTTCCCCCTCCCTTCCTGCCCCACTCCCCAATGAACCCTTGATAATTTATAAATTATT
>NW_022103917.1:12510822-12541501 GCF_000313985.2 Echinops telfairi
CCTGACTGGCTCATCTCCTCCCCGCGACTCTTCTCATCTCCTCCCCGCGACTCTTCTATAAGGGGAGGTCCAGTAAGGCAAATGTTTTCATATCAAAAGAAATAGGCTTTGATGGTTACCAGGGGTGAGAGGGAAAATGAAGCACACACCTTCCAAGACAAGAGGGAGAAAATAAAACATTGGGGTCGGAGGGCATGGCCAGCTTTTTTTTTGAGGGGGCGGGTGTTGTTGCTAAGTAGCTTAGCTTGTTGAATAATGCCAAACTGATGATCTGAAGAGTAAACTCCACCTAATTCACAATAAAAACCTTTTTTTAACTCAGAGACACACATGCTTTTTAAAGAACGATGAAGTAGCCCCCATTACTATGTGCACGTGTCTATTTAGACGCATTCCCTCCCCATTCCCTGCGGTTGTGGTCAGGGGCAGCTGGGTCATTTTGGACTCCTAGACACGCCAGGGGCAGCACCATGAAACGCTGCTGGCCCCGTGACGTCCTCACCCCTGTCACGGTGGAGCCCATGGTGTCAATGTGTCTGGTTGAGGGTCTTCCTGTCTTTCCCTGCCCTTCGACTTCATGTTCCATTTCTCATATCCAGCCCAAAGCATCTGAGACAAAGTCTCAACATCCTCACTTCTAAGGAGCTTTCTGGCCGCACCTCTTCCAAGACAGATTTGTTTCTTCTTCCGGAAGCCCAGGCGCTAGTCAATCGTCTTGGCCGATTCCAGAATTCACATGGATACATTATTCGGCACTGTCCCGCGTTCTGATGCTTGAGTCCTCCGAGGGACAGCCTTCCGGTTGGACGCTCCAATGAGTTGGTTTGCAGCACTTCTGTTGCCCCACATGTGCCTTGTCCATTGTTTGTTCCACGGCTGCTTCTATGAGGGTGGATGGAGTGGGGGGATGGCAAATATTTTAATTAACAATATGGGAATGCTATTGTAGTCACAGGCTTTGTAAGCTAGTTTTCTTAAATGAACTATAATCTTGAATACCTTTCTATGCTATGAAATAGTCCTTCACAGCATAATTTCTCACACTTATCAAAAAATATATAATTATGATTCTACAACAACAAATGATCTCGCTCAGAAAAAAAGAGAGCTGAGGCACCCTAAGAAAACTAGTGTGTTTCGGTACTAGTCAGCTCTTAGTGGGGGGGGGGGGAGTCAGAGACAAATTCAAAAGCTGGCGGATATGGTTCGAAGCGTTTTATTTCATTGACATCTGACGATTTGAGCAGGTTGTCTTCTGGAGATTTTTTCCACACGCTGACTGTGATGGCCAGGATCATGTGAGTCCCAGACCTGCCACTACGGACCACACATCTGACGAAGGGCTTCAACTGCTCTGCTCTGCCATCTCTGGCCACGCACGTGGGCCTTTTCAGCCTGCAAAGGATGAGGCTTGCCCTGTAGTCTGAAACACGCCCAGCCTCTCTGGCTCCCTCCCAATTTTCTCTCAATATCACCACTTCTGATAATAAAACTATCATTTATTGACCACTTAATTTGTGCCAGGCACCAGGCCAAGCACTATGCAGGGATGTGCTTCCTTGTTCCTCGCAGTGACCCTGTAAGATAGATCCTGTCTGCTTGTTTGTTTGTTTTCCTTTCTAAGATGCATTCAGGGTACTGGCAAAGAATACTGAAAGTACCACGGACTGCCAAAAGCATAAACACATGGGTCTTGGAAGAAGCACAGCCAGAATGCTCCTTCCAGGCAAGGATGGTGAGATTTCGTCTGACTTGTGGTCAGGAGAGACCAGTCCCTGGAGGAGGACACGGTAAAGTGGAGGGGCGGTGGAAAAGGGGAAGGCCCTCAAGGAGACGGCCTGACCCAGTGGCTGCAACAAAGGGCTCAAGCATAAGAACAATTGTGTGGATGGCGCAGGACTGGGCAGTGTTTCGGTCTATTTTGCATCCACAGGGTCACCTTAAGTTGGAACTGACTCAGTGGCACCTAACAACAATAACAACAACAACAACAAAAGATGCTTTCAATGGTTGCAGAAGGTCATAAAACAAACTGAAGGTGAAAATGAAAGTCAAGGCAATGTAATTTTGCAACCTGGCCCTTTATTACCGGAAGGCGCATACCTGGAGCACACTCACGGCAGCATTTCCTGTCAGTGAGGCGTTAAGCCTCTCAAGTTTTATTCAGTTCACCTGCTAACTCAGTTCTGCCCTTCATGCCCCAGGCTGCTCGTGGCCAGGGTCGCCATCCAGCTTGGCGGTGGTACTGGCTCACAGAGGACGTGGGTAAGGGGTTGGATCTAAATTCTCACACCAGGGCGCTTGTGGCTGCGAAGACAGCAGGTGTGTGCTCTACTCCTATCGAATCAGTGGGGAGAGCAGCTGGGATGAGAGGAAAGCCTGTCCACTTTCCTTTTACATTGGGGGATGCCGTGTTCATGCATGATCTACTTGAGCCACCGGCTGCAGCGCACACAAAGCACAGACAGAAACTATTTAGAGAGGGGCTTTCTCTCTGTGTCGGTTGCTCCGAAGTCCAAGGTCATTTTACCCACAGACTATCCTCCGTTGTTCGGTTTAGTGACTGCCTTAATTGCCACCATCCCTCCCGTGGTAGAGGAAGTATCTGATGCATGATGGTCTGTAGGACACACAAGAATTAGCATCAGAGGGCCCCCTCTGCCCTGACACCTGCTCTTCCAGCACCTAGGCATCATTTGAGGCAGTTAGGAAACTGCTGCATGTCTCGCCAGCCTCTCAGCCCGCGCTGCTGCTGATGGCTGCTTGTTAGTTCCATTTTCGGCACCATGATCGCAACTGATGGCTTGTGTCCAGGTGTTTGCCGCTGCTCCTATTGCACTCCCCCTGCTGCCTTTTGAATCAGCGTGGTCACCATGCTGACCTTACTTCAGGGAGTCCCTGCATGCTGATATCGAAGTCAAAGTGAACTGCTGGCTGGGTTCCATCCCTGTTGCATGAAATAAGACAGCTCAAGCCTGCAGCTTTCGAGTGGAGAGGCTTGGCCACATGCACTCAAGAGGTGAAAGACACTGAGTCCCAGGCTGGGCTGAAGTCCAAGGCGTTTCTAGGGAGTGGGGATCTTTGGGCAATGATTATTTCCTATAGAAGTCACTGATGATTATTTATATGTTGTTGCTCAGTGCTGTTTCGTAAGTTCTGAGTCACCGTCATGCTCGGCACGATAGCATGAAACGCTGCCTCATCTTGTCCCATTGTCAGAATCAGCGCTACATTGAGACCTGGGCTGCAGCCACGATGTCAAATCAAGCTCACTGAGGGCTTGCCCCCTGGGCTTGTTTTGCTGCCCTTTGGTTCTTCTCCAGGGACTGGCTCCTCCTGAGAACATGTGCAAATTGTCAGTTATCCATATAATTCTGATTATTCTGTACGCCTTCGTGGGCTAAGAGCTGAAAGGAGGCAGTGGGAGAGAGGAGGGAATTCGTCACCATCATTATCACCATCCCCAGTCCCTCGGGGAGTGCCAGAGCAAACGGAGAAGAGGCGCAAGTGTGTGCTAGTTGCCATCTCGTTGGCTCCAATACAAGGTGAGCCCATGGACAACAGAGCTGAACTTCGGTCGGGTGCTCCCCAATCTCGATGATTACTCACAGACTAGAGTCCATATGATGTCGCCTGTCTCTCGGTACCAACAGGTCTGTGTTTCTGTCTCCATGATTTTGGGTGGCTTATATATGTCACCACTTCATTTTCTCCTCTACCGGTTTGGAAGTCAGACACGATGTGTAAACAACTCTTTGAACGTGTATCTTTGAAATGACAGCATGCACGATAAACTTTGGTTCACATATTTACTCTACTGGTAGACAATGCTTAGACCAGGTGTCCTCAAACTATGGCCCGCGGGCCACATGTGGCCCGCTGAGGACATTTATCCGGCCCGCCGGGTGTTTTTGCACCGTTTGTTTTTTTACTTCAAAATAAGATATGTGCAGTGTGCATAGGAATTTGTTCATAGTTTTTTTTAAAAAAAACCATAGTCTGGACCTCCAACCGGTCTGAGGGACAGTGAACTTGCCCCCTGTTTAAAAAGTTTGAGGACCCCTGGCTTAGACCTTAGAACATTCACTCCGGTTACCTTTTCCTGATTTCCATAGATTGTTGCTGTATTTTTTTACATCCTATCCATCACTTCCACCACTCCTCTGTCATTTTGCCACAATGTGACGGGCTAGTGTGTTGCTGTGGAATGATGTCTCTAGTGTTTCAAATATCAGCAGAGTCACCCAGGGTGGACATGCTTCAGTGGGGCTTCCAGACTCAGACAGACTTGGAAGAAGGGTATAGGGTTCTGCTTCTGAGAGAAAAACAGGCCAACGAAAACCTTGCAATAACAACTTCTCGGAGTTCTGGCCTTCACTTGTGTTGGGCCTGATAACTGCTGTTTTACCAACTCTTTGATGCTCTTAAAGTATTTGAAAGCCATAAATACTCAAGGGTAAGCCGACCCGAATATCAGCTGAGGCACCTAATTTTACCACAAAAACTGCATAAAAATTGTGCTGAAAAACTCAGCTTATACATGTGTATAGATGGTATTTCATATAGTCTATTTATTTTTTTAAAATATTATCATTGAGGATACTGGCATGAAATACAAGTCGGCCTTATATTTGCTTATAAACTTCCCGTTCATTCAATTTTGGAAACTTGGGAATACATCTGCTTCAGCCACCTTCTTATTGGCCCTTTCTCCCCCAACTCTGAAAATAATGTACCTTACGGAAGTGTTTCCATCCCCTTCTCTCCTCATCTCACGTGCGTCAGGAGGAGAGAAAAAAACCCCAAAACACCTCAGTCAGGTCTCCAATGCCTAAGAGTAATGTACTTGAATTAGAGAGAATTTCATACATTATGATATGAAATTATACCTCAAAAAATAGTGTTCTGATCTGCTAACGTCCCCAAAACTGCCCTAAGATCTGTTTAGCAGCTCAACAAACTTACCTGTCTGCTTTTCTCAGCCTCCTCTAACTGTCCCTCGTTTTCATTTTCCCCATTGTATTGTAAGGATGTAATTTTACTCTACCTTTCTATTAAAAATGCAATGTTTTAGTTAAATTTTGATTAACTCCATCCAGGAGGCGATTTTGAAGTAATGTGAAACTCCCCAACGACTATGAATATTCTGGTATCCAAACATATAACTTTACTAATGAAACTCGAGATAATCAGAGTTTAATTTTCTTAAATATTTTTACATGTGATGAAACGGCACATAACACATTTTGTGCCATCACAATAATTACCACATGGACAATTCAGTAGCATTGACACTGTGTTTTTAAATAGGGTCCATTTGTCACTTGTCTAAACTTTCTTATTAAAATAAGGGTATAACCACATTGAAGGGCATTTTCAAAGAAAATATTTTCAACCTCTACCCCATATTTTCTTCCAGATGTTATTGATGTATTTACATAATTATGTTTGAACCCTTTGTAGCAGCCATCGTGTCAATCCCTTTCGCCTAGGTTCTTCCTCTTTTTCTCTGATCCTGGACTTGACCCAGCAGAACGTCTGCTCCAGGAGCTGGGCTCTCCTGCTACAATGCCCCATGTCCATGAGACCAAGCCTGACCTGACTCTCTTCTCTAGAGCATTCTGGCTCTTCTTCTGAGACAGACTGGTTTGGTCTTCTGGCACTCCATGATGTTTTCAGAATCCTTTGGCAACACTATATGTCCAATGCCACATTTTTTTCCGGTGGTTTCCTTAGTCTTTGCCCAACTTAGTGGTCATCAACATAAATGTACAATGCTATCTTCTGGTTTGAGAACCTGCAAGTTGTTGTTGCGTGCCACAGAGGGGACTCCCTCGACACATGAAGCGTCGTTATAGAAGCAAGCTGCCAATCTTTCTCCCCTGGAGCACCCGAGGGGTTCACACGCCCAACACTCAAACACGAGACCACAGAGCTTCTTTGAAAGCTACGAGTGTTTCATCCATCATTCTTTGTGTTGTCATACAATTTTTGAGCTATCTTTTTCAATATCTGTGATTTCATCAAGTGGAGATGTTAATTTGCTAAACAATTTCCCTAGTGTCAGATTTTAAATTTTTTTCAATATTTGCCCCCATTATAAGCATGTTTTAGCCTATGTCCTTTTTTCTTCTTTTGAATTATTGTTTAGAAAAAAATTCCAGAAGGGAGTTTACTGGACCTAGGCTGGTAACCTTTTGACTTTTAATACAAAGTGAGCCCTCAAACTATTGCACTAGATAGGCCTACTTCCTTTGAAAGCAATCTAAAACTTTTTTTTTCTCTACTTGAATAAATGGTTCATGTATTCCATATGTTTACTGAACTCCTAACGAGTTAGGCTCTTTGCCAGGTGCAGTGGATAACAAGAGAATAAAATACGGGCTCTGCCTCTGAGGAATCCACAGTCTTTCGGAGTAGATAAGGGAATATGGTAAGTGCTATTACAGAGGCCCATATGCATTCCTATAGAAACACAAATGAGGGATTAATATATAAGCTTTCCTCTGCTTTTCTTGATCATTAGCAGACATACTGTCGAGATTACTTCCCACGGAATATGAAGGAGTTTCCCAAAATGAGAAGGGACACTTCATTATGTTTTTCATTTTAATCTACATTCTTTTCGGTTTCATATTTCTTCTCAACATGTGTGTTTGGTTTTTCCTGTAGTCTCTTGCCTATGATATACTTATTTTATTGTGTTTTAAATGGAATTAATAGGAATAGATGGAACAACTTACTGTCACAATGAAGCAAGTCTAACAAAGATAATGATGCACAGCAACCGTTTGCTTGAGTGGGAAAAAAAGGTCATTATGCTCAACTGAGATATGGAAACCATTTGGACGAGAGGATGACTGCCTGTCTCATGCAAGTAAGATAATCCTCCCAGGTTTACTCCCCAAACAGGAAGGGCCATTTCAAAAATGACTTTCAAGAAAAGATAAGTTTAGAGTCTTCATGAACTCATATTCAGTTGATTTACCTTGTATTTTTAAAAGACATTTTTATAATTCACTTCCACTTGAAGTACGGCAGAGTGGTTCCCCAAGCCCTGGATCAGCCTTCATAGAGTTCAGCCTGGATAAAGGATAAGTGGTATCATGTAGGGAGAACATGGACTTGAAGCCTGTGTTCAAGTCCTGACTCGAACTTGAAGTAACTTGACAAGCTGTGGTACTTCGTCGGTGCATCTTACCCTCTTGTCTGTTACCTGGAGGCGAATCCTACACCTTTTGCAGTCCCTGGGTGGTACAAATGGTTTGCACTCAACTACAACCCTAAAGGTGGACTGTTTGAGCCTACCCAGCAGCAGCACAGAAGAAAGGCCTGGGTATCTACTTCTGGAAGTCTCGAAACGCTATGGAGCACAGTTCTACTCTAGCACAAGCAGGGTGTCTGTGACTCGGTGGTAACTGGTTTGGTCTAATTTTGGCAATCCTGCCTACTCCTTGGAGATAGTTTTAGTGTTAAGTTCGATGCTGTGTCTAAAACAGTTGGCACAGCTCATGGAATAGAGCAGGAACTCCTTAAATCATCCATCGTCCTCTCGTGGATGATGTGACTCGGATGGGAAGGCACAGCACAATGCTAGGAAGGACTAGTCATGCTCCCTTACGTTGACTGCAATATGAATTAACTTAAGCATCCAGGCAAGAAGACCACGCCCTCCCCACCCCACCCCCACACCACAAAACATGGAGGAACGTTGTGTTAGAAAGGCATGATTAAGCTAGTCAACAGGAAATGGTGAGGAAACAACTCTTAACCACGTTGAGGGCAAGGAGGGTGCTAGGGCACCACCCTCAGCCATTGGCATGCTGAACCAATCTGGCGGCCACCAAGCCTGGCAATGTCTTTTGCTTTCCATCAACCCATCAATGCCATGTTTCAAGCAGGTCCTTCGTTTGAAGTCCTAACGGAAGCTGGAATTGGCTAGAAAGTCAAAGCTGCAAGAGCTTCTGGTTCTGTTGACATGACTTAGTGGCGATTTGAGTCAGAGGGGGCAAAAGGAAATGAGAGAGAGAGAGAGAGAGAGAGAGAGAGAGACAAAATTACTCCCCGGCCTGTTTCCATTAAGTCAGTGATTGCCAACCCTTGGAAGCAGAGAGCCTGAGCATTGGTTGGGGGCATCAGGGAGCATTTGGAGGCGGGCTGAGAGCCATCTCTGACTGTGCTTTGGAGTGGCTGTTAGGAGACAGGAATGAGTCCTGTTGGCTTCCTGTCTCTCAAGTGTGTAGGCCCCACAAAGGCAAACACTGAAAGGAACATGCATGTGAAGAGGCCACTTACCATCACTCTCCTCGCTGCAGTGAGGCCACCATTACTTTTCATTAAATACGTAAGATTTGGAGCAATCCAATTCCTCATCAAGAGCCATTAGGAGCTACTGGTTATCACATGTAAGCCCTAATGGAACTGTATCAAGGGCTTGACTAAAAAGTTGCTAATTTTCTAGGAGAAAATGACTGATGCTGGCAGCAGCATTTATATTTTCCTCTAAAGCCCTTCCTTCTGAATATCCTCCCCTTCCCCCTCGGCCTGCAAACAAAGCAAGCCTGCAGTAATGGCAGGAGGCTTTAGCAGGAAGAAGGCCTGGGTCCCTTCCGTGGCTGCCGCGCACTCATCGGTCACAGGGAGCACAGGAATCTGGGCCCCGAAAGGCACAAATCCCTTTCCAGCTTATCTGGTCTTTCCTGATCCAAGTCCTTTCTGTTTGAAGGTCATGTAATGGGGTAAGAAGACAGCAGAAAAGCCTTCCTTTACCTCAAGCAAATGCCAACTCCTGCTCCCCATATTTCCATAGAAAGAGATTTCCCTGGGATCATTCAGAAATGCAATTGTACAATGAATGGATTGGGAGCTGGCCCTGGTGGCATAATGGTTACAAGTCGGGCTGCTAACTGCAAGGTCAGCAGTTCAAACCCACCAGCCACTCTGCATGAGAAAGACGGGGTTTCCTGTCCCTTAAAGAGTTACAGATTTGGAAATTCACAGGGGCAGTTCTACTATGTTCTACAGGGTCAATATGAGTCAGGATTGACTCAAAGGCAGTGAGGTTTTTGTTTGTTTGTCACTATGAGTTGGCATCAACTCGATATCAGTGAGTTTGATTTTTTTGGGGGGGGGGTTGTGTTAAAACAGTTACTTATATTTCCTGATGGAGGAGTCCTGGTTAACAGGCCTGGCAGAGAGCTAAGAGGGCCTACCTAGGTAAAGCCATTGAGCATTTTCTCCCCATCTCTGCCTCAGAGCCATTCCATTAGGTTAATTAGCATCCTATTTCAAATCAGAAATCCTCCTAGATTTTGTAAAGTTTGGCATCAATTCATGAGTCTGGAAGTTTCAGCATGGGTATTGTTGCTATTGTTTGGCAATAAGTAGGATCAAAGACTTATACACTAGAGAAAATTAGAGCGAAAAAAGAAAAGCTCTCAACTTTAAAAGCTTTTTTTTCGCCATTAATACACCCATAGAAAAATGCTCTTTATTGCCTTAGCAAACTAGCTGTTCATCACGGTTGTTTTTGGTCTCGGCATGATAAACAACAGGCCGGTGGATGACTTGAGGTTATATCTTATTTCCTTGGCTGGGTTCAGGCTTAGGAGGTAATCCTGAGACTGCTCATCATTGGATATTCTCAAAGCATGTAGACATTAAAGTCATCAAGTGGCACAGCACTTTGTGTTTTCCAGAAGACAATTCCAGTGGCAAATGCTTTTTAATTAACAGACGCTGCGTATCAGCTTTCCTATGACCCAGCTCGTGTTCCCACATCTAAGCAGGTGCATCCTGTTGTGTATTCAAGAAAAAGGGGGGTGAGGCTGGGGGAGAGTAATGTGGGCAAAGACATTTCAGATAATTCTTTCAGAATGAGCAAATAGGTTTCCCTTAAGAAAACCAAAGCTTTGGTTGCTGGCTTGCTTGTTGAATTCAGCCAACAAACACTGGCTGAAAGCCCCCTCTGCGCTGAGCACAGTGCTAGCTAGGTCCTAGGGGGTTGAACAAAAGGGCTCACCCTCTAAGAAGCACCATGGTAAAGTCAGATGAATACCCTAATGGCAGAAAATCTGGGAAGTTTTCTCACAGAGATTGACCATCCCTCTCCCTCTCATTAATGTCTCTCCCATTGTCTTTCTGAGTCTGTCACTTAGATGAAAATGGACAACCACACTCTGTTGTCATGGCAGACCAGAGAAGATGCCACTCCCAATCCTACCCACCACTATGAGCCCATGCGTGCAGCAACCTTGTCAACCCATCTGGTCGACGTCTTCCTCTTTGACGCTTCCCCACTACGTTGCCGAGCATGATGTCCTTCTCCAGGTCCTGGTCTCTCCTAACAACATGTCCACAGGGCGTGAGACCAGCTCTCCCCATCCTTGCCTCCCAGGTGCGCACTCTGGTTGTACTTTTCCAAGATGGATTTGTTTTCTCTTCTGGAATTCCCCGGGACTGCTAACAGTCTTCATTAGTGCATTCATCAGTTCTTTTTGGGTGTCCTTTCTTTATTGTCCATCTTTCAGATACATGCGACTGGAAATGCCATGGCCTGGGCCAACCAAGCCTTCGTCCGCAGAGTGACATCTTTTCTTTTCAACACTTTAAAGAGATCTTGTGGAGCAGATTTATAGTTTATATAGAACACACAAGCAAAACATTTGACACATGGGATAATGCTCTTCCTAGTTTCTCATTTTCCTAACTGGCCCCGCTAGCACAAACCCCAGATCTGGGACCTGGAAAGGAAAGAGGTATGGAAGAGGAAAGAGGTTGAAGCAGGGGAGAAGGGGAGAGTACCCGGGACAAACCAGGAGAATCATAGAACTTCACAATATATAATAAAGTGGAAATTGACCAAAAGTGGAGGGGTGGGATGGAGGCGGGAGAAAATACTGTGAGTATTGCAAGAGTTAAAGGCAAGAGAGGCAATAACTGTGAACTCCCAGTAGCTGCTAGGAGAGATAAGCAGATTGAACAGGTGTGGGAGAGAGAGTGGGAATACACCCACAACTATGTATAGAATTGACAGAGTATATTTACCTTTACTGTAACTATATCTGACTGTGGTGGAGCATACAGGAGGAAATTTTTTGAACAGAACCAAACTCCTTGAAGCAATAAGCTGCTGAAACTGAGGATCTGGACCATCTGGGCACCAAGAACAATTGACATAACATAGTCCACAAAGACAATGTTCTACATCCTACTTTGGTGAGGAGCCTCTGTGGGGCTTAAAAGCTCATGAACAGCCAGTAAGGTGAAACTATTGGTCTCTACCTTCCCAGAGGCAAGAAGAATGATGAAAATAAAATAGCATATAGAAGGTAGTAGTCCAGTGGACTAATGGACCACACATACATCAGTCTGTACAACCTTGAGACCTGAAGAACTAGATGGTGCCTGACTACCAACAACTACTAACTTCTTTGCAAAAGGATCACAATGGAAGGTCCTGGATGGAGTGAGGGGAAAATGTGGGACAAAACTAAAAATCATAAAAGTTACCAGGCTTCCTGGTAAAATAGGGACAGGTAGGACCCCCAAGGCTAAAGCCCTTAATCACCCCTTAGATCTGTAATTGAATGTACCCCAACCCCTGTTAGAATCACCAACCATTTAATATCAAAAGGGCGGCATTTACCCAAAGACAAAGTTCAGAGGGTTAGGAAAGAGGAGTGGAAACAAGAAATATAAGGATGAAGTGGGATAAGAGATGTTCACATCGAAGGGATTGCAATGCTTGAGTTGAAACAAAATGTACATGAACTGTCGAATGTAAAACATTCTGTAAACAGTCAGCTAATTCACAGTAAAAAGTTAAAAATCACATACTAACAAAAATTGTTTTAGGCAAGAACAATACATGCCACTGACTATGGTAGCACAGTGGTTATGTGGTGGGCTGCTGTCCATAAGGTCAGCGGTTTGAAACTCCAGTCGTTCTGTAGGAGAAAGACAGGGCTGTCTGCTCCCATAGCTACAGTCTTGGAAACTCACAGAGGCAGTTTACCCTGTCTTATAGGGTTGCTATGAGTCGGTATCAACTCGATGGCAGTGAGTTTGGTTTTTAATTTTTTGGGGGGGATGGCTATGTATACCACAGATGTTCATTTTAAAAAATCAGAATTTCAGAGCTGGCAAGGTCCTCTTATGACTGTAATACTCATAGTGTAATCTCCAGATCAGTAAGAATAACATCAGCTGGGAGCTTATCAGAAATGCACAACCTCAGGCTTTACCCAAGACTCAGTGAGTCTGAATCTGAAACTTAACAAGACCCTTAGGTATTTGTAAGCCCATTACAGTGTGCGAAACACTGCTCTAGACCGACAATTTTCAATCACTTCCTCCTGACACCCCCACATTAAAGGATAATTCTGTGTAGGACATATTTATCTGAGTCCAGCGAAGTTGTGAATATGTCTATACTATTAGTTATAAAAGACAGCAGAGAACTGCAATAAGTAGTTTCACATCCCATTTTAGAAGAACTCATTTGTCTTAGCCCTGCCACTCTACAGATGAGTGAATTGTCTAGGTCTCATACTATAAGCTCATGGCAAGACTGGAACCAGCTGTCCTTTGGAGAAACCTTAAGTCAGGGCTTCCTACTCTTCCTTATAACCCAACTCCTCAGGACCTGTATTTCTGTGCCAGGTTCAAGGTACTAGTCATTAAGAGCTACAGTGAGCTAACATGACTACTTGTCTACCTCTCTTCCAATAGCTTGCTAATCATCTTTCTCTCCGCTGGTCACAGCATGGCTGTTGACTCCATTCTCTTTTGACTTGGACTGCCCAGTCAGAAGTCTTGGCCTCTGAGCCTGACTTTGGCCTACATGAAGAACATGCATTGCCTACTAGTTTGCTTTTCCTGAGTCATGTGAATTCATATCATTCTAACACTATGGGATCATGTCGCATAAAGCAGTGTCCTCCATGAGGTGCACGTACTTAGGGCCTACCTGGACTCTGGGCTCTGAGTCAATGATTGTTCTGTTCAGCCCTCCCCAACCGTGATCAGACATCACTAAGTTCAGATCCTGACGACTACTCTTTTTGGTTTGTTCAAAGAATGTGCAAACTACAGTGATAAGAGGAAAAGAAGGGGGAAAACAAACATTTCCTTTTCCTAGGTGGAAAATAAAGAAGATCTCCTTCTTATGTTAAGGCTGTAATTCAAGATTATCCAGACAGATTTAGTGTCGAAAGACTAGATTCTCCAAGGTCAACCTTTAGAAAAGAGATGATGTATGTAGATGATATCTTTATGCCAAGGCAATTTATGTCCTCCCCATCCTTTATATCTGTGTTCCTAATGAGGAATGTGTCCCTGAACACAGCTTGAAGGAAAAGGGGAAAGTCCTTGAACCACCTCATCTATCACTTGCAAAGCATTGACATGGAAACAAGCACCATGGGAAACAGATGAAGCTGGTCTATCCCATCCTCCTCCGATAGCCACGTCTTTGGAGGCTCTTGCCCCTTTGAGTAAGGCTCTTTCACTTTGTGTGTTTTTGTTAATCATTTTATTGGGGGCTCTTACAACTCTTGTTACAAACCACATATCAATTGTATCTGACATATTCGTACAGATATTCCATCATTCTTTTCTAGACATTTACTTTCCATTCAGCCCTTGGAATCAGCTCCTCTTTTTTTCCCTTCCTCTCCCCCCCGCCACAATCCTCCTGGCCCCCTGATAGATTTACATGAATTATTTTCAGTTCTCACTCCGACCGCTGTCTCCCTTCCCCTTCCCATGGCTTTCTTCCCAGCTGCCCTAACAAAGAAGTCGTCTGCTTAGAAGAGCCAGTGCTATGTAACACACTGCTAGAGGCTAGCGTGCCAGTATCTGCAAAAAGATCCATGGGAAGAGAACACAGCCCCAGTGAATGAACGCTTAATGGCATTTGAAGCATTAAGGACGGAAGAAGTCTATTGACAGTGGGTCTTCAGGGGCCCTTCAGATCCCATCAGTAGCGACTTGGCTGCTGCTCTCAGAGAGAAGGTCAATGATGAGGAGAATGACACTTGCCCCTCCTTGCTTCGTAAGGGGATTAGTAAGGGTAAAATTAGGCCAAAGATGTTCAAGTGCTTTTGACACAAATCAAATCAGAGCTTTGATTTTATTAATCTAATCTAGCCACTGCCGTGGGGTCAGTTTCTCCTTCACTCTTTCCATCTTGCCCTTCTGTGCAAGGCTGCCGGGTAGAAAGGCAACAATTGTGTTCGTGGCAACGCCCATTGGATCAAAAGGTGTGTGAGCTGATGGCCTTAGTGGAACTAGTGGCATGACAGAAGAAACATTGGACTCTTTTCAACCTGCATTTCAAATTGGGCTTGAGCTAAGGTGAACTTTGGCATTTAAAACCACCAACCAGAGAAATGGACACCCTGCCTGGGTTTGGTGGCTTTATGAAGGAAACGACATTGTATTTTAAGAAGAGACCCCAAGTCATTTACTTGATTTCGTTTCTCAAAGCTAAGCCAATGCCTTCTGACCATGAAGGACGGGCTGCCATGGTGCTGTTTCTGAAGGTGTATTCTTCTGATGCATTGCATCAGAATCCCGTGCTTGTTCCACAGGCAGATTCCTCGCCTGGGAATCCTCCCAAATGTGGGACCTCTTGGGCTGGGTGG
Organism: Echinops telfairi; assembly: GCF_000313985.2. NCBI lineage: Eukaryota > Metazoa > Chordata > Mammalia > Afrosoricida > Tenrecidae > Echinops > Echinops telfairi. The sequence goes on from NW_022103917.1 coordinate 12,525,471, forward strand.
CTATGAATCAGAAGCAGAATCGACGCCATGACAGTGAGGCTTGGTTGGGGACTGAGGATGCAATTTTTTAAGAGAAGATGTTTTACTAACATGTGTGACCCCCAATGACACGGCAGTTTGAATCCTCAAGTATTAGTGCACGGCAGTGGTTCTCGATCTTGCCAGCAAATTAGAATCTTTGGAGGTACTCAGAATAGTTCAAATCCCTGGGAGGTACAAATGGCTTGTGTTCCACTACTAATCAAAAGGTTGGCCATTCAAACCCATTCAGCAGCTCCACAGAAGCCAAGGTTATAGCCAAGAAAACCCTATGAATCGGTAATATTCTGAAACACACAGGCTTGTCATGGATTAGAATCAACTTCCATGGCTGTGGGTTTGGTTTGAGTTTTTGGAATGCTAGCAATAAACATTCCTCCCACAGACAAATGAAGTCAGACTTCTCCAGAGAAAAGGCCCCCACATCTCTACTTGGAAGCTCTTCTGGTGACAGTCAGGGTGGCGCACCCTGATATAATACCATCATCGTCCCCTCCCCACTCCCTTGGTTTGCAAGGGCACTACATCAGAGAATTCACAGAATCAGCTCTCTAACTCCTGGCCCATTGTCAAGCTTCTTTTCTGGTGATCCACTAAAGGGCAGAGCTCCTACTCTGTGTTCGGTGTATACTGAGGAAATGAACAGTAAGCATAGTAAAAGTAGACCACCCTCAACGAACCCATAGTCCGGTGGGAGAGACAGATCCAAGCACAAAAGGTGAGAAGAGTATTGATCCCACTAGCTTCACCCATTGAGTCCATCTTAAACAAGGGGACTTCAACAAAGTCGGTGAGCAACTCCCCTTCATCTTTTTATTCTGTTTTCTCCCCATGGAAACTCCTTGTAGAAATGAATCCAAGATTCCCTCTGGGCATTGGCCCCAAGTTGTTGCAGGTTGAGGTTATCTGGCCCCACCCCCTCAAAGCCTGCTAGAATCAAACTCTAATTTGTACATAGGTAATTATTATTTTTTTAAAAGCCCCAATGAGCAGACTTTTAGGAACTTAGAGCCTGTCTGCTTTTCATACCTTGCAAAATGGTACCCAACATCTGCTGGCCATACACAAAGCACAACCAAAAACCCTCACTGCCATCAAGTAACTTGACTCATAGCAAATCTGCTAGCCATGCCGAAGATAAAACCCTGTAGATATGAGGACCCCAGTTTGCTGCTGAGCCCCCTGTCCCCTCTTTCCCGGAGGTTTCATGTCCTTTCCCCTTCTCCTAGTTCCCTCAACCCCAGCCTCTGGGAGACCTCTTTTGTGGAAGACCATCCCTGGTATGTGGCTGTTAATGTGCAGCCCCAAGAAATAGCTCTTGTGCAATGGAGTAATCTTGTGCTTATGTCTCGTTTCTTGGCCGGCTCTGATGCTTCCAAATAACTGCTTTGATCTACTGTGACACATCGGAGAATGACTTTCTTAGAGAGGTTTTATTGCCTTCCCTTCACCCTATCTTCTTGCTCAAAACAGCCTTAGAAAGACCTACTTTTGAGAGTTCCTAGAGAGCATGGTGGTAGTTCTTAAGATCCTTGAGCAGCTCCAAGGTCAAGGCCACTGACCCCCTGCACAGTCAAAATCCACCTTTAACTCGACTTCTCAAAAATTTAACTATGATGATCCTGTTTACTGATAACAGAAACAGTCAATTAACATGTATTTTATATAAGTATTAGATGCCAGACCCACATAAAAGCTGTATTTTTAATATGTGATCCAAACGTATTTTGCAAGGAGTGCAAGACTTTCACACCTGCGGGTGTGGCTGCAGCGACAGGTTCAATATTCCTCTTTCCTTCTTTCTTCCCCCCACCCCTGCCCTTTCTTTTTTCCCCACAATGGTCCTTAGACTGAATTCATCTTGATATAGCCACAGCTGCAGATTTCAATCTACAGGACATATCAAGCAATTAAACTATTCTTGTAATGAAGGAGGCTTTGAGTACCATTGGATAAGTGTTGGTTCAAACCCACCAACCAGTGCATGGAAGAAAGATGAGGCTGTCTACTTCTGTAAAAGGTTTATCTCCTCAGAAACTCTATATAGGGTAGCTATTTGTCTGAATGGACTTCACTGGTAGTGGGTTTGGCCCAGGACTATTGTGGCATAATGGTAGTGGATTAGCTAGTTCTGACTCGCAGGCTTCCAGAATAAATGGCTCTTCCCTCTGCAAAACAAGCCTTAACTGAATTCAGTGCTTCTCTGAAAAGTTGGTTCTTAAAATAATTTTGTTGCATTCTACCTAGAACGATAGCAGAGCTTTTAGGAATAGAATAAGGTAGACTCTACCCCTCCCTTTCCAAAAACAGTTTAACTAAAGTTAGAATTTTGGTGTTGAGTTGCGTAAATACACCTGATTCAGAACAGGGGACAGGGCCATCAGAGTGCTCATGTATCAAAATGTGATTTCAAGGAGGAAGGGATGGGTTTTGCAATCAATGTCACAAAACAAAATGCATATAAAGTATTAAATGGAAAATAATTTGCTTTCTACACCTTCACCCAAACCAAAATAAAAACTACCATTAATACATAAAACAAGGGCCTTCCCAAGTGTGATAGTTGGGTTTTGTGTCAACTTGACTTGACCCGGATTCTCGCTGGTTTGCCAGTTGAGGACTAGTGATCCCACATGATGTGACCTAACATAATGTGAGCAGTCAAGCAAGCAGATTGGGGTAGAGTGCAAGCCCCTTACTCAGGTTGTAGCCATGATGCAAATAAAAGGTAGGTAGTTCCCTTGGGTGTGTGATATATTTATATATATAGTTGCTGTGGAAGTCTTACTTGCCTTTTTCTGGGTCTGGATCCAGCACCTGACTTGTTGACCCCTGGTTCTTTGGATTTGTGCCAATGGTCTGCCTTACTACCTGTTGATTCTGGGAGCAATTAGTTGTCTCCATTTGACCCGCAGTCTTACGTGCTGATCTTGGATTTATCCGTCTTTGTAGTCACCAGCCTGTGCTGTTCCTTCCAATAGTGGATACATCAGCCCCTGAAACCAGTCAGGAGAAACCTTAGCTTAACATATGATTCATGGGCTTGGAACCCCACTGGACTGACCTGCTTCTACAACTGTGGAAGGCATTTACTTGATGTAAATTTATATCTACCTATGTATCACTGGTTTTGCATCTCTACAGCATCTAGCCTAATACATGCAGTTAAAACAAAACAAAATTGCCTTTTGCTTCTTTTTTCACCTGTTATTATTTACTTCTTAGAATTAATCAGTTGGTAAATTATCAGTCTACTGTTAGGTCGTATCCTATATAACATCAATATCCTTTTGCAACATACAAAGGAAAACATTTTATTAAATCGTGAACATATTGGATTTGACATTTAAAGGGACCACAGATGAACTTTTCTCATTTAATTTCCCCTATCCATATGCTCTCAGTCTTAACCTGTTCTGGGATACTTTTCTGAAATCTAACTTTTTGAGATACTTCCCTATACCCCACCTCCACCCAGAATGCTTGCCTGCAGTAGATCATCTAGGTTCCTAGCTTCCAATTAGGACAGTTCTCAACCTTCCTAATGCCACAACCCTTTAATACAGTTCCTCATGTTGTGGTCACCCCCCCCCCCCAACCATAACATTATTTTCGTTGCTACTTCATCACTGTCATTTTGCTACTGTTATGAATCGGGTGACACCTGTGAAAGGGTCCTTCGACCCCCAAAGGAATAGCAACCCACAGGTTGAGAACCACTGCATTAGGTACAACTGATTTATTATTTATGATTGCCTACTAAACCTAATGATTATCTGTTCAAACCCACATTAAAAATCCTAGAGATGTGCTTCTGTACAGACAACCAAAACCCAACCCAACCCAAACCCTATGGAACAGTTGCCATGGGCCTGATTGACAGCAACTGTTTGGGTTTGGTTTGAGTTTCTCATCAAGCATTAAGTAGGCACACCCTGAATATTTATATTCATTTAGAAAATGTCTTAATTAAAAGAAATTTGAAATCCTTCAATTATTTGAGAGGGGGTTGAGGTAAGTGGCATTAACACTTGATTGAAGGAGTCTTAATTGGCTATCACAACAGATCTAGGCAAAGTTATCAACTCTGCAGAGGACAGTTGGGGTAAGGTAGCACGCAGGAATATGAAGGACATCAACCCCTTTGATGACAGAGGCACCATAGTGGCTCATTGGTGATGTACTAAGCTGCTAATTGAAAAGTCCGTGGTTCCGACTCACCAGCGGCTCCATGAGAGAAAGATGAGGTAGTCTACTTCTCTAAAGGTCACAGCACCGGAAACATTGCGGGGCAGTTCTGCTCCATCCTATAGGATCTCTAGGACTCAGAATGGACTCAGGATAATGGGTTTGGTTCTGGTCCAAACTGAGGAAATTATTCTGAACGTAATACAGATGGGTTATTATTGTTGTTTACAAACTTCTAAAATAACAACAATTAGCCTTGCTGTTTCTATTATCTTATGAGCTTTGCCACCACGTGGGGTAGGCAGCAGCCATGAAGTTTTCTAGGAGCAAAACAAACACCATACATTCAAGACTTCAAAGCCAAACCAATCCCATTGCCATTCCATTTGTTCTAACCCTGGCAATGGCTTGGGTTACAGAGAATGGCTGTCCGTGGGGTTTTCTTGCCTGTAACCTGTATGGGAGCAGATCACCAGGCCTTTTTCTCTGTGGTGCGACTGGGTGGATTTGAACAGCCAATCGTTAAGTTAGTTGTCCAAGGCAAACCATTTGTGCCCCCATGGACCTAATTCCAATGTAGTCCACTGTCAACATAGAATATGTCAGTGAAGTTTTTCAGCTTTGTTGAGGCAAAATACATGTGGTAGACTGGATTCTCTGGAGAAGCAAACCCAGTGAAGCACATCTATGTCTAAATATCAAGAGATTGCTCTCCCAAAAAATGGCTCACAAAATTCCATGGCAAGTTCCAAGCCCATGGGTCAGATGTCAGGTTGGAGGCTTCTCCTGACTCATACAGTTTCAGAGGCTGATGAACTCAATTTTGGTATGTTAGCTGGCAGACCTGCAGGAGCAAATGAATCTAAGGTCAGCAGGTAAGATGGCAGGCTGCAGCCACACCCAGAATTTGTCAGCAATATGGCATGCAAACTGGATCAAATCCAAAGAACTTGACATTCTATGATAAGCCCGATACAAGATGCAGTCCGGAAATAAAACAAAAACAATTGAGCTTTGTCATATTAGAAGCAGGTCACACCCCTCCTAAAAGTTCATGTCAGTTGATTGGCTATTCATTGCATCTTGCGTCATGGAAGTGTTTACATTGTGTCAGCTTCCATCATGGGAGAATGACTAATAATTGCCAAACCACTGAGAATTGAGGCCCATCTAAGTTCACACACAAATATTACCAGCTCTATTTTATGTATACAACATAGCACACCCTTTGACATGTACAATTGAGTGATTTTCGGTATATTTGCTGAGTTGTGCCAGCAGTGCCACTATCTCATTCTAGAACATGTTCATCACCCTCAAAGGAGAGCTCCGAGTCATTAATTAGCTACTACTTGTTTTATCCTCCTCCAGCCCTGCAGTCCCTTCCCATCGCTCCCTCTTCCCAGACCAGGCAGATATGAATCAGATTTGTTTCTTTAGATTTGCCTACTCTGGACATTATACAACAGATGTGTATTGCACTGCTTTGATGACTTAATATTATTTCACTGTATAGACATAGTATTTTGTTTATCCATTCATCACTCGACAGACATAGTATTTTGTTTATCCATTCATCGCTCTTTATTTTTATTTTGCTTTTTTGTGCTTGACTCGTGCCACAGTATTTTTTTCAATTAATTATTTTATTGGGAGCTCTTACAGATAGCATAACAATCCATAATTCAATTAGAACAAGCATAATTATACAATTGCTGCCACCATCAGTTTCAAAACATTTTATTTCTTTTTGAACTCTTGTATAGCTATATTTATTTAGTCAATGCATTTTAAAATCATACTTTTTAACATTCTTAAGTTTAATTGAATTTAAAAACATTATAAATGAATATGCTGTGCAGACTTAATGGAATCTAATGCTTTCCTAATATAATTTGTGAAGTTAAAATTTAAAACTCAATGTTCTGTAATCTACCTTTTAGCTAGATGATTGGTCATATATGTATATTTCAATATCTCATACAAATAAAATGTCTGAAAAACAAGACTATTGTCTGCTTAATAATGCTTGATGTCAAATAGGCAATCAAGATGCTTGGCTTGATGATTGGAATGCAAATGCTGGAAACAAAGAGGAGGGACAAGGAGTTAAAAATATGGTCTTGGAGATAGGAAAAAAACGGAGATCACATGAAAGAATTTCCAAGACCAATGACTTCTTGCAAATACCTCTTTATAACAACACAAATGGCGACTGTACACACGGACTTCTCCAGATGGAATACATAGAAATCAAATTGACTACATCTATGGGAACTGATAATGGGGAAGCTCAATATCATCAACCAAAATGTGGAACAGGCCACCAATTGCTCAGATGGAAGTTCAGACTGAAGCTGAAGACAATGAAAACAAGTCCGCAAGAGCCGAAGTACGACCTCAGGTATCTTCCACCTGACTTAGAGACCATCTCAAGAACATATTTCCTGTATTGAACACGAATTACAGGAGACCTGATGAGTTGTGGGATCACATCAAGAATATTATACTTGGGGGGAAAAAAGCAAAAGTTTACACCCTTCAGTATGAATTGCAACTCAATGTGAAAAAACACAAATCCTCACAATTGGACCAAGAGACAAATTATGGATACGTGGAGAAGAATGGGAACTCCAGAACACTGAATTGTGTTTAAGCAGAAACTATACGTGGATCAAAATGCAATTGTGTAAACAGAACAAGGGAATACTGCCTGGTATAAAATCAGGAAGGGTGTGTTTCAGGGTTGCATCCTCTCACCACATATATTCAATCTGTATGCTGAGCAACAGAAAAGTTGCCCTGTATGAAGAAAGAGGAGGCATTCGGATTGGAGGATGGCTTATATATGCAGATGACACAGCCTTTTTTGCTGAAAGTGAGGAATTGAGGCACTTGCTTTTGAAGATCAAGGATTGCAGGCTTCAATATGGATTACAGTTATATGTAAAGAAAACAGAAACCCTCATAACTGGACCAGTAGGTAATAACATCATGATAAACAGAGAAAATATTAAAATGATTGAGGATTTCATCTTGCTTGGATCCACAGTCAATGTTCATGGAAGCAGTATTCAAGAGATCCAATGATGCATTGCATTGGATTAATCTGCTGCACAAGCCTCTTTCACGTGTTGAAAATCAAGGAAAGCCATGGTATTTTTCAATCACCTCATCTGCATTTGGAAGTTGGACATTCCTTATTTATAAGTAAGACCAGTGAATGGTAGATGCATGTGGATTATGATTCCAGGGAAGCATATTGAAAGTACCATGAACTGCCAAAAGAACAAACAAATTTGTCTTGAGAGAAGGAGAGCCACAATGCTCCTTAGCGGCAAGAATGATGAGACTTTATCTCACATATTTTGGACATGTTGTCAGGATAGATTAGTCCCTAGAAAAAGACATCATGCTTGGTAAAGTAGAAGTGAAGCAAAATAGAGAAAGACTCTAAGCAAGATGGATGGACATATTGACTTCAACAATTCACTTGAACACAAGAACAATTGTGAGGATGTGGCGAGGCTGGGCAGTGTTTTGTTCTGTTGTACACAGGGCGGATGGTACTTGCTTGAACTAATTTTCACGAGGTGTCAATAGGATCAGGTATCAGGCATCAAAAAACAAAAAACCTTATCATTGTGAATGAGGGGAAGTGTGGAGTGGAGACCCAAAGCCCATCTGTAGGCAACTGGGCACCCCTTTACAGAAGGGTCACAGGGAAGAGATAAGCCAGTCAGGGTGCAGTATAGCACCGATGAAACATACAACTTTCCTCTAGTTCTTTAATGCTTCCTCCCCCTCTCCTGCCATTATCATGACCCCAATTCTACCTTACAAATCTGGTTGAACAAGAGCACGTACGTGGATACAGATAAGACCTGGAAACACATGGTTTCCAGGACAGATAAACCTCTCAGGACCAGTAATGAGAGTAGCAATACCAGGAGAAGAAGAGGAAGGTGGGGTAGAAAGAGGGAACGGATCACAGTGATCTACCTATAACCTCCTCCCTGGGGGACAGACAACAGAAAAGTGGGGGATGGGAGACATCGATCAGTGTAAGACATGAAACAAATAATATCAATTTCTAAATTACCAAGGGTTCGTGAGGGGGCAGGGGGAGGGTGGGAAAAATGAGAAGGGCTCAAGTAGAAAGCAAATGGTTTGAGAATGATGATGGCAACAAATGTACAAATGTGCTTGACCCAACGGAGGTATGTATGGATTGTGATAAGAGCTGTATGAGCCTCCCAACAAAATGATTAAATTTTTAAAAAGGCATTACCCTGGGTTTGAGAATCTTGATGGAAGCGGACTGCCAAGTCTTTTCCCCATGGAACAGCTAGGGAGTTCGGACCACGGATTTTCCAGTCTTTGCTTTAGCCGCTGTGCTAGCAGGGCACCTTTCTGCTTTCCAGATATGCCTTTAGGCAACCTTGAAAAGGATAGCATTCTGCTTCCCTGGCTAGCTGGCTTTTTGAGTAAGGGAAGAGTCACGGCCATCAAGTCGATGCCCGCTCCTAGCGACCACTAGCCGTTCCTCAGGAGGAAGACGGGGCTTTCGTCTCCTGTGAAAAGTAAAGGAAAGAGGACGGTTGTTCCTCCACTGAACTTATGGGAATGGTGGTGGAATGATTTGGAAAAGGACATCGATCATGGTTAAACCACCTGAAGAGTATAATCAAATGGCACTGAATGCAGAAGTTGTTGAATTGGAGAATGTTTTCTTGTGTGTATTTTTGCCACAATTAAAACAAATAATTACACGAATAACAATGAGTACAAGGAAGAAGAAAATGTTCTAGATTGAATATGGCGACAGTTGCACAACTCTTCTTGTTAACATTGAATTACTGAATTGTATGACATGTGGACGAAGTGCCAATAAAGCTGTTGGAAGAAAAGTGTAAGAGAAGAAGAGCAGAGAAACCGATTTTTCTGCCTGCATTGCCAATCCAGCAAGTCCCTCCTCCTTTACACACTTTGCTTTGGCAATGCACAAATAATCATTGTCGTTTGCACACACTATGGTATTTCTCACCTCTGGCCTTTATTCCATTTTGGAAAATGCATTTCTTCTTCCCTTCCCCTTGAGAGCTCCCCAGTGTGAACCACACATTTTAATTTCTCCTCCTGGAGGCATCTCTGGCCCTTCTTCTTGTCTTTCCGAGTAGCCTCTACTGTGGGATTTTTGTTTCATGCCGCATCTTGTCTGTCGCTGGGTTTCCTTGTCTCATTTGCGGTCTCCTTGGGGGAGAGCGCTACATCCCTTTTTTATGCCTCTGTAGTCCCAGTCCCTAGCCCAGTGATGGCCACAGACAGAAAGTGTCCAGTCGATATTTGTTGAATGAATGTGTGAATGAACACACGAACTGATATTTCAATAGCAACTTATTATAAAGGCCAGATCTTTTACAAATATCAATTCATTTTATTCCTCAATGTAAGCCTGGAAGGCAGGTAGGTAGCAATTTGTTAATGATATTAGATGAGGGAAGTACAGGGGCACCGCTCGGATTCAAACCCAGACTTGAATTACCCCAAAGCGCCCTGTCCTTGTGACCTTACTGCCTCCCACCCTTGGACACTGCGTCCACCTTTCTCTCACCTGTTCACTGGTGTCATAAACCACGGAAACGGCCCTCCAGTGCCAGCACTTTCAGGTACAAGTTCCATCTCAGATGATCTCGAATCCTCAGAGGCCGCATACAAACCCTTTTCATACAGCAAACCCTGATTTATATATATTATTTTTTGTGAATATAGTCACAGGAGCTTAGCTGGAAGTCAAGATTCAATTCTGTATGAATCCCTATCATTGAAGACGTTAGACTGAGATTGGCCACCTTGCTAAGCCATTTTTCTCTGCATGCTGAAGGCAAGGGAAAATGACTTTCTACTGCTTATAAGCACGGAAAACCAGGCCCACAGACCTTCACCAAAAGATAACAAATGACATTCACGAGAGACACACTGTTACTGTTAACACGTTTAGAGTAATAGTTCTAGTTACCGGATTTACTTTTCCCTAATTCACACGCTGTAATTACATTGCCCAGTCGGGGAGCGAGAGCGACTAAAAAGGCCCAGGAGCTTTTCAGAGCTGTAGCATCTCATGCACCTCCTTTCCGGAGGCCCCTGAACATCTTTGCCTGATGCTCTCAAACAGTAATGGAAGGACTTTACGGTCTCCGAAGGCCACCAAATTGGTGCTGAATTGTTTGCTTTGGCAGAGATCATGGCCCTCACCCCGCAGCGCCTCATTGTTTTTCAATCGAAACAAGCCATCATCTCAGGCTACCTCTCTTTAGTATAGGCCACGAAGCTGTGGCCTCCAAGTTATCAAGAGGCACTCCTCCTCCTTTTTTCCTTCTCAGACTGCGCTCAGGGCAACAACATCAATGGCAAAGAGAACATCGTGGTGTACCAAGGTAAGTGCTTAGAAACTACACGGCAGTTTTAACCCACCGCCTGCTCTGCCAGAGAACGATAAGTTCGGTCGAGATTTCTAGCCTCGGCCACCCTGTGCAGCAGTTCTCCTTTGTCCTCTAGGGCCACCAGCAGGGGAAATCCACCAAAGAGCTGTGGGTTTGGTGCTTGGTTTGTGACCCAGACGCCCACTCCATTAAGCTTCCTCCGAGTTAACACTCTGCTGTTGTTTTACACAAACCACACACTATCCCCCAAATTAAAAGCCTGTCAGCATCCAAGCTGTTGCTTCCTCTGCCTCCTTCCTTTCCCAAAGAAAGAGAAAATATTCTCCGTGATTGCTGTAACAGGAGATATTGGTATGACATGCAGAATGAGGTTTGATCTGCTGCCTACTCGTGGCATCCATCATTTTAAGGTTTTTGTGGTGGTTGTTTGTTTTGTTTTCAGGATTCTTTAAGGAACATTAGCCATGATGGCCTAATGATTATGCGTTGGGCCGCTAGCCATAAGATCAGCAGTTCAATACCACCAGCTGATCCACGGGAGAAAGATGGGACTTTCTAGTCCTGTAAAGAGTTACTGTCTCTGAAACTCCATGGTGGCAGTTCTACCTTACCCTTTAGGGGTGCTGTGAGCAGGTGCTAATGAGTAGAGTTTAAAATAATTGCACCAGCTATTTCATCTGGCTTCTCACCCGTTACAGTGATGTCTTCCTACGTTACTGTCAAGGCATCTGCCCAGGATGGGGAGGCTAGAACCTTATTCCCTTCCTCAAACATCTGCATCTGTGCTGTGCGAGCACACGGACTCTCGTTTTAGCCCATCTTTTGTATGTTCCAACAGTGATACTCCAGTGTCACAGACGGTTCGGTGTACGACAGCGAACAAAAAGCTCAGCAGTCCACAGGAGAAAAACGAAGCACCTACTTCCACAAAGAGTTACAGTCTTGGAAATCCACAGGGGCAGTTCTGCTCGGACCTACGATATCACAGCAAACTGGAGTCAACTCCGTGGCAGTGAGTTTTCGGTTTGTGGTTAGGAGTAGAAACCTCTTTTCCTTTTGATTGTTTCACCTATATGTAGTTGAAGCCCTCTTCTCACTACCTGGAGTTCTTGAGAAGTGCAAATAGGTAACATGCTGAGAGGAGGGAGGCTCTGATTCAGCCAGTGGTGCTTTGGAGGAAAGGTTTGCCAATGTACTTCTGAAAAAAGAAAAAAAAACCCACCAGCCATTGGAAGTCCTTGGAAGCACATCTGTATTCTGACAGACATTTAAATCAGAATTGGCTCCATGGCAACTGGCTTATTTGCTTTCTCTTTTAAAAATGTAATGCCTAGAGGAAGCTTGTGTGTGTCATCGGGTGCTACACTGCACCCTGACTGGCTCCTCTCTTCCTTGTGGCCCTTCTGACAGGGGGTGTCCAATTGACTACTGATGGGCTTTGGGTCTTCACTCTGCACTCCCCCTCATTCACATCGATATGATTTTGTTTGTTTGCTTTGCTTTGTTTGGGTTTTTGATGCCTGATACCTGGGCCCATCGAAACCTCATTATCACACAGGCGTGTGTGCTTCTTCTATTTTGAAGAAGATGATGACAACATTTGTACAGATGTGTTTCACACAATGGAGATATATATGGGTTGTGATAAGAGCTTGTAAGAGCCCCCAATAAAGCAAAACCTAAAAAAAAATGCATTACCTAGGATAAGTCTGTGTAAAGAGCTTTATTTTATAGGTGTAGGATGGGGATGGTTGTTTAGGAAAGGGATGAAGAATTTCAACATTCAAGTCTCCCAAATGTTGGGGGAAATTATGGGGGATAGGGGATCCTTATAAACATCACAGTACTATCAAAAGTACATGAACCGAAATGGTCCACAGACAGGAAGATATGCTCAACAGTACTGACCATCAGAGAAGTGTAAATCTAAGCCACATGGAGATGCCATCTCACTCCTACTAGGAAGGCTGAGATACAAATCAATCCATCAATTAACAGAAAATAGCAAGCGTTGGAGGAGAGGTAGAGATATTGGAACCATATCCATTGCTGGTAGAAATGTAAAATGAAACAGGCATTGTGGAAAACAAGCTGGCAGGACTGGGCTGATGGATTAGAACATGTCCTCCTCGCTATTTAACAGAAAGATATTCATCTACACTGAGTCAGGAGGCTGGTTAGTCATTCTCTCTCTCTCTTTCTACTTCTGTTTTTTGTTTTTGTTTTTGGTGTTTATTTATATAAGATAGTCAGGTTTGGCAATCCCATGGAGACAGTGATGGGACCAAAGGTTTCAGGGGGACAAGGGAGGGAAGGAGGTGGGGGGAGGTGAGCCCTAAGCCAATAATGACAGGGACAGGGGAATAGTAAGTGCTCTAAAATTGATGGCAAAGAAGGTGTAACTTTTCTGGTAGTGTTTGATTAATCAAATTTTATCTGAGAGGACTTGTATCTGAGAGGTGTATCTGAGAGGTGAACGGTGTATCTGAGAGGTGAACAGTGTATCTGAGAGGTGAACAATGGTTAAACATGATAGTGAGGCAGGAGAAAAGAAAAAAGTGAAAGAGGATAGAAGAAGAAATCTATATACACATATGTACATATAGACAGGTATATGTAAATATATAAATATAGTTGTATTTGCTTATATGTATATATGTATGTATGTAACTATAACAAGGAAGCAGAGACTTTGGGCTTCTACTTAAATCTTACTTCAATACAAGAATGGTCTATTCCAATAATGTCGCATTGTATGATACGTTCTCAACACAATCATTGAAGACAAAACGGGTGCATAAGCAAATGTGGTACAGGAAGCTGATGGTGCCTGGCTATTAAAAGATACAGTGTCTGGGGTCTCAAAGGCTTGTATTAAGCAAGAAGCCATCTAGCAGGCCAACGAAGCTCACATGGAAAAGCACACCAGCCTGTGTGATCATGAGGTGTTGATGGCAATAGGTATCAGAAGTTCAAAAATAAGCAACCAAATGAATGTGAAGGAACATGGATGTAGTGGAGAACCCAAACCCACCTGTAGGATAACTGGACAGTCCCTTTCATAAGGGCCACACAGAAGGAATGATAAATCTAGGGTGAGGTATAGCACTGATAAAACACATAACTATCCTTTAGTTCTTTAATATTTCCTCCCCTTACTATTATGGTTTTTGTTTCACCTCCTTAATCTTGTTATATTTGCATATGTTCATTTGTATGATTAAGATTGTTCCATACATGAAAGCCAAGATAGATAACCCTTCAGAAACAGTAAAGGGAGTAATGGTTCCCTGAGGGTATGGGAAGATGGGGGGGTTTGGAGGGAAAGAAGGGGAGCTGATAGCACTGGTGACTGTATAACCCCAGTTGAGGGGAGCCAACCACAGAATTGTAAGTGAATGGATATTTTGGATGGTGTAAGATATGGGGAAAAAATAAGGGTTCCTGGGGGGTAGGGTGGGGGGGGGAGGGGATAAGGGGAGTTGATATCAAGGAGTTCAAGAAGGAAGAAAATGTTTTGAAACTGATTGTGGTAACAATTGTAAAATACTGCTTAATGTGATTGAACTATGGGATGTTATGATATCTGTAAGAGTTCCCAATAAAATGATTAATAATAAAAAATGAGTTCTGAAAATATCCTGGAGCATGGATAAAATGGAGGATAATATGATGAGCATAATAACTCAATAAAAAACACAAATATATCTTCTCACTTTAAAAAATAGTATGTCCAGGTAAATACACAGAAGATAATAGCATTACCAGGGTCAGAATGTTGATAAATTCACTCCCTAGATAATAGATGCTTATCATTTTGGGTGATGAAAATAAGAGTGATGTGTACACAGTATGGTGGCATTAAACTCACTAAAAAGTGCACATACATACATACACACACACACACACACAGAAGTGGTTGGTAGTTTCTAAGACATAATTTTGAAACAAAAAATGTATGTGTGTATATATGTGTGTGTGTGTGTGTGTGTGTGTAGGCATATATGTGTAGAAATGACTTTGAAAAGTCCGTTGAAATTTTCCATTATCTTTTAATTCCATTTTCCACAAATTTAGAAAGCCCCCTCATGTGAATTTATATATGTAGATACATAAACATATGCACATACAAGGGAGACTTCAAAAAGTCCATGGAAAAATAGAATAACTAGGTCATAGAATCCCCCCCCTCCATTTTAAATGCCCCCCTTGTATATTCACATATATAATAAAGCATATAGGGAACATAGTTGCTGCAGATACTTCTTACGCATAACCAAACACCTCATAGTTTCTGGGCTTGAAGGACTAGAATTAAGATAGAAAGATTATTCCATAGTCTCGTGGGACACCTATCAATTATGAAAATTCGCAAAGTTATGCTCTACATCCTAGTCTGGTAAATAGGAGCCCTGCTGATGTAGCTGGTTATGCATTGGGCTGCTAACCACAAGGTCATCATTTTGAAACCACCAACCTCTCCGCAGGAGAAGATGAGGCTTTATACTCCTGTAAAAACTGAGTCTCAGAAACCCATAGGGGGAGTTCTGCTGTCCTATAGGGTCACTCTGTGTCAGAACCAACTCCACGGCACTGAGTGAGTGAGTTTGGTGAATGATGCCTGGGGGAGGGGTCTTAAAGCTTGTGAGCAGTCACCTAAAAAACAGCTATTGGCCTATATTTGTCCGGAACAAAAGAGAAAGATGATATGAAAATGTCAACGGTAACAGAAGGGATCTGTAACTAGATGCAATTCCAATCCAGATCCCAGCATCATTCTTTAGAGATAGAAAAATAAATTATCAACTTTATATGGAGAAGAGGAGACCTAGGATCAGGAAGGCACTATGAAAGAAGGAAGTAGGAGGCCTCTCACTTCCTGAACAAAAAGCCTGCTCCACAGGCACAGGAGTTAAAGCAGGTCAGGGCTAGTCTAATGAGAGGGAACATCAACACATGGGACATAATAGAGAACCCAGGAATAAATCTGTCCTCCTACACACAACTAATTGTTGACAAAGGATGGACACAGATTAAATGGGGGAGGAGATAGTCTTTTCAACAAATGGTACAAGCAAAATTGGATTTCCATTTGCAGAAGAATTCATCAGGACCCATACCTTAGTCCCTGTACGAAAACGAATCCAAGGTACTGTAAAGATCTAAATATAAACCCTAGAAATGCAAATATTATCAATGGCAAAAAAGGAACAAACTCAGGGGTCCCAATACATGGCACAAGCAGACTATAAAACATCATGGAAAACACACATACAGTAGAAGAGAGACGAGATGACTGGAACTTCATAAAATAAAATAATTTGCCCCAGAAGATTTCACCAACAGAAGACCCAGAAACTG
>NW_022103917.1:12541601-12546942 GCF_000313985.2 Echinops telfairi
TGATGTGTGGGACAGGGGCCTAATCTCTAAAATCTATAACAAGTGTCATCACCCCAACTAGCAAAACGTTCAAGGGCCCAATTGAAAAATTGGCAGAGGACATCAAAGAAGACTCACGACTAAATCAATGAAATCACTAGCAATCCATGAGATGCAAATCAAAAAAATGATGAGCTCCCCACCTCACTCCATAAATGATAACAACGTTTACCAAAAAAGGAAACAGCAAATGTCAGAGAGGGGTGGAAAGGGAATGGAATGCACATAAACCGCTGGCGGGACTCTAAAACAGCACAAGCACTGTGCAAAGTCTCATGGCGCATCCTCAAACGACCCTATGACCCAGCAATAGTGCAATTTGGAATAGACCCCCAGAAATCAGAGCATACCATGGGTAGATATATGCCTACTCGCGGTCATTGCGCACTATCCATCACAGCAAGAAGATGAAAACAAGCTAAGCGCCGTCTGTGGAAGAACGGATACGTAGATGGTGGTACGTGCACACTGTGGGCTACTATGTGTCGTTAAAGAATGCTGACAAGAGTATGAGGCACCTGTGATGTGCTTGGATTTGGCGAACATTATATTGAGTAAAGTTAATCAGAGGCAAAAGGACACATATTGTTTTGAGACCACTGTTATAAAAGAAAATCAAGAAAAGCTTTGCATAGCAAAAGATATAGATTTTAGATGGTTACTAGAGGTTGTCGGCAATGGGAGGGAAGGGGGAGAAAATGAACTACAGGGTAGACCTGTGTCAACTTGGGTGAAGGGGAAAAGAATATACAAGAGGGAGCTAAGGAAAACAGGTAGGGGATCAGAAATCCATTGGGAGGTTTGATCAGTTGTCTAAGTTGTTGAATGCAAAAAATATTTAAGCCCCTACACCTAATTCACAATAAAAAGGTTGGGAAAAAACACCTTGGGGAAAATTAACAATAGAATTTAAAAAAATTGGAGAGAGATCGAAAGACACCAAAGGTACAAAGAAGTAACTTGTCTTCAGGACAATAGTCTATAGCGGTGTTTCTCACACTGGGCACTATGAAATAAATGCATGGATGCTTCTTCTGTCTTCCTCATTCAGTGTCCAACGTTCAGTAAGGCCATTGAAATACAAAGCAACCTCCCTGCATTTCAATACTGGAAAGAGGTCTTTGGCAGCAGATTTATCTAATGCAGTATGTCTTTTGATATACTTTTTTCCATCTTTTGATATCTTGACTGCTACTTCCACAAGCATCGATTATGGACCCAAGCAAGACAAATCCTTGATAGCTTCCATCTTCTCTCCATTGGTCCAGTTGTGAGGATTCGCTTCTTCTTGACATTGAGTTGTAATGCATGTTGAAGACTTCACGCCTTGATCTTCGTCAGCAAAGGCTTTTAGTCCTCCTCTCTTTCCACAAGCAAGGTCGTCTCATCTTCACTATCGCAGGTTCTTTAAAAAGTCTCACACTAATCCTGGGACCGCAATCTTCCCCGTGTTCAGCATCTTCTCTCTTTGTTCAGCTTACAGACTAAGTACAGTGAAAGGATACAACCCTGATGCACACCTTTTCTGATTTGAAAACATGCAGTCTTCCCTTGTTTGTTCACACAACTGTCTCGTTTTTTCCCAACAGTTATATTGGCACATAATTTACATAACATTCAGTACAATAGTTCAACCGTTCAATAATATCAAGGAGAATTCTATAATCATTACCACATCCATTTTAGAGCACCCACCCCCCATGGGTTACATTGCCTTTAAAATGAGTTATGCAATCACAATCTGCTCTAGTGCTCCCTCCCTCCCTCCTGCCTTTATTATTTACTCCGGAAATCCCCTTTCCCTCCCTAACACCCCTCCCACCTCTGTATTCTCTATTACCCTTTGTAACAATTATCATTATGCATCTACTCCTCCTATACTTCACAGCTGGGAGACCCAACAGAAAACAATAAAAACAAAATCACACTAAGGTGGTGTGGTAGTTACATAATCTGTTGTCAAGTTGAGACTTAGGAGTGAAGGGGTGGAGTTTAGTCTGCCAATCAAGTCGCAGGTGATGACCTCATTTGGGGTGCTAAGGAGATGAATAGCTCAGTGGAGGCCAGGTCACATGCTGATTCTCTGAGAGACATTGCAGCTGACAAGACCCATGGCATTACGTTGGAGGCCTGGAGCTGGAGAAGCCACGTGGAGATCCCTGTCAGTGTCGAGATGCTTACACTGCTACTGGATCCACAAGACTTCCTTCCCACTGGTCTGTGATCATCCTGCATTCAGCATCATTGCATGTGTGGTGTGAATCTGAAGAGGACTTTATAGGTTGGTATCGGGCAAATGAGCTAATACAGGACCTATAGATTTGATCTGAACTGGGCTGGGATGTATTTTTCAATATTCAATTGCTCTTTCTTATACACATGTGAGTATCTATGAATTTGTTTCTCAAGTCAACCCAGACTAACACAGGTGGTAAGGATGAAATCATAATAGTATAAAGAGAAAAATACGAATAAGGCGTAAGATGGAAATGATGCCCAATAACATTCAAAGGACCAGGGGAAAATTTCTGTCATGGAATAAGTAAGAGATATTTGCATCTGGAACACATTTAGGTCGCATCTATAGGGAGGCCACCTGGCCAAGTATGGAGGTCGATCCAGCATGATCAAGATTACCATGGTCTCTGCCTGATGGTAAAACTTTCAGACTCTTGCCCATGGCTATAGCGGATCTGCAAGTAAGTGACTGACTAGATACTCTGCAGATGGGTTTGGGGCTCCCACCGAGCACCACAGCCCTACACAAATTGGGTATTCATAATTTTAGCTCTGATGCTTATCTCCTCACCATATTTGAATTTGTAATTGTCATCTTTGGATCACATAAGCTGGCGATCTTCTTCCATGTGGACTTAGTAGACTATTCAGTTACACAGCTGCTTGTCCGAATACAGAGGCTTGATTTTTTTTCTTGAGTCCTTTCAGTTTAACACATACTGAGCTTGCACTCCCTTTGGTTTTCTTTCTCTACATCTTTTCACATTGAATTGTAGTATTGGGCTTTGTCTTCTCAAGATGTCCTTTGAAGTGCTCTATTCAGCTCTTGGACATCATCATTTCTTGCACGTGCCTTAGCTACTCTACCATGAAGAGCAAGTGTCAGAGTCTCGTCTGACATCCAGTTTGACCTTTGCATTCTTTCCTGTCTTTTTAGTGACCATTGGCTTTCTTCAACTATGATTTTTGTTTACATTCTCCAGCAGCTCATCAGGTCTTTTGTCATTAGCATTCAAAACGTCATCTCTGGCCTGGAGATGTTCTCCAAATTCCAGTGCGATGGATTCAAGATCACATTTTGGCTAGCGTGGCCTTGTTTTAAGTATCTTCAGCTTTAACCTGAATTTGTATCGGAACAATGGATGAGATGGTCTGTCCCACAGTCAACCCTTGGCCTGGTTCTAGCTGTTCCATCTTCTCTTCCCACAGATGAGGACAACTGGATTTTTCTGTATTCCCTCTGGAGAAGTGCATGTGTGCAATTACCTTTTGTGTTGCTGAAAAAAAAGGAATTGGTTATGATCAAGTCATTAGCCTTGCAAAATCCTTTCACGCAATCTCCAGCTTTGCTTCTATCACCAAGTCCATATTTTCCAAATACTCTTCCTTCCTCTGTGTTTCCAACTTTTGAATTTCTATCGCCCATAATGATCAATGCATCTTGACTGCATGTTTGATCAATTTCTGACTGTAGACATTGGTCAAATTCTTCAATTTCTGCATCACTAGCTTGTGTGGTTGGTGCATAAATTTGTATAATACTTGGATTGAATGGATTTCCCTAAATGTGGATAGATTGAATCCCATCACAGACAGTACTGTACTTCAAGATTGCGTTCGAAATGTCCTGTTTAAACACGAACACAAAGCCATTCCTTTGGGGCAATAGGGATGGAAAAATTGTCTGGCAGTAGCTATGAAGTGTATAGGCTTCAAGAATCAAGAAGGAAATTTCTTAGAGGATAGTCAGAAAATTCACATTTCCACCAAAACATACAAAGGGCAATGGTCAAGCACAAAAGGACAAGGACAACATGAGTCTGCAGAGGTAAGTTTAAAAATGCAAAAGGAGAGTAGGGGGAAAGCTACTACAATCCTGGGGTGAGGTCCAGGTAGTATGGCAGGGGCCAGACCAAATCCAGAGATACATATGGTAGTCAACTAAAAAGGAGGGTGGAAAAAAAGACATGGGTATCGGGGGAACAGGGCACTAACCCACCCAAGGGGAGGGTATTGTTTATATCTCCCCAGGGAAAGAAGGACCAGACTTCAACTCGGTGGTCCAAGATGTGAATGCAACATGCTGGCATGAAGCAGGGAACCAGTAGAGCTGTCTGAGGGGCCGGCCCAAATCCTAACTACTCAGACAGCCCCCACTCCCCGCAGAAGAAATCACTTCAGAGGACAGCACTGAAGCCACAGCTCAGGGAGAGGGACACATCTGATCAGAGCACACAGGAGCAAATGAAGGGGGAGGGAGAGAGAGTGGAGCACATCCTGGACCACTAGGCCCTGAGGACGACATTCCTGCTCAGCGCAGCCAATGCACAGAGAGGACCAGAGGGCCGGTCCCACTATGAGACACGATGTTCCTTATTGACTCATAATGCTACGGGGGACAACACTGGAGACACAGTGTGAGAATTGTGCCTGATCTGACCACACCACACCGAGGCGAAACACTAATGGTGTGCAATAGATGAGCAAGTGTTGCAGAGCAATGAAGTCCCCAGGGAATGCCAAAAACAGACTTTGGGGCCAGGGTGTGGCACCCCATCAGACTCAACCGGAAAACACTCCTAAAGGTCAACAAACAGACCTTGAACTATTTACAGGATTTTTTTGTCTTTGTTTAAGTTGTCGTTTTTGTTTTGTTTTCTTTTGTTGCTTTGTTTTTCTCTGTCTTGTTTTTGTGCATATTATTATCTCTACAGGTCTATCTAGATAAGATAGGTGGGATAAATAATCTGGAGGAGAAAACAACAATGGGACCGACGGTTCCAGGGGAACATGGGAGAGTGTGAGGTGGGGGAAAGGACGTGTGTGTTAACAAACCCAGGGACAAGGGAACAACAAGTGATCTAAAATCAGTGGCAAGGAGGATGTGAGAGGCCTGGTAGGCATTCAGCAAGGGCAATGTAACTGAGAGGAATTACTGAAACCCAAATGAAGGCAAAACATGATAGTGGAACAAGAGAAAAGTAAAAGGAAATAGAGGAAAGAACTATGAGGCAAAGGTAATTTATAGAGGTCTAAATACAGGCATGTACATATGTAAATATAT
>NW_022103917.1:12547060-12549066 GCF_000313985.2 Echinops telfairi
GATGGACATTGGGCCTCTACTCAAGTACTCCCTCAATGCAAGAACATTTTGTTCTATTAACCTGGAATTCCAATGTGCTCACCTTCCCGACGTGATTGCTGAAGACAAAGCGGGTGCATAAATTAATGTGGTGAACAAAGCTGATGGTGCCCAGCTATCAAAGGTTTTGGCATCTGGGGTCTTAAAGGCTTGAAGATAAATAAGTGGCCATCTAGCTGAGAAGCAACGAAGTCCACATGGATGGAGCACACCAGCCTGTGTGATCACAAGGGGTGGATAGGATCAGCTATCAGGCATCATCAAAGACCCAGAACAAAAAATCATATCATTGTGAATGAGGGGGAATGCAAAGTAGAGACACAAAGCCCATCTGTAAACAATTGGACATCCCCTTACAAAAGGGTCACAAGGAAGAGAAAAGCCAGTCAAGGTGCAGTATAGCACCGATGAAACACACAGCTTTCCTCTAGTTCTTTAATGTCTCCCCCCACTATCATGACCCCAATTCTACCTTACAAATCTGACTAGACCAGAGCATGTACAGGGGTACAGACAAAGGCTGGAAGCACAGGGAATCCAGGACAGATAACCCCTCAGGACCAATATTGAGAGTAGCCATACCAGGAGGGGAAGGGAACGGTGGGGGGGGAGACAGGGGAAACTGATCACAATGATCTACCTATAACCCCCCCTCCCTGGGGGATGGAGAACAAAAAAGTGGGTGACGAGAGACTTTGGTTAGTGGAAGACATGAAAAAAAAATCTAGAAATTGTCAAGGGTTCATAACAGAGGGGGTGGGGAGGGAGCAGCTAATACCAAAATGAGCAGCTAATACCAAAGGCTCAAGTGGAAAGGAAATGTTTTGAAAATAATGATGGCAACAAATGTACAAATGTGCTTTGACACAACGTATGTATGTATTGTGATAAGAGCTGTATGAGCTCCCAATAAAAAGACTTATTTAAAAATTACTTAATTAACTAAAAGGGCAATGTTAGCTTGGAAAGATTTTCAGAGAGCCATCCAAATTACTAGATAATGGAGACAGGTGAGAAAGAGTAGAATGAACCACTGAATGGAGGTGTCCATGGTACACTTATTCCTTGGCATTGGTACCTTCATCCATCAGGTGTGACCATAAGGTGGTGTATTTGCAGAAGTGGCAGATTCATTTGGGAAAGCTTTTCAAATGGCATAGAAGAACGATCACCCTAAAATAAATAAATAAATAAACAAACAAACAAACAAACGTTCCCCCTCTCCAACCAGATATTTAAACCTCTCTGGCGTCCCCTCTCCTCTTGCAAGTTGCTCTGGGAGATGCAAGTTGCTCTGTGATGTCTGAGCATCTCCAGGGCTCCCATTGGCTGAGGGTGTTGCCATGACGACCGACCAAACAAACAAGACCTATTGGCTTTGCCCCTCACTGCCTGAGAGGGCCAGTTTACAGAGATCAAGAGACGTGGGAGAAATGCATTGTGGCTTCAGGATGGACGGAGTGACTGAGAAGGCAGATATGACTGAGATGACACAAGGGCCTCCTGTAGAGAAGGATCCCAGAGACACAATGAAAGATTCAAACCCTCGCGAGCCCCAGTGCCCATGAGTAGAGGTAGGACCCTCTTACACAGCATTATGGAAAAGGACAAGACCAGATGGCCTAATCCATCTCCTTCTTCTTCTCCTTCTTCTTCTCCTCCGTCTTCTTCTTCTCCTCCACCTTCCACTCCTCCCCCTAAGGTTCCGGCCTGTCTTTGCTTGCCCCATTTCCTCCTGCCCACCTACGCCCCTTCTCCCCATCATCCCCTTGGTTCCCAGTCCTCACTGTTTCTCCAGGCAATGGTCTCTATTTCACTTCCACGGGAGAAGAGGTTGTGCAAGGTAAAATGGGATCTTGAACAGAATGAAAAACAAACAACAGAGGAGCCAAGAAGTCAGCAATCTGTCAGGACAGGAAGAGTACAAATGAAGGTGAACTTCCACCACAAGAGAAAGAAACTATCCC
>NW_022103917.1:12549527-12565987 GCF_000313985.2 Echinops telfairi
AGTCAGCTCCTCCGGATGGCACTGCCATTCCCCAAGAAAGGCAACACAGTTCTTGCCATCCCCCTATCCTGATGCCATGGTCTTCTTCCAGTTTGAATCTCGCTTCTCTGACGACTTGCTCGATGTAGAGATTGAATGAATATGGGCAGGGGATTCAGCCATGACACCTAACTCTCTTCATGTCAAGCCATGCCGTGGTCCTTATTCTGCCCTCAGAACTGCCTCTTGATCCACGAAGAGGTTCTGCAGGCGCACCGAGAAGTCTTCTGGAACTCCCTTTCCACTCGAGGCTACTCATCATTTCTCCAGATGCACACAGTCCACTGACTTGGCACGATCCATGAGGCATAAGTTGCCCTACCTCAGGTATTCTT
Source organism: Echinops telfairi (assembly GCF_000313985.2). Taxonomy (NCBI): domain Eukaryota; kingdom Metazoa; phylum Chordata; class Mammalia; order Afrosoricida; family Tenrecidae; genus Echinops; species Echinops telfairi. The sequence goes on from NW_022103917.1 coordinate 12,549,902, forward strand.
TCCGTCCAGCCCAGAGATTTCTAACTTCACTGATTATAGGTCCTGTACCAAGTTTTCTTCTGAATCGGGTCCGAACACCTGGAGGCTCTCTGCCAGTGCACAGCATGCAGCCATGTTTGTGGGGTCCTCAGCAACACTGTACTTGCATGTGATATTCATGCTACTGTACTATCCTCTGAGCATTCCATTGGGCAACGTTTCTTGGGATGGGTACAGATATGGATGTCTTCCAGTCAGGTGGCCAAGCAGCTGTCTGCCATACTTCCCTGTAGAGAAGGCTAAGGGCTTCCAGGGTAGCAGCAGCTTGTCAAAGCACTTCCATTGTTACTCCATGAATTTCCAGGAGACTTGTTTTCTTGGCAAATGCTCTCAGTGCAACTTGAATTTCTTCCTTCAATACCATTTGTTCTTGCACATCGGATATCTCCTGAAGTGGTGGCATGTCCATTAGCTCTTTTTGGTACAGTGACTCTCTCTTGTATTCTCTCTGGCTTCCTTTGAAGCTCTTGTATTGGTCAGTATTTCCCCCATAGGATCTTTCAATATTGCAACTCAAGGCATGATTTTCTCTCTTGAGTTCTTTTGGGGTACATGGCAAGCTTGCTCTTCCTGTTTGTGTTTTCTAGCTCTCGGTGTTTAAACATTTCATTATAAATCTAGGTTTTTAAACATTTCCAGTTAATTCTTCTCCAGCTTCCTGTGGAATTTTCTGTTCAGCTCTGTGCCGTCCTCATTTCTCCCACGTGCTTTAGGTCCGGTACGAGTAAGAGAAGGTGTCAGAGACTCTACTGCCATCCACTTTGGTCTTTGCTTTCTCTCGGGTCTCTATACTGCCCTTGGCGTTCTTCACCTGCGGTGTTCCTGATGTCCTCATCAAGTGCTCTGCCCTCAGTGGTGGAGGCGCCACACCTGCTCCTGAGGAGTTCTCAAGAATCAGCTGGGAACCTTGCCAGGTCCCATTGGGGCTGCCCTGGCCCTCTTTTACGTTTCCACAGGTTCACCCTGACCGTATAGGGGGGCAAAGCAGGGTCTGTTCCACAGTCAACCCCTGGCCTGCATAGAGATGCTGAGATGGAGCTTCTCCATCTCCTCTTCCCACAGATGACTGCAGTTGGATTTCTCACTCTTCTCTCTGGACAAGTGCATGTCTGGTTGGGGGGGACAAATGAATTTTCTATGATCAAGTCATTGGTCTTGGGAAATTCTCTCATGTGCCCTCCAGCTTTGCTTGGATCACCAAGTTCTTATCTTCCAAATACCCTTCCTTCTGCTTTTCTAATGTTTGCTTTGCTATTGCCCATGATTTTCAACGCCTCTGGGTCCTGTTTTTGATCAATTTCAGACCAAACCCTTTGGTAGAATTCTCAAATTTCTTCATCGCTTTGCTTTTATGGCTGGTGCCTAATTTTTGTAAAACACTCTTATTGAATGGCTTTTCGTGAAGGTCGATAGATATACAATCTTATCACAGGTAGTACTGTACTTGAAGATTGACTCTCAAGTGTCCTTTGTAATCATGAAGGGAGAACCTTTGTCCTGGAAAACTGCTGGACACTGGGAAAAGGCCGTCAGATGAAGGAAAAATTCTCTGGCAGTAGCCAAGAAGTGGATTTCCCTCAAGAATCAATGAGGCAATTTGTTAGAGGGTGGTAGGAAAACTCACGTTTCCACCAACACCTAAAGAGGGCCATATTAGCTTGGTAAGCTTTTTAGTGAGACATCCAAAGGACCAGGTAATGGAGACAGGGGAGAAAGAGTAGAATGAACCACTGAATGGGGGTGTCCATGGTAAATTCATTGCCTTACGTGGGTTCCATCATCCATCAGGGCTGAGCGCAGCGAGTTGCGTTTCCAGAAGCCACAGGTCAGTTGGGAAAGCTTTTCAAACAACGTAGAAGAGCGTTGTCCCGCTCACGTGAGGCAGTTTGGCCTCTCTGGTTTCCCTACTCCTGCTGCCAGTTGCTATGGGAGAGGGGCTCTGTGATGTCAGAGCCTCTCCAGGGCTCTCATTGGCTGAGGGCGTTGCCATGACGACCGACCAAACAAACAGAACTGACTGGCTTTGCTCCTCATTGCCTGAGAGGGCATGTTTATGGAGATTAAGAGACCTGGGAGAGATTGTGGCTTCCAGGATGGACGAAGTGACTGAGAAGACACAAGGGCCTCCTGTAGAGAAGGATCCCAGAGACACAATGGAAATTCAAACCATCGTGAGCACCAGTGGCAATGAGTAGAGGTAGAACCCTCTTACACAGCATTATGGAAAAGGACAAGGCCTAACCCACACTCCTCCTCCTCTTACACCTCCTTCTCCTTCACCTTCACTTTCACCTTCCTCTTCACTTTCTACCGCCCTACCCCCACAGTTCCAATCACATGCACCCTCCAATCACATGGCCCCTTCTCATCATAATACCCTTCTACCCTGTCCCTAATTTCTCTCAAACTAATGGTCTCTCTCTATTTTATTCCCAGATGGACAAGATGTTGCAAAAGGTACATTCTGTTGTGAACAGAATTCACAAAAAGCGACCAGAGCAAAGAAGTGAGCAGTAGGAGTCTTTTACTACAGGATGGTTCTGAAAGAAGTTGGACGTCTAGCGAAAGAGTTAGAGGAGGTCCCAGATAACACAGTTTTTCATGTGACATCTCTTGCTCACACAGTGCTAACAACACTAAAGTACACGGTGCGGCCTCAGAGGAGGCTCTGGAGAAACCCTGAATGATACAGACAGCAGATCGTACACTGGTAGGGTACACTGAGAGTTGGTTTCTGATTCCTATACATTCCACAGGTGAGAAGAGGAGATGCGCGTGTCTGTGGGTTCTTTGGTTGTGAGGAAGAGAACACCAATATGTTTTGGGAATCGGGCAGGGGCTCCCCCATGGCTGGTAAACCAGATGGCATGTGAAGACTAGATATTGCCGACAAGTGTCATCAATGCCCCAGAAAAAGGAGCACAAAGAGCTAGGTGGTGGTGTGTTGGCTGTGTCTACTGGGAGGGACTCAGTGATTTGGGGTGGCAATGGCATTCCCTAACAATGACGACCAAGTTCTTGCCATCCTCCACTCATGATAGCACGTTCTTCTTCATGGCATCCAGCTTCTCTGATGGTTTGCTCAGCACATAGATGGAACAACTGTGGTGAGAGGTTGCAACCATGACACCTACTTTTCCTTATGTTAAATCAGGCCATGGTCCTTGTTCTTTTCTCAAAACTGCCTCTTGATCCATGGACAGATTCGGCATTCACACAATGAAGTGTTATGGAATTCCCATTCCTCGGCAGGCTGCCCATCATTTGTTAGGATCCACCTAGTCAACTTCCTTGGCATAATCAAGTCACCATCTTTCAGGGATTCTCTGCTTTCAGCCAAGATACTTCTGACATCAGCCATGATCTTCCTTGTACCAGGTTCTCTTCTGAATCCAGTCTGAACCTCTGGGCAGCTTGTTGCCAATATTCGGCTGCAACCACTGTTGTAGAATCTTCAGCAACGTTTTACTTGCATGTCATATTAATGATAGTCAGAGCATTCCGTTGGGTCACCTTTCTTGCGATGAGTACAGATATGGATCTCTTCTAGTCGAGCAGCCAAGCAGGTGTCTCCCACACTTCTTGGTAGGGAAGTCCAAGTGACCCCAGCATTGCATCAGCTTCTTTTAACCTTTCCATTGGTATTCCATCGATTGCCAAAGCTTTGTTTTTGGCTCATGCTTTCAGTGCAGCTTGAACTTCTTCCTTCACGACCCTTGTTTCTTGCTCATATGCCACCTCCTGAAATGGTGGAATGCCGACAAGTTCTTTTTGGTATAGTGACTCATTTGAGGTGACCATGGGCCAATGATATATGGCAGGATCTTTTTGCTCTTATCCCTTCTCCCTACTAAATACAAAACTGACCCCAGCTGAGGTGAGGCCTCCTCTACCGAAGTGGATTTTAAGATGTACAAATAAGGGAGTGGTAAATGGATTGTAAGCATTAGACAGAGACACCACCATATTGTTTGGGAGATGAGATTAAATGATGACGTCATCTGGGGGGTGGGGGAAGAAGGTACTTTTAGCCCATGGAAGTCACGTGAAGAGGGCCACAGTGAGTGTTCCCTATGGCACTTGTCCTTTGGAGCAGAAATGCCCTCTGTTCTCTCTCTCTCTCTCTCTCTCTCTCTCTCTCTCTTTCCTCAAATTGATAGCAAACCTTCAGAGCATGGTACTCCAGTGAACTGGTATGGGGTCTCCTACCCTGCCTCACTCTGGCACCGAAAATTGTTCCATCACTTGATCTCATCCATGGTCCCTCACCCAAAACATGATTGCCAAAGAGTGGTCAGGGTCCGCAGCAGTCTGTAAACACACGCTGATTTCCCATACCCACGGAAACCATGTTCACGTTCTGCCTTTCATCAAACATTAACCAGGATGACCAGCTGCCAGTCTGAAAGCAAACCCCGATGACCTGGAAGCCTGGAGGTGGCTCCTGATGCTCATAACTTGAAATGGTTTTTGAGGGTTCGGTCACGGTGAAGAATGAATATGTGATGAGCCAATTGGAAGAGAACAGTGGGTAACATTTATTTCTAGTATCTAGCTTAAACCTCTGTGCTGCTGCAAATTCACTGAAAAGTGATCATCCAAGGATGGCAGTAATAGCACTCTCCCATCCACTTTGACAATAGCTGTATCACTAAAGGTGGTCTCTGCTTTAAGGGAGTCTTATGTGATAGAATCCACATTTGTGAAAAGGCCAAATAAGAAAGGGCAAACATTGATATTAAGGAAAGAGTCTTCATTTACACATGAGCATTGCTGATCTTGAACATCTCTGTGCTTTGCCACATGTGGTCAACATGAGTCAGAATCAACTCGATGGCGACTAACAAGTATCCTTCACAGTGATTCAAGTGTTAATACTGAAGAAGACCTGGATTCTTCTAAGTCTTCATTGACATCCCACACTTTGGGTTAGCTCCAGGTTTGTAGTAGTCCCCTAATCTGGTGTCAACTTAAGGATTAAGAGTGTAGGCGTGGAGTCTAGGCTGTCAATCTGGAGATTGCTGATGAGACCTCTGTGTGGGCATGGCCTTCTTCTGAGAATTCTGGGAAATCTGGTACTTCCGCCTGGGAGGCGGAAGACACCTCTCTCTCTCTGCTACTCCCTGGGAGACATTGTAGAAGACAAGCCACATGGATGCAACCAAACCTCGGAAGCCGGAGAAGCCACAGAGAGACCCCTGCCAACACTGAGATGTTTACAACGCTACTGGACCCAAAGACTTTCTACCCACTGGCTTGTGGATCTTCTGCATCATTTGGCTTCATTGCATGTGTTTCGTGAGTCTGGAGAGGACTTCATAGATTGGTATCAGACATATGGGCTAATGTCAGACTTATGGCCTTGGACTGGACTGGGTTGGGATGTTTTCTCCATGTTCACTTCCTCTCTTATATAAACCTCTCCCTTATATGCATATGTGTGTTTATGAATTTGTTTCTCTAGTCTCCCCAGACTAACACAAGGTTTTAAAAACAATCCCGCTATTAATAAGTAATATTTCATTTACTAATTAAAAAAAATTTAAGCTGGCACAATGCATAAGTGCTTGGTTGCTAATGGAAAGTTGGGGTGATTCAAACCTACCTGCCACTGTGAAAAAGAAAAATGATGGCAGTCTTATTCTTTTAAGATTACAATCTTGGAAACCCTGTGGGAGCAGGTCTCTCTAGCTACTCCTGTTGCATTATAGTGGACTCCCTTTCCTCTACTCACCTTTATCCAATGATTGTCCAGTGTTTTCTGTTCCGGAACCTTGTCTCTTCACACTCTGTAACTCTTCCCCCAGGAAAAAGTCCTCTTTCCCATAGAATTAGTTCTCAATTAGACACTAAGGGCTACCAATCAATGAACCCCATGTCTGTGCTCATTCCAAAGCAAAGTGATGCAAGAGAATGCGGACATTACCGAACCGTGTCATCTGCAAGGGGGATTTTGGCTGCAGCAGTGCATTGACCGGGAACAGCCACAAGTGCAAGTTAGACTCCCAGGGAAACTCGGCACGAGGGGTAGCGTTGCTGACCAGGTGGAACTTGACTGAAAGCCGACCTCAGACATATGTTTGCTTATATTTCATTGACGATGCAAAGGTATTTGACCGTGTGAATCATAAAAAGACTATGGAAAACATTGTGAAGGATGGAAATTCCAGACCATTTCATTGTGCTCATTTGGAGCCAGTACATGGACCAAGAGACAGTAGTTCTCCGGCTAAGGGAATAACGGTATGGTTTAAAATCAGGAATGGTGTGCCTTGGGTGCGCATCCTTCATCATACTTGTTCCCTCTGTGTGCTGAGAAAATATTCTGAGATTGTAGTTTGTATGAAAAAGAACATGTCATCGGGATTTGAAGAAAGCTCATTACCTGTGATACACAGAGGGCACAACTTTGCTTGTTCAAAGTGAAGAGGGTTCAAAGCACTGACTGGTAAAGAGCAAAGAGTCCAGCCTTCAGTATGGATTACAAACCCATGCTAGAAAACTCAAAATCCTTACACCTGGAGCAATCTAAACCAGAAAGCATCCTGACAAATGGAGAAATGATTGAAGTTGTCAAGAATTTCCTTTCACGTGGACCCACAATTGATGCTCAAGGTAGCAACAGTGAAGAGATCAAACCGCATGTTACACTAGGAAAATCTGTTGCAAAACATTCTTTAAAGAAAGAACAAAGATGTCACTTTCAGGACTAAAGTCCACCTGACCCAAGCCACATAATCTGAGCTAGAAGAATGGGGAAGAATGGCTGCATTTGCATTATGGGGTCGGGGAAGAATATCGAAAGTCCCATGGATTTCCAGAAGAACAAACGACGCTGTCTGGGAACATGGATAGCCAGCATGTCCTTAGAAATGAGGGTGGTGAGACTTGGTCTCATGCACTTTTGACATCTATTTTTAAATCATTTTATTGGGGGCTCATACAACTCTTATCACAATCCATGCATATATCCATTGTGTCGAGCACTTTTGTACACTTGTTTCCCTCATCATTCTCAAAACATTTGCTTTCTACTTGAGCCCTTGGTATCAGCTCCTCATTTTCCCCCTCCCACTCCCCCATGAAGCCTTGATAATTTATAAATTATTATTATTTTGTCATGTCTTACACTATCCGACGTCACCCTTCACCCACTTCTCTGCTGTCCGGACGTCCCCCAGGGAGGAGGTCATATGTAGATCCTTGTAATCGGTTCCCTCTTTTCACCCACTCTCCCTCTACCCTCCCAGTATCACCACTTACACCACTGGTCCTGTAGGGATCATCCGCCCTGGATTCCCTGTGTTTCCAGTTCCTATCTGTACCAGTGTATGTCTTCTGGTGTAGCCGGATTTGTAAGGTAGAATTGGGATCATGATAGTGGGGAGAGGAAGCATTCAAGAACCAGAGGAAAAGTGTATGTTTCATCATTGCTATACTTCCCCAGCAACCCTGACTGGCTCTTTTGATATATTATCAGGAGAAACCAGTCTCTGGAAACAAAACAAAGCAGACACAAATGAGCATTATGCTTGGTATAGTAGAGGATGGACAGAATGGAAGACCCTTGATGAGATGGACTGACACAGTGGCTGCAACAAGGAGCTCGGGCATAGTAAGTATCGTGAGGAGGGCATGGGCCCAGGTAGTGGTTAGTTCTCGGGTTCATAGGGTCACAAAGAGTTTGTGACAACTTGATAGCACCTGCCACCACTATTCAATGCCAACTGAGTTCCAGCACCATCTGTCAACTGTCTCTTGCATGTCCTGTTGGCATCTCACTTCAAACTCTACATGCCCCAAACAGAATCTGTCACCTTTCTGTCACACGAAACCTACTTCTCCTCTCACATTTGTTGGCTCAGTGATTGTACCACCATCCTACTAGCAAGTGGAACCAGAAACCAAAAAGCCTTAATGGGAACGTTCTCTTCCTCGCTCATCCAGTTGGTAACCAAATGTTATTGATTCTCTCCGTATCTTTACCAGTTCTTGACCCCGCTCCACTTTCCAGGGCACTGTCTTATCTGGGCTAGTGTAACACCGAAGCAATTGGTGCTTTGGCATCTGCTCTTGCCTTTTCCCCAGACTCACCCCAGCCCCCCACAACCCTTTGTTTCTTTGACACATAATCAGCGTCATCTCAGCACATCATTTCCCTGTTTTTCACTCTCAAATATGATCTCATCGCCCAAAGGAGAAAGCCGAAACTCCAAAGCCTAGTATGTCTTCCACAACCTCCAGTCCAAACTCCAAAGCCTAGGATCGTCTTATGGTCTCCTCTACAGCCCTACACTCGATTCATCTTCTTTGGACAATTTCAATCTGGACTTACATTTCTCAGCTTACTTATCTTGCTCCCGAACAAAGCTGGAGACTTGTGTTTGTATTGAGTTTCCAGGACACAGTCCAGCCCCAACATGTTTTGTTGAACGTAGTGACTTACAATTGTCTGTACTTATGTATTAGTCTTTATGATGCCTGTCTGGATTCAATAGTCCGTGCTGTTAGGTGCCATCAAGTCGATTCAGACTCTCAACACTGGTCCTACACTGGCTTCACAATGGTTCTTAGGTTTGAGCCCATTGTTGGAGCCACTGTGTCCACCCAGCTTGTCCAGGACCTTCCTCTTTTTTGCTGCCCTTCCATGATACCAAGCATGCTGTCCTTGTCCAGGGACTGCTCTCTCCGCTAACATGCCCTAAGTGACCCTTGCATCTCAGGAGCACTCGGGCTGTACTTCTTTCAAGACAGAGCTGTGTGTTCTTTGGGTAGTCTGTGGCACTTTCAGTTTTCTTCCCCAGCACCACAGTGCAACTGCTCAGTTCCTCCTCTGTTCTTCCTTATGTAGTGTCCGCCTTTCACATGCCTATCAGGCAATTGGAAAATACCATGGCTTGGGTCAGGTGCGTCTTAGTCCTCAAAGTAGCCTCCGTGCTTTCCAATACTTTCCAAAGAGCTTGTGCAGCAGATTTCCCCGAGGCAGTGCATCATTCCATCCCTTGGCCGCTGCTTTCATGAGCAGTGACTGTGGGTCCAAGCAATCTGAATTCCTTGACAACTTCCGTCTTTTCTCCATTTGGCATGATGTTGTTACCTATTGGTCCAGTTGTGAGGATGTGAGGTTTCTTTACATGGAGTTGTAATCCATACTGAAGGCTGCAGTCCTTGGTCTTCATCAGTGATTACTTCAAATTATGCTGGCTTTCAGCGAGCAAGGTTGTGTCATCCACATATCGCAGGTTCTTAACAAGCCTTTCTCCAATCCTGGTGCTACATTTTTCTTCAGCTTGGCTGTTTTAGGGTTTGGGGGTGGGGGGTTATTTGGCTCAGCATACAATTGAATAAATGTGATGAAAGGATAATCCTTCACTCACTGCCATGGAGTCAAATCTGACTCAAAAGTCTTAAGAGACAAACACTCAATGGTCTCGCATTGCTTAAAGTTACTATTGATTGGCCAAGGGAAAAAAGGGAAGGCGCCTTGCTTTCAAGAGCTGAGAGGCCGACTCGTCTCTCCTGCCAATTAAGAGCGTGTCCTCAGTGAGGGGAGTTGTGTATTTAATACCCTGTGAGATCTTTTTAGTTTTACATGAGCATTCATTATGAATACTTGCTTGTTGAATTAGCATAACCAAGCAGTGAAACAGTACCCCTAGGCCCCTTGCTTCTAGCTTCTCATTCCAAGTAAGTAAGACGTCATGAAGAAGAAGAAAAAGAAGGCAATCAGTGATGAGCCTAAATCAGAAATGTACACATTTTCTATTCCTCATCTTGGAAAAACAAGTAGCATCCAGTTGTTTAATTCATGTTGTGGAAAAGTGAAACTTTCCCCTTAGAGAGCTGTATTATGACCCTGCCAATGAAATGGTGTGGTTGGAATGTGCCAATGTAAGGAAAGGACAAGTGACAAATTGTATCAGTTCCAGTGATGGAGACTGCATTAGCTTGTCACCAAATAGAAAGCTGCGAGGTTGAGTGGGGGGGGGGGGGTATTTTCATACACAGTACTAAATGAAAATTAAATCAATTATCAGAATAATTTGAGCCCCGATTCCCCAAGGTTTGTTTCAATTAGATAATTAGTGCAATTAGGTGAAAGGTTTGGGGGTAGATATTTCTGGCCTGAATTACCTCAAATTACTTTAATTCTCCACTTCACTTTGATTATATAGACCTGGCTCATACTTGAATGTTAATTTGAGTAACTGTTATGCTGGCAATTCAGATCATTCCTTGCTATATGGACATGTTTTCCTCTCATAAAGTGTGCTCTGTACACTAGATTTTTAAACCAAGTTCAATGACAAACCACCGCCTTATAGTAGAACTTTTACTTAATACATAATGACAAACATTGACTGGGAAAAAACAAATTAATAAAACTCTCTGCTCAGGAGTAAACATTGCTGCCTCTAAGACTTCCTTCTTTTTGTTGAAAAGGCTAAACTTGAGGGAAAAGTTGATTTTAGTCCAGTAATAAATGCTTTTTGTAGAACTGGCTTAAATGAAATTATTTTACATGGTTAAGAAAGAACAGATTGCATTATAGCAGCAACATCTTGATTATCCTCAGGCCAGATTTTGAGCCATTTCAATCAATTGTGTTCTTGTTAATTGCCATCAAGTCAATTCTAGCTCAAGGTGATCTCAGGTCTGCAGACTAGAAAGGCTCCTTTGGATTTACAAGACTGTAACTCTTTATAGACACAGGCTGCCTCATCTCTCTCCCAGGAAGCAGCTGGTGGGTTTGAACGTCCAACCTTTCAGTTAGCAGCCCAATGCTTACCCCACCATACCACCAACCCTACATGTCTGGAAGGCAAGGAAAGAGTGAAAGTGGTCTCTGGTCAGATTCTATAGATTTAGATATAGATTACAGTTTAATGAGTTTGATGATCATGTTTGTACCTCAGTTCTTCCTGTGAAATATTATAACATAATACAATATAACATAATATAATCATCGGAGTGGGGAGAAGAAGAGAGGAATGAGAACAGAAGGTTACTGTATCCCATGTGCTAGGAAATGGTAGTGCAAAGATGATAAGGGGATCTGGGACCATTTAGCCTTAGAGCAAACAGTTCTGAAAAACTCACCTGAACCTTCACAATAGTAATAATAATAATCTATAGTGAGCAAAATCAATTTAAGAAATCGGGAGCATATAGATAGAATACATTTTAGAGATGTGTTTTAGCCTAAGCAGCTAAAACTTTATCTATATACTTATACAGAGCTATACTTTGAGTACCTGGAAGTTTTGTTCACGGGAACCATTCTTACCTGATGACATCATTTAAACGATAGGGGTATGTTTTGCATCAAAGTAACCTGGAGGGCACAGAGAGCACAACACTTGACTAAGTGCCAAAATATTGACAGTAGGAAGCAGCCAGATGTGCCTCTGGTCCAGTAATCTGCTCCTGAAAGGTCCCAGCCTTGAAAGCCTTACAGAGGCATTCTTCTCTGACCCAAAGTCCTTTGACATGCATTTGCATCATCCTGCTGCGAACTCACAGCCATGTGTCAAATCACAGGATTTCACCTTGCTCATGAAAGCAACAGTCAAGAAATCAAGCAATCATGATCCCAATTCTACCTTACAAAACCGGCTAGACCAGAGGATGCACACTGGTATACATAAGAGTTGGAAACACAGGAAATCCAGGACAGATAAATCCCTCAGGACCAATCATGAGAGTACAGATACCAGGAGGGGTAGGGGAAGGTAGGGGGAGAGAGGGGGAACCAATTACAATGATCTACATATAACCCCCCTCCCTGGGGAATTGACAAACGAAAAGTGGGTGAAGAGAGACAGCAGACAGTGTAAGAATTTAAAAAATAATAATAATTTATAAATTATCAAAGGTTTGTGAGGTAAGGAGGGTGGGAAAGGGAGGGGAAAATGAGGAGCTGATATCAGGGCTCAGGTAGAAATGAAATGTTTTGAGAATGATGATGGCAACAAATGTACAAATGTGTTTGACACAATGTATATATGTATGAATTGTGATACGAGTTGTAAGAGCTCCCAATAAAATGATTTATTTTTTAAAAATCAACAATGCATTGCATCGGGTTAGTCTGCTGCAGGAAACCTTTTTAAAGTATCGAAAAGCAAGGTCATTACTTTCAAGACTAAGGTGCTCTTGGCCCAAGCCATAGTCTTTTCAATCTTCATCTGCGTATGAAAGTTGGACATTGAACAAGGAAGGCCTAAGACGAATGGATGCGTTTGCATTGTGGTGCTGGTGAAGAATACATAACGTTCCATGGACTGCCAGCGGACCAGACCAATCTGCCTTGGAAGAAATATTAGCAGAGTGCTCCTTAGAGGCCAGGATGGTGAGACTTCATCTCCCGTCCCGTGGACATGTTGTTAGGAGAGACCAGTCTCTGGAGAAGGACATCATGTTCAGCACAGTGAAAAAGGCCTGAGTAAAGAGGGAGGCCCTCAAGGAGATGGATACATATTGTGGCTGCAACAATGGACTCGGGCAAAGGAACAATTGTGAGGATGGGGCAAGACTGGGAGATTATTTACTCTGTTGTATATAGGGTTGCTATGAGTCAAAACGGACTTGATGACACCTGGTAACAACAACAACATGGTATTCCTACTGTTTTTAGCACTTAGGTATTAACATCTTTCCATCATTTATAGTTTCTGCCTTTTATGTCATGTTTTGAAAACAATCTTCATTCCAAGATTATAAACGTGCTCACTGACTGAAATATTGAAGGATTCTATTGTCAAAATGCTTAACCAGGCAGGTAGCCTCAAAAGAAAATGGAAGGAATGCAAAGAATCACTACTCAGAACTGAGAGGCATGCAACCATATGATTCAGAGCTGCTGGTATCTAAGGAAGAATACCAAGCTATACTGAAGGCCTTAGCGATTTGATGGAATTAGGAGTTGATGGGAACAGCAATTGAAATGTTTCAATAAGCAGATGAAGCACTCATTCCTCGATGCAAAGAAACCTGCAATAGGGGAGATTCATATTTATACGCATTCCAAAGAAAGGTACCCAAAAAGAGAATGTGAAAATATTGAACAAGGTCATTAATGAATATCACGTGCAAGTAAAATTATACTGAAGATAATTCAACATGGAGCTGCAGGAAATTCAAGTCGGATTTAGAAGAGGTTGTGGCACCGAGGCTGTTTGTTCACGTCAGATAGCCCTTGACTGAAAGCAGTAAAGCACAAATTGTTATTTGTGTTTTACTGATTATGCAAGGGCATCTGACTATGTGGATCATAAAGCTTTGGATAACATTGCAAAGAACACTTAATTGTGCTCATGTGGAATCTGCACATGGACCAAAAGCAGTTATTGGAACAAAAAAGAGGAATAGTTCACAATTAGGAAAACTGTGCATCAGGGTTGCGTCCTTTCGCCATATTTATTCAACCTGTATGAGCAAATAATCTGAGAAGCTGGACTATGAAGAAGTCATTCGTACTGGAAGGAGGCTCATTACCAACCTTTGTTGTGCAGACGACACAACCTTCGTTACTGAAAGTCTACTTGAAGCACTTAGTCAAGATCAAAGACTGCCGTCGTTTTAACAGACTGCAACTTCCTGTAAGAAGGCTTCATGACTGCAACAAACGACAACAGCTGGATAAATGGAGAAAAGGTTGAAGCTGTCAAGGATTTTTTTCATTTGGATCCACAATCCACATGCCTGGAAGCAGCTGTCATGAAATCAAACGATGTATTGTATTGGGCAAATCTGCTGCGCAAAGCCCTCTTCAGTGTGAAAATGCAAACATATCAAAGGTGCGTCTGACCCAAGCCATTCTATTTTCAATATGTATTTGAAAATTGACCTGTGAACAAGGAAGACCGCACAAAAATCACTCCATTTGAACTATGGTCCTCTCGAAGAATGCTGGAAGTACTGTGGATTGCCAGAACAACAAACATACATGTCTTGGAGGAAGGACAACCAGATTGCTCCTTCGAAGCCAGTGTGGTGAGATCTGGTCTCCCGTAAGATGGATAGGTTTGTCAGGAGAGGCGGTAAAGAGCATCATGCCTGGTCAAAGAGCACCCTGCTTGGTAGTGGAGAGAGTCAGAAAAAAAGAGGAAGACCCCTGCAACGGTGAGGAGCTGCAAACAGAACGGGGAGGATGGTACGGGAGCGGGCAGTGTTTCCTGATGTGCACAGGGTGCTGTGGTTGACCCCTAGCAACCGAGGTTTCCCCAGCACTTAGAGGGTTCTTTTCGTTTTAAACCTTTAAGTCTTCAAATAATTTTTAATTGATTCTATTTTAAGGCAGTGGTTCTCAACGTTCCTCATGCCGCGACCTTTCATCCACTTCCTCATGTGATGGTGAGCCCCCAACCATAAAATTAATTGTCGTTGCTACTTCATCACTGTTGATTTGCCACTGCTATGAATCGGGCGACCCCTGTGAAAGGGTCGTTCGACACTCTAAGGGGTCAGGACCCACAGATTGAGAACCACTGCTTTAAGGCATCCTATGGGATCTAAGTTAATTTTCACCTCAAACAACTAGCCTTTTGTCCCAGTACCATTTATGGAATAATGATACCTCTTTCTCCTTTTATTAAAAATTCTACCTTTATATTTCAGTGAAATGGCAAGGATACTTATTTTGTTTAAAAGGTTGCTTATTTTATTTGTGGACTGAAACCCAGTCCTCATATACAAGTTCAATGGCAGTTTTGCTTTCAAACAAAGTTTGTCCCCACCCCCACCTGAGTTTACATGTTTAATATTCAGTGACTCTATAAATGTGTCATGTTTGCAAATGGAAATAAATCCTTTGATGCAAAATTTCAGTTCCATATGAAAATTATTTGACAAGTCACTTTAACCTTATTGAAAATCCTGTTTGCAGGCAGTTATGTGAATATTATAATGCACTCATTCTCTGCGTACAATGATTTTCCATACAACTCATGATTTTTCATTAGTCCACAGACTACCCTATCATCAACTACAGAATTTGATATCTCATTAGACTGACAAAATATGAATCAGTGTTGAATTTTTCAGTGAAAAAACAAATTATTAATCATGGAGCCTGTATAACACATGTCCTCAGAATACGAGAACATAGGGGCGCACTGCACTCAGGCCATCTGCCTACCTCCCAGCCTTGCACGTCCCTCTCCCGCGACCTACCTCTGATGACCAGCACAGTGTGTTTCTCTTTTCTTAACCTGTAGCAGTGATCTCATGCAATGTTTGTCCTTTTGTGACCGATTAATTGCACTACAGGTTCATCCTCATCATGGGGTGTTTTACAGTTTCATTGTCACTCTTCAACATTTCATAGGATTCCATGGGGTGTATGTACTCAAAAAAGATGAACATCCGTACAGCTCTATGCACACCCATGTTTATCACAGCACTATTCACAACAGCAAGAAGATGGAACGACCTCAATACAGAATTTCTGACTATGCCTTGACTCTATGCAGCCTTGTCCGGGGAAAACAAACAGCCCTCTGACTCCCTCCGGTTTGTCAACAGGAACATAGTGACCAGCAAGTTGTAATCCCTTTGCCCAGGTATTCCTTTTACTTTATTTAGGAATGAAGAAAAAGAGACTAAGAGTTCAATCCCAAGGACCACTTAGATACAGCGGTTCTCAACCTGTGGGTCGCGAACCCTTTGGGGGTTAAACAACCCTTTCACAGGGATTCATAACAGTAGCAAAATCACAGTGATGAAGTAGCAATGAAAATGATTTTATGGTTGGGGGGTCACCAAAACATGAGGAACTGGATGAAAGGGTCATGGCATTAGGAAGGTTGAGAACCACTGACTTAGAAAAAGATGAGCTACTTGCTATGCGACAAAATTCAGAAAACCCAGTTGAGCCTGATAACAATGACCCAGTTTTTCATCCCTTACAAAAACAGAATGAACACAGATATTTCCAATTTATTCTCAAGTCCCTTGTTAACACTTGTCAGGTTGTTTCTTGGCAAATGCTCCCCATTCGTTCTGGTATCTTTTATTTCTGAAGAAACTCGTGGTATAGAAAGCCCC
>NW_022103917.1:12566087-12570900 GCF_000313985.2 Echinops telfairi
CGCCCTTTTTAAAAATGTTAAACTCCGTGTCATGACTTGGCCCATTAATGAAGCCCATGGAATGCGCCCTGAGCTGGAAATCAGGCTGAGTTCGAGGCTTGGTTCTTGTTCTTTTTCTTTTGGGGGGCAAGTCAACTGTAACCATGGGCCTCATTTTTTTATCTGAAAAGTGATGAGGTTGCATATGTGAGTTTTAGGTGTCTCTAAGTTTGAACAGTCTGTACTTTAAGTTTATGACACAATGGCTACTTTACTTCTTCACGGAAACTGCCTGCATGGAGACTCAAACTGTTCTTGTTGTCTACGTTAATTGGAGTAAGCATTCAAAGATATGGTTATATATTCCATGTCCTAATGTGCTTTTATAGGTGCTACACATACTTCCTTATTTATTAAAGGATGACTTATTGATCTTTACCGAGTTTGATCGTTCCACATGAAATAAATCTCCTTTGGCCTTTCAAGTCCAGACTGCATCCTATGCTACTGGGCATCCGTCCAACTGACTTACAAAGAGCCGCAGTGGGAATTTGAGGTAGAATCTAGAGAGTAATATTAAATCAGATTGAAAAAAATCCTTAAATCTTTAAAAATTTTCACACTTAATTTCAAGACGTTGAAACATTTTTAATCGGTGAAGAAATACACATTGGTAAAGCAGTCTGGGAGTCTAGGGTTCCTCTTGAAGCGAATAAGAAGCGAATAAGAAGATGGACACGTGATGGGACTATTTCGTTCTTAGAGAAGCTGTGTGGATCGTAGTCTTCAGGAAGACAAGACCACACACAGAAAGGCTACAAAAGTGAGATTTTATGTCGCTGTCACCACGTTTTAAAAAAATTCCTCCATATTTGTACTTCCTGTTAGACACACTAGTTCACAATGAAATGTTTGTAATCAATTCACAAATCAAAGAGCAATTCTAAGATATTAAAAATAATATCAGATCATTAGCTTTATAAATTGAAGGCTTACATACTAATATCTACTTTGACTCTTCCTTATCAATTACACTGGCAATTTCATTACACTAGACTATGCGACCTCCAGAAAATTAATCCACCTGAAAGAACTCTGGACTATAGAATGTAGGTCATGTTATTTTCATGCCTGACGCTGCCCAGTACCTTGAGAATATTGTTTTTGTTGCTGGGCCAAACATGGGATTATGAGGATGTGTCTAGCAAAGCCTGGGTCTGTCCATGGCTGTAGAAGAGAAAGAGAGAGAATTGTTGTCATATGCCAACTAAATCAGGCCAAAATATGCTGGCTTGTAAGTGTGCTGAGGCAGAGCGCAAAATGACTTTTTTCCATGTTCTTAAAAAAAAAAACACACCACAAAATACAAAACCTTTCTTATTATGAGTTAGGTGAAAGTTTCCAAAGCAAATTGGGTTTCCATTCAACAATTCATGTACATTTTGATTCATGACATTGACTTCAGTCCCCACAATGTAAGCACAATCCTCCCACTTCCTCCAGGTGTTTACTGCTTATATTTGCTCTTTCTTCCTCTACCTTTGTGCCTTCTAAGTTTTCTCCTGGGGCAAATGCTACCCTTCTGATATGAGATGCTTCACTTTTCAAAGGAGTACACACTTCTCTGGTGTTACTGTATACCCATTGTTCCGCTGAGAGTTGAACTGCAGTGAGGGGTGTTAAGGGTCAGAGTCTTGGAGTTTCCACCAGTCGCTGAGAGCAGTAAGGCTGGTCTTTTTATGGTTTTGAGTTTTGTTCCACATTTTTCCACCCACTCTCCTTTCAGAGAGGTCAGCACTGCTGGCTGTACCCATCTAGTTCTTCTAGTCTCAGGGTCATGGCAACTTGGCTTCCTGCGGTCCATTAGTCCTGCATCTTTGGTTTTCTTTACGCTCTTTGCTCCAGAAGTGGAGAGACCACTAGTTGCAGCTTAGATTACCACTCACAAGCTTTTGAGGTCACAGTCACTAATGCAGAGCATCGTCTATGTGAGTAGTTAGACCAATTGACCTTAGTGTCTTCGTGTCCCGAGGGCTATGATTTTGAGTCTCCATACCCAGCTACTCATTCCCTCCAGGTGTTTAGCTATAGTTTAGAAGTTTTCATAATTTTGTCCCCAGAATGGTCTACAATAGTCATTGATATCCCAGGGTGAGCCGAAATGTATTCCTATTTGGGTTCTAGTTCATGCATGCATGGGTTTATTCCGAACAAAACATGTTGAAACATGTCTTTGCCATCAGGGGATGGCTGAAGGCAAGTTCCTTCAGCAATATAACCTGTCTTAGTCTCCTTAGGATGCCTTCAAAAAGATCCAATCGGGACAAGAACTTAGGAGAGGATTTGCTGGACTAGTGAAAATTAAGGCAGAGTGATTATCGCGGCTGTTTTACTATTATTATTCCAAAGGGGTAATCTTGCTAGATTTTCTCAAAATACATACGACAATGATTGGGGTTTATAATGAAGAAGTGTTCAGAAAGTTTTTTTGTGTGTGTGTTTTTAATTATTTTATTCGGGGCTCGTACAATTCTTATTACAATCCATACATCCATCCATTGTATCAAGCACATATGCACATTTGTTGCCCTCATCATTCTCAAAACATTTGCCTTCTACTTTAGCCCTTAATATCAGTTGCTCATTTTCCCCCTCCCTCTCCACTCCCCCCTCCCTCATGAACCCTTCATAATTCATAAATTATTATAGTTTTGTCATAAGTTACACTGACCAACGTCTCCCTCTGCCCTCTTCTCTGCTGTCCATCCCCCAGGGAGGAGGCTATACGTAGATTCTTGTAATTGGTTCCCCCTTTCTACCCCACATTCTCTTCACCCTCCAGGCATTGCCCCTCTCACCACTGGTCCTGAAGGAGTCATCTATCCTGGATTCCCTGTGTTTTCAGTTGCTATCTGTACCAATGTACAGCCTCTGGTCTAGCCAGATTTGTAAGGTAGAATTGGGACCATGATAGTGGGTGGGGGGAAGCATTTAAGAACTAGAGGAAAGTTATATGTTTCATCGTTGCCAGCCTGCACCCTGATTGGCTTGTCTCCTCCCCACAGCCCTTCAGTAAGGGGGTGTTCAGTTGCCTACTGATGGACTTTGAGTCTCCTCTCTGCACTCACCAACCTTTACCATGATATGATTTTTTTGATGTCTGATAACTGGTCTCTTCTGCACCTCATGGTCAAACAGGCTGGTGTGCTTCTTCCATGTGGGCTTTGATGCTTCTCAGCTGCATAGCCACTTGTTTATCTTCAAACCTTTAAGACCCCAGACGCTATATATTTTGATAACCGGGCACCATCAGCTTTCTTCACCACCTTTGCTTATGCACACGTTTTTCTTCAGTGATCATATCATGAAGGTGGGCACCCACTGATATGATTTTTAGTTCTTTGATGTCTGATAACTGGTCCCTTCTGCACCTCGTGGTCACACAGGCTGGTGTGCTTCTTCCATGTGGGCTTTGATGCTTCTCAGCTGGATGGCCACTTGTTTATCTTCAAACCTTTAAGACCCCAGACGCTATATATTTTGATAACCAGGCACCATCAGCTCTCTTCACCACATTTGCTTATGCACACGTTTGTCTTCAGTGATCATATCAGGAAAGCGGGCACCCACTGATATGATTTTAAGTTCTTTGATGTCTGATAACTGATCCCTTCTACACCTCGTGGTGTACAATAAGCATGCGGCAGAGCAACCGTAGGAGCAGAGCAGAGAGCTCCCGAGGGAGTACAAAGGACAGACTCGGGGGCCAGAGCATGGTACCTCATCGATCCTGACTGAAGGGCGTGCCTAGAGAGCAAAAATCAGACCTTGATCTATTTATAGGTTTGTATTACTGTTTAAACTTTTTCCTTTTAATTAATTTATCCTTCTATGGGTAATTGGTTTCCTTTTCTGTTGCCATTGCTGTGCTCTCACTGCTCGCCTATCTTGCTATGGCTTGGTTTCTGATGCATATTATTATCTCTACAGATCTATCTAGATAAGATAGACTGGACGAATAGTCTGAAGGAGGAAACAACGGGACCAACAATTTTGGGGGGACACGGGAGAGGGGAAGGTGGGGGTAAGGAGGTGGTGATGGCCAACCCGGGGACAGGGGAGCAACAAGTGATCCGAAAACAGTGGCAAGGAGGGTGCGAGAGGCCTGGTAGGGATTCAGCAAGGGCAATGTAACCAAAAGAAATCACTGAAACCAAAATGAAGGCTGAGCATGCTAGTGGGACAAGAGGAAAGTAAAGGGAAATTGAGGAAAGAACTAGGGGACAAAGGGTATGTATAGAGGTTTTAAGACTTGAATGTACATATGTAAATATATTTATATGAGTGTGCGGAAACAGATCTACGTGCATATATTTATAGGTTCAGTATTAAGGTAGCTGATGGACATTGGGCCTCCATTCAAGCACTTACTTATTGCAAGAACACATTGTTCTATTAAATTGGTATTCCAGGATGCACACCTTCCCGACACGATTGCTGAAGAAAAATGTGAATAAAAGCAAAGGTGGTGAAGAAAACTGATGGTGCTACCATAAGATATAGTATCTGGGGTCTTAAAGGCTTTAAGACAAACAAGCGGCCATCTAGCTGAGAAGCATCAAAGCCCATATGGAAGCACACCAGCCTGTCTGACCACGAGGTGTAGAAAGTTTTAAACTGCATTGATGAAAAAAATTGAGGAATGGTGTGCTCAGAAATTGTGTTTTTCACCGTTGTATTACCCAAGTCTTGGGGAGGAGACGAGCCAGTCAGGGTGCGATGTAACAACGATGAGAAATACAACTTTCCTCTAGTTCCTAAAGGTTTCCTCCCC
>NW_022103917.1:12571144-12631672 GCF_000313985.2 Echinops telfairi
GGGGGTTTAAGTGGAGAGAAAATGTTTTGAGAATGATGTACAAATGCGCTTTACACAATTGATGTGTGTATGGATTGGAATAACAGTTGTATGAGCCCCTAATAAAATGTTAAAAACAAAAAAAAGGACATTGAAAAGGAAGAGAATTTGAATTCCCCGAGGATGCCCAAACTGCCATTGGGATGTGGTGTACATTGAGAAGCACAGGACTCTTCAGGCAAGAGCTAGAGTTGGGAACACCACTTTCACATGTGTACAGACCGAGAGAAGATGTCTAGAAAAAATACATGAGTATTTTGGTCTTTGTTGTTTAATAAAGTAAGCGATGATTTTGTAGCAATTGATTTTGACTTCAGCTAATATTTATAGCACATGTAAAAACATATCTTGAAGCATCTGCTGTCAAGCCTAGGTATCTATCCCATTCGCCTCCTTGCACCCCGCATTAGCTTGCATGTAGACTCTTGTGAGTCCTGTGATTGCAGGGTTCTGAATGGAATCATTTTGACCTTTGGTACCTTCAACTCGGTGCTCCCTCCCGTGAATTCCTTTGCCGTGGTCGTGTTCTGCTGACCTCTCCTTCTTGTATATTACATTTGCCTTCACCCAGCTTAATGTGTCTCCCTCTAGTTAGTGATTTATCACTTGTTCCTCTGGCGACCTTCAAAGAGTGTGTCTTTCTGTGTGTAAATGTTGTCTTGACTTTTCACAATAATGGTCTCACACAGTACTTGTGCTTTGGTGCTTGATTAATGTCCCTTAGCATCTTGTCCTCTAGATTCACCCATGTTATGATTTGTTTCTCAGACTTTTTGTTATTCTTTGAAGTTGCATAGCATTCCATAGTGTGTCCTTGTTTGTTTATTCATCAATCCATTGATGGGCTCATAGGTGATTTCCATCTTTTGATTACTGTGAATAACGCTGCTATGAATATGAGTGTGTATCTCTGTTCATGTCATGACTTTTATTCCTGGAGTAACAGGCATTTTTAGGATTCATTCATTTTAAAGAGAGGTTATTTATAAACTAGTTGTCGCTACTTGTTTTAAGTAACAGTAGCTCTAGTGAGCACTAGTCTTCCTTTTGACTTCCTTGATAGTCACAATACTTCTTTCACTCTGCTCGTGCCAGATAGGGAAGCATGTCAGTCAGGTTGTGATATACTTCGCATGGTATGAAATTGACATCTCCCTCTACCCACAAAACACAACCCAACAACAAAATTTGGTAGGCTTCACTGTCAGTCAAAGGAAGTGCTAGTGTCAAGGCTCAGAAGTTAAGAACATCCGCCATCTGACTGCATCACCCTTTCTAGCTGTATGACCCTTACCTCCTCCACCCACCACTCAGGAACCAACTCATCCCTATAAATGTTAAAAAGAATTTCCACAGTGATCTGAGATGGCTATTAAGATAGGTATCTCCCAACTACCGTATATACTCGAGTATAAACCAACCCGAATATCAGCTGAAGCACCAATTTTTTTTAAATCAATTTACTTGGGCTCATACAATTCATCACAATACAGAGATCAATTGTGTAAAGCACATCTACACATTTGTTGCTCTCATCATTCCCAAAATTCGCTTGCCTCTTGTGTTCCCGGAATCAGTTCATTTTCCTTTTTTCCCCTCCTCCTTCCTTCCTCCTCCCCCCTCCCCCATGCACCCTTGATAATTTATAAATTGTTATTGTATCTTATATTACACTGCCCGGCATCTCCCTTCACCTACCCCTCTGCTGCCCGTCCCCCAGAGAGGAGGTTATATGTAACTCCCTGTGATCAATTCCCCCTTTCTACACCTCCCTTCCCTCCTGGTATCACCACTGTCACCCCTGGCGCTGAGGGGTTCATCTGTCATAGATTTCCTGCGTTTCCAATTCCCATCTGTACCGCTATGCATCATCTGGTCTAACCAGGTCTGCAAGGCAGAATTGGGGTCCTGGTAGTTGGGGGGAGGAAGCGTTTAAGAACTAGAGGAAGGATGTGGGTTTCATTATTGCTATACTGAACCCTAAGTGACTCATCTCCCCACTACCCCTCTGCAAGTTATGTCCAGTTGTCTAGAGATGGGCATTGGGTCCCCATCACGCACCACCCTCATTGACGAGGATATGATTTTCCTCCCCGCCTTTGGTGTTTGAAGCCTGGTCCCTTTGGCCCTTCATGATCACACATGTTGGTGTGCTGCTTCCATGTGGGCTTTGTTGCTTCTGGGCTAGATGGCCGCTTGTTTACTTTCAAGCCTTTAAGTCCCAAAACGCTATAGGTCTCAATGGCCGGGCACCATCAGCCTTCTTCACCACACTTACTTATGCACACATTCGTCTTCAGCGTTTATGTGGGGAAGGTGGTCACACAATGATGGTTTCTGTTCTTTGGTGTCTGCTGCCTGTTCCCTTCAACACCTCATGTTCGCACAGGCTCATGCATGAAGCACCTATTTTTACCACAAAAACAGCATTAAAAATGTGCTGAAAAACTTGGCTTATACACGAGTATATATGGAATGTGTCTTTGTGAGGCCAAATTTTCTTCATACACTTCAACCAATAGACTGAGTACAGAAGCATATCTGAGTTATGCAGTTTTTTCCTATTTAGACAGACATGAAAGAGATTTGGGAAAATGTAAAACAATGCCACCCTTCCCATGATTAGTAGTATTTTGGAAACGATAACTAGTTTGTATTAAAAGTGCTCCCTGTATTGGGGCTATTATTGATTTGAAATCTGAGGTCCAGCCGAAAAGTTGCAACAATATCATAGAACCATTTATTAAACAAAATTATCAAATATAAAGCTATTTCTTTTTGACTGCACCCCCATCTAAGTCTATACACTGGTGTTTCCATCTCTCTACACCTTCCCTGAAGCATTCTGCGCTCTTGAATTTACATCGTAGCAAAACAGCAGATTGTGTTCATTTTCAATATTCTTTGAGTTTCAGGAACCAAAAGTGTGAAGGAGCAAAAAGGGGGCTGCGGAGTGGATGTGGTAAAATTTCCAAAGACAATCTTGCAGGACACCCTTTGTTCCCCTTGAAGCATGAGCAGTTGCATTTTCTTGGTGGAAACAAATTCCTTGGTGCCGTTTTCCTGGCATTTTGTTCATCATTGCACTTTTCAATTTTCTGAAAACTTCTTTCTAACAAGCCCTTCTAATTGCTCTGTGTCCTTTAAGAAAATCTATCAAGATGACACCATTGGAATCCCCAAACACTGGTCGCCCTAACCTTCTGAGCTCACTTCTCTGCCTTGAAATTCACTGGCCCTGCAGGTGCCCTCAAGAAACCCGATTTTAATGGGACCTTTGTTTGGGGGTTCCCTAACGAGACTAAGAGAAGAATGTTACTGAGAGAACTTGTCTTCTGCCGTTCAGTTATAGAGACATTTTAAACAGATTTTATTTATATTAAACCCATACAAGTATGAACTGAGACCCCAGTAACAATCCTTTTTATTAACGCACTGTGTGTGTGTGTGTGTGTGTCCCTGGTGTTATAATGGTTAAGTATTGGGCTTCTAACCTCAAGGTCAGCACTTCCAAACCACCAGCCTCTCCGTGGGAGAAAAACAAGCCTTCCTACTTCTTTAAACAGTTACAGTCTCAGAAAAACCCATAGGCAGTTCTGCATTGTCCTATAGGGTCACTATGAGTTGGAATCAGCTGGATAGCATTGGCATGAGGTAAGAAGGTATATAGCTATCAATTAAATTCAACTAAATAACGATCCATAGTTTTAAGAGTGTAAAGGAGCATTAAGACCTAAAAGTTTGCAAATCCTTATCTTGGGGGAAAAGGCTAAACTTTTTACCCTGGCCCCCAATCTCATGATGTGGTTTTTCCTTTTGTCCCAGTCTGAAGTTAGGAGCGTGCCTCTCTCTCACACCATCCTTCAGTCACAGTGCTTTCTTTTTGACCTCCACCTGGCATGTTCCACCTGCTTAGGGTATCTGAGGCACAGGTTACCTCATCTACTTTTAAATGCTTGTCTCCTCCACCTCTTCAACCGGCCCCTGAAGGACACATATTCAGCCTTAAGATTTCACAACTGGATGCATTTTCTATTGCTGCTAACCAAATTCCGCTAACCAAGCAGCTTGAAACAGCGTGCATGGGTGAGCTCACAGATCTCACAGCTTGAGTGCATTCAGCTGGTTTCTCTGCCCCAAGTCTCAAGAGACCAAAATCAAAGTGTCAGGATTGCTGCTTGTGCCCCTTTGGGAAGGTCCTAGGGGAGAAGCCAGAGGATCCCAGGTGACAGAGTAGCATAAGCTCTTCGCTGCTGAATGAAAGGTTCAAACACACCAGCTGCTCCTTGGGAGACAGATGTGGCAGTCTGTTTCTAAAGATTTACAGCCTTGGAAACCCCATGGGGGCAGTTCTATTCTGCCTTTTAGGGTTGTTAAGAGTTGGCGTTGACTTGATAGCAGTGGGTGGGTAGGTAGGCGTGCAGGGAGAGAATCCAGGCTCATTCAAATTGGTGGCAAAATTTATTTTCATGGGGTTGAAGGACTGAGGTCTCTGCTTCCTTGCCAGCTCTTGGCCTGGGATAATTTTCATCTTTGACAGACCACCCACAGTGCTTGCCAGATGCTCTTCTCCATCCTCAAGCTAGAAATGAGGTGTCAAGTCCCTCTTGTATTCCAACTCTCTTCACTTCTTCTACTTCATTTCTTTTGCCTCTGGCCAGAAAGTTCTCTTCTTGTGAGAGTTAATGCAATGAATTAGATTGGGTCCACCTGAAAAGCCAAAGGTACTCTCCTTGTTTTAATATCAAATGCAATACATTACAGCTATGGAAAGAGGGAATGGAGAATCTCAATATCTTCCGTCAGACTGAGGCCAGGAGTTGACTATAAAACAGATCATCAATTCGTCTGATGCGAGTTCAAGTTGAAGCTGAAGAAAATGAAAACAAGTTCACAAGAGTCCAAAGACAACCTAAATTCCCACCTGAATTTAGAGTCCATCTCAAAAATAGATTTGATGCATTGAACACTAATGAGCAAACACCATCTGATAGTGAATAACATCAAGAACATCATACATGGAAAAATCAAAAGGTTATTAAAAGGAAAGACAAGACCAAAATGGATGCCAGAAGATACTCTGAAACTTGCTCTTGAACATAGAGTAACTAAAGCAAATATAATAATATTTAAATAATAATTAAAGGAGCTGAATAGAATATTTCAAAGGGCAGCTCAGAAGATGAAGTATATCAAAATAAAATGTGTAAAGACCTAGAATTAGAAAATCAGGAGAAGAGCATGCTTGACATCTTCCATGGTGAATGAACGGAAGGAAAAAGTCAAGCCTTGATTTTCAATATTGAAGGATTCATTGCACAACACAGTAAGCATCAAGGGATGATGGAAAGAATACACAGTCAATGCTCAATCACTTCAGGAGGTAGCATATGTTCAAGCACCTAGAATACTGAAGAAGGAAATCTACACTAAATGCATTGGTAAAAAACAAGGCTCCAGGAACTTATGGAATTTCAAATGAGATGTTTTAACAAATGGATGCAATACTGAAAGCATTCATGGTCTGGGCAAAGAAATTTGGAAGACAGCTACATTACCTGAAGACTGAAAAAGATCTGTATTTATGCTCATTCCAAAGAAAGGTGACCCAGTAGAATGCAGTGAAAAAAATCAATAATATCACATGAAAGTTGTTTAGCCCCACTCCCCCACCAAGATAATAATTTTCAAACGTAATTACATCTATAAAGTCCCTTTTGCCGTACTCCTTGCAGACTACAGGTTCCAGATATTAGAGCATATACATGTTTTTTGTTTGTTTTAAAGATCATTTTATTGCGGGATTTTACAGCTCTTATAACAATGCATACAACAATTGTATCAAGCATATTTGTACATATGTTGCCATCATTCTTTTCTAAACATTTATTTTCTATTTTAGCCCTTGGCATCAACTCCTTTTTGTCTCTCCCTCCCCCACTCTTGTGACCCCTTGATAAATTATAAATTATTATTATTTTAATATCTTAGAGTGACCACTGTCTCCCTTCTCTCATAGTTTCTGTTGTTTGCGCCCCCCAGGGGGGGTGTTATGTGTAAATCATTGCAATCAGTTCCCC
Source organism: Echinops telfairi (assembly GCF_000313985.2). Classification (NCBI taxonomy): domain Eukaryota; kingdom Metazoa; phylum Chordata; class Mammalia; order Afrosoricida; family Tenrecidae; genus Echinops; species Echinops telfairi. The sequence continues at coordinate 12,577,264 of NW_022103917.1, forward strand.
CTTCCTCCCCTCCACTCCCCACCTTCTCCCGACCCTCCTGGTATCGCTACTCCCGCTCCAGTTCATAAGGGGTTTATCTGACCTAGATGCCGTGTGTCATGAGCCCTTATCTGTACCTGTGTACATGCTTGGGTCTAGCCTGCAGTGAAAGGCAGAACTGGGGTCATGTTTTGTTTTGTGTCTTCAGATGCCTCTTACCTGATCCTGTCAACACCTCATGATACCCAGGCTGGTGTACTTCTTCTGTGTGGGCTTGTTGCTTCTCTGCTAGGTGGCAGCTTGTTTAACTTCAAGTCTTTAAGACTCCAGACTCTATATCTTTTGATAGCCAGGCACCATCAGCTTTCTTCACCACATTTGCTTGTGCACCCATTTTGGCTTCAGCGATCATGCCAGGAAGGTGAGCATCACAGAATGCTAGGTTATTAGAACAAAGTGTTCTTGCATTGAAGGAGGGCTTGAGCAGAGGCCCAAAGTTCATCCACTACCTTAATGTATTGCCATATAAATATATGTGCATATACCAATACCTCTACTTTTATGAATTAATGTATTTACATATTACACACCTATGTTTATACCTCTATCCATAGCTTTGCTTTCTAGACCTATTCACTGTTTCCCTTTACCTTCCTCCTGGCCCACCATCATGCTTGCCCTTCTTCTGCCTCTTAGTAATTCCTCTCAGCTAGATTGCTGTTGCTCCAACATCCCCAGGATCTCTATGTCCTCCTCATTGATTTTAATTCCCTAGTTGTTCCCCTGTGGAAAACACTAAACCTACAGGTTGGGGAGAGAGGCCAGCATGCCACACCCACACAGAAGCAAACCAAGAAGGAAAAAGAGAGAGTGAGGGTTTAGACCTGAGGATGATGTACCTGCATGAATACCACAACAGAGGAAAATACTGGAGGCACATGGCAGGGAGTTAGTCCTGTCTGAACCCGCCCACAGTGGGGCAAACCAAGAGGGGAACATAACATAACAGATCAGCAATGGGAGCAAATTCAAGCCACAAAGCCGCTGAGGAGCCCCCAAAATAGACTTCATAAAGATCACCCAACAGACCTGGAATTATGTATGTTTTTTTGGGAGGGGGTTGCTAGTTATTATTTTTCCCCTCTCTTTTTGTTCAATCTCTTGTTTTCTTCTTGTTTTGTCTCTGTTATTGTTGGTGTTCATACCTATATAAAGATAGGCATAGGAAGCAGGCTCTAAGACAAAGCAATGGGACCAGCGGTTCAGGAGGGACTGGTAGGGGGTGGGGGAGGCAGGGGAAAGGAGCAGTGAGCATATATATCCTTTTATAAAAAATAATTTTATTGGGGGTTCTTACAACTCTTAACACAATCCATACATCAATTGAATCAGGCATGTTGCCCTCATTCTTTTCTAGACATTCACTTTCTATTGAGCCCTTGGTGTCAGCTCTTCCCCCCATCCCCCCACCCTCATAACCCCCTGATAGATTGTACATTGTTATTATTTTCATCTCTCACATGTCTCCCTTCCCCCATGTTTTCTGTTGTTCTTCCCCCTGTAGAGGGGTGTATGGTTGTGTCGATCATTGCGATCGGTTCCCCCTTTCTCCTTTCCTCTCCCCCTCTTCCCCCTGTCCTTCTGGTATCACTATTCCCACTCCTGCTCCTGGATTCTGTGTGTCCTGAGCTCCCATCCCTTTCTATACCTGTGTACATGTTCTGATCTAGTTTTAATTGAGAAGCAGCACTAGGGTCATGGTAGTGGGGGGTGAGGAAGCCTCAAGGAACCAGAGGAATATTGTGTGTATATACATCTTTTAATGAGTAGTTTACCTGATATTTCTAATACCAGATGTTTACATCAGCTGGTATACTTTTTTATCATAATCCCTGTGGTACGGAGCTATTAGTGATCCCCCTGAATCTTTTCTCCCCTTTCTCCTGGGTACAAGGCTGGCTGATCAGAGAGTACTTTCCCTAGTTTTCCTTACTGAAATTGGTCATGCGACGAAATTGTTTCCCACTGAGTGTAAGCAGAAATGACATGTTCGCCTTCACTTGCTTAATTCATAAACCTGAGCTTCGCATCTCCAGATTATTACATGAGCATGAAATATACATGTTGTATTGAGGCTATAACATGTAAGATATTTTTGTCTATAGCAACATATACCCTACCCACCATTTGGAACTACACATTTATGTTAGTGTTTTATTGGAATTTTTTGTCTCCCTAACTAGAATGGAAACTCCTTGTAAAAGAAAGTATGCCAAATTTATTTACTGCTGTATCTTCAGTGTCAATCACAGTGCCTGTCACATAACAGGTGTTCAATACATAACTTTTAAATGAATGGCACGTGTGATAAGCCAGGTCCTTTTTGTTAGTTGCCATTGAATTGACTCTGACCTATGGCTCCCCCTGTGTGCAGAGTAGAACTGCTCTATAGAGAGCCATGCGTGTCTTCTGGGGTGCCGCTAGGTGGTCTTTACTTACCAATCTCTCAGCTAATGCTAGAGCACATACCTTTTTGTGCCACCAAGGGACTCCACCGTGTTGCTCATTGTTGTGTACCCTTGAGTGGATTCCGACTCATAGTGACCTTATATGACAGGGTTTCCTAGACAGTGAATGAACTTTATGAATGGATCACCTAGTCTTTTATCCCACGGAGTGGCTGATAGACTTTAACCTCTGATGCTAGGGTTCGCAGCCAGGCACTTAAGCCACTGTGCTACCAGAGTTCCTACAATGGTGACAGCCATTATCAAGGGAATAGAATTGTTGGCTAGCAATAGTTAGTCCTCTAACATAGGTAAAGGTCAGATCCTGCTTTCAATCAATATTATCTCATTGCCCATCCTAAACCTACCTGGATCTGTAGCTACTTCTTCATTTGGTCTAACGTATTCTCCAAGCCAAGGGCTTGGAAGAGTATATAAGTATATCCTGGCTGAGGTCAGTTTTCAACCTAGTTATCAAATTCCTCATTAGCACTAATTTTGAAAGAGTTTACTTTTTGACTGATCTTCTTTGTCTTAAGGTATGTTTAGCCAACTTTCTTTTTTATTGTGTGGGTGGAAATTTTTAAAGCAAATGAACTTGCCACTCGACAAGTTTGACACATGTTGTTTGGTAACGTTACCTTCAATTCCCCTGTCTAACCAACTTTTGCCCTTATTCATTTTCTCTCTCTCTTTAGATGATGAAATAATAAGCCTGCAATGCTTGGCTTTCCATTCCAGTTCCATCACTTTGTTTTCCTCTTTTCCAAAAATAAGAGTCCAAATACCCTCCTCTTGAACTCGTCCTGCTCTTCATCTGCACTCGACTTTTTTCTTGATTTGAAGAATCCTAACGTCTCTTTTTTCTCTTAAAATGCCTGGACCATTTTCGTTTCCAAAAAAGTAAGTTCAATAATGTTTACACGGAAACTTTACCCAAATCAGCAAAGGCCTCACCAAGTTCTGGAAGATTTGTTCATTTAAAAAGAAAGAAGGAAAGACAGACAGGAAATCTCACTATTTTCCACTCCAGTCACCAGAGTAAATGGGAACTACAACTGTATGAAGTCTGTGGCTAGCCACACAAACTCACTTTCAGTTAATATCCATTTACCCAGCATGCTGATTTCTTTCCGCCTTCGTTTTTTCTACAACCATTTACTGATTGATTTCTCCATGCAGTTTTCTATGGAGGACACAGGAACATTTAATGCAAAGCTAATTCCTGGTAATGTTCTGAATAATCATTAAATGCACTTGTGGAAACAAGAGACACACAAATTTAATTAAAGTTTGTCAGGCTTAGGGTGATTCATGCTTCAGAGGACCTAGTTCTCTAAAGTCCAGATTATGTGATACTCTTATGAAACATTAGCTACTGGGGACACCAAATGAAGGTGGGGGAGAGACACAAATGTCAGATGAGTACAAAGTGGTGCTTGTAGAAGTTACTGTATCAGAATAAAACCCTATCATTTTGAATTTGAAGCACATACTTTGGTCATTCTTCAACTACCAGATTTGTTTGTGTTTCATGTTGCTCCGATTTTCAGGCAGCATGCAGTATGTGTTCATTCACTCTTCCTGTAATGGGCCAGGCAGCATCCGTGGTGTTCAGAATATAGCAGTGAACAGAAGTGACAAAAGTCCTGTTTCTGTGGAGCTACTTCTTAGCAAGGGGAGGTGAACAATAACAGAAATAAATGAATGATTTCTCAGGTAAAGTCGTGTCATAACATTATGAGCAAAATTGGCGTGCTCCTTCTCAGCCTAGCTGCGAACCTCCACCTCTTAGCTCGTTTTCTCCTTCACCCTAGAAAAAGTAGATTGGAACTAATAACAGTTCCTTTTTTCCTCCCTTTCCTCTCACGTTTAATGTTAACAGACTCTGTACACAATAGCCAACCTCCCTATCTAAGGGTTGTTTCATAGGTTTGAGATGCACGGGAATATATTTCACATCTTCCCGTTTCCACCACCCAAATTGCCCTATGGCATCCTATATATTTAAATCTTACCAGCTCTGCCAAATCTCACCTGTTGGTCAATATGATTAATGCAATCTTGGGCAGATAATACAAATTTGCTGAGAATTCCCAGAGATTCTGATAATGGCTGGCAAAATAATCCTGACAGTCAATAATCATACCCCTTAGTGGTTATGCACGGGGCTGCGACCCACACAGTCAGCAGTTCTGAACCATCAGCAGCTCTGTCTGAGAAACACCAGACTTTCTGCTGCCTGACAAAGGTGCCGTCTCAGGAACCCACAGGGACAGTTCTTCCCCGTCCTGCAGGGTCTCTGTGCGTTGTCACCGACTTGATGGCAGTGAGTTTTCTGAGAGTTGTTTTTTTTTTCTACTTAATCACGGAAAAGTCATGGTTCCAAGTGTTAAATACCAAAGAAGAGGCGCTGACAAAGGAACTTAGGAGCTGTGCCCTTGGAGGAGACATTTTGTGGGATGTGTTAGCCGAGCTGCCAGTGGCAGGATGAATTAGCAATGACGTGAAAAAGAATTCGAGCAAAAGACAAACAAAGACATGCCTTAGGAATGGCCAAGATGCGTGAGAAGCAAAGCTGGGCTGTCATGAAAGGTGCACGAAGCCGAGTTGCATGAAACCTGGGTGGAAAAAAAGGGTTGATGCCAAAAAAAGAGAGAAACGTCTTGATGCCAGCCTAGCAAGTGTGATTGGTGAGTGAAGACAATGGAGATGTGGAAGTGGTTTTGAAACTCGGGGATGAACTAGTGAAATGCAATTGCAGAAATTGCAGATGGGGTGACGATTCTGGGGAGCTAGAAAGGTGAGCTCTTCAAGAAGACAGCCATTTGTAGGGAGATGTTGACTTCTCTTTGGGTTGTTCCAGAAGCTGAATCGCTGATGAGACAAGTGAAAGCGAGAGACTAGAACACGGCAGAAAGGACAGACAGGGGCAAAATTTGGAACCATCTTTATGCACATGATATTTGAAGGCAAAGGACTGATTCACTCATCATTGGCCAAACGAAAAACCAAGGACAGTCTCCAAGAAAATATTTGTCGAGAAAAAGGATGGAGTGAAATGAGTCAGAAAAAGAGAGAGGAGCCACTGATAGAAGTGGCAAAGCTTTGGTTCTATATTCTACCCTATAAACTGACACCAGGGTGACTTTTCTAAAATACAAATACAATTGTGCCATTCCTCTGCAGGGCAATGTTGGTAAGGGTGTGGTCTGAAGAAAACATGTATCAGAAGCACCCGGAATCTTGTCTCAAAAGGTAGGATTCCAAGCTCATCCTAGTGACTGAGACTTAACTCCTCACCAAACTCCCTGCCATTGAGTTGATTTTGACTCACAGAATCCAGTAGGGCAGACTAGGACTGCCCCTGTCGTCAGTTTCAGAGACCGTAATTCTTCATAGGAGTAAATAGCCTGCAATTTCTCCCTCCAAGTGGCTGGCAGTCTTGAACAATAAGTAACCTACTATGCCACAAGGGCACCTTAAGGAACCCTCATGTAACAGAAGATGGAAGAGGGGCAGGAGAAGAGATTGAAAAAGAATTTTCTCGACAGTATTTCCTAAATTGTAGTCTAATTTTATCAGGATCACCTGGAGGACCTGTGGAAATGCAGGTTCCCGTAGTCCATCTCTTATTTACCCAATCAGACTCTCTGTAGGTGAAGTTGAGAAAATAGGCCTTCATCCGGCGAGACCAGAGGATGTACACTGGTCTAGATAGGAACCGGAAACACAGGGAATGCGGGACGGGACGGATGATCCCTTCAGGACCACTGCTGAGAGTGACGATACTGGGAGGGTGGGGTGGAAAGAGGTTACCGATTACAAGGATCTACATATAACCTCCTCCCTGAGGGATGGACAACAGAAAAGTGTGTGAAGGGAGACGTTGGACACTGTAAGCTATGACAAAATAATAACAATTTATAGGTTACCAAGGGTTCGTGAGGGAGGGGGAGCGGGGAGGGAGGGGGAAGAATGAGGAGCTGACACCAAGGGCTCAAGCAGAAAACAAATGTTTTCAGAATGATGAGGGCAACAAGTGTACAAGTGTGCTTGATACAATGGATGTATGTACAGATTGTGATAAGAGTGTACGAGCCCCCAATAAAATGCTTTTTAAAATCATAAAAAATAAAAAGATTGGAATATAATAAATTAGACACTTAACATAAAAAAAGAAAAGAAAATAGGCTTTCTGAACAGTGGCATGTGGCATCTGTAGTGGAAAAGAGTGATGGGTTGTGGGTTCAGTTCATGGTCTGAGAAGCTCGGTTGTAAAATAAGACAAGGTCCCTATCAAAAAGGTCACTAGGAAGAGGCCAGATACAAGCTGGGAAGATGCCAAAAAATTCAGAGTTGAGGGTCAGGAACGAGGAAATCTCGCCCTGGCAGTTTTTCTCCCGTGAGCATTTTAAACAAGTCCTGGGCAACCCTCCCTGTGATTGTTGCCCGGGAGCCTCTTACTGGCATTACCCAGCAACCAAACTAAGGCCCATCTCCCCTCAAGACTCCCTGATCACTGAACTCCAGGTCCCCACTGATAAGCCTTTTTAAGTTGTCTTGACAGCTTCGGATGAGCTCTTAGAGTGTTAAGAAGAGCAGTATGGGGCACTGCTTATCATTACAAGTTCAGGAAGCACAAGATAAAACCAAGATTGAAATCGTGAGTCAGCCCTAGGATCCAATCTTAGGAGAGAACGGACACTGGGGCTCAAAGGGAGTAGCAGGGCCAGCACGGTGGGCAGAACTTCATGAAGTCCAGAATGCTGTTTATGAACTTGTTCCGTTTCAGCCGGGCCTCTCCTGATGGCAAAGCCCCGTATGACATTTCCTTCAACGCCTAAACAAGCGCACCAAGGACGGCGCTGCAGCCAACGACCGTGTCCCAAGGCGTGTGGAATTACTGGCCACATAGCAGCAGGATGTAGGGGAGCGGAGACCGGGAAAACAAGGGAGGGTTAGCAACTCTCCCAGCAAGTGGTCATTACTTCTCTTGGTGGGTAGGAAGTTCCCTGACCAGTCCCACCAGGCTGTTGTTGACAGGGCAGCACACAGTCAGGGCGGCAATTCGCTCCCACCAAGAGAAGTAAGGACGACTTGCTGGAGCAGGGCCAGCAGCAGGATTTCGAGCACATTTTCCTCCCCTACTTCAGGAAGTGTGTGGAAGGCGGGAGTGGAATGCAGAAACACCCTTCACAAGGGGAGTGGAGCACTGGTTTTCCTGGACTCCTGCTGGCTCCTCATCCTGCACTCCCCACGTCAGTGGTCAGCGCTGGCCCCATAAATCAGCGGTGGGAAACGTATTCTTCTGACAATGGCCCTCTGGGGGGGAAACATGTCAAGGTCACATAAGTAAAAAATAGACTGTTTCTTTCCCAAGAGGAACGAATATAGAACCTTCTGGTAATTTTGTTGTTGTTGTTGTTTTATGAAAAGGTTACTTATGGATGGGTCTTCGGCTCCCCTCACAGCCGTGTTCCATCTTCTAGGCCACGCATGACTGGAAGGTGAGGGGCAAGGCTGCTTCCCGAACAAGGAGAGAGTGAGACGGGAACGAAACAGCAACGCACACCCGTCTGATGCCAAGCGGTAGACGGTGTCAATGGAGTTTCTTAGCCAGAAGCTTTGCGGAAACCTGTCCCCAGGCCTCTCTCTCGTGGTGAGCCGGGCGTGACGGACCGGCTACGCCTGCAGTGTGCAGTCCAGTGCCAACTGTTGGCTATATCCAGGAACACTGAGGGAGAACGAGAACGGGCAGTCAAGTCACATGATTAAAAAGAGCCAGGAGATCCAAAAAGCAGAATGGAGACTGCTCAGGGAAGGGGCTCACTTGACCATGGCTCCTGACACTTGAAAGACTGATGAACACGTTAACAGTTTGGGCGGGCCGGGGGGCGGGGTGGGGTGGGGGAGCGGGAGCTATCAAAAGGGAACTCGCTTTTCTGCTTTATAAAATGATATGTCTGCCTTAACTTCCAAACTCCAAAATCGATTTTGAAAAGAAGCCTTTGGTTTCACAGATTAGAAAGGTGGCGCACCTGTGAAACAGGGACGTGTGGACTGTGGCAGTAGGAATGCTATCGATTTGTAATCATTTACTAGCTGTGGCAAAAGTCTTGCTGTTGTGGTTACCTTATTAGCAGTGCCCCCCTGATCCCCAACACATACATTCAATTAGTTATTAGTTTGCTTTGTTTCCTTTCTAGCTGGATTCTTGGCCCAGGGTGGGAGGGTGGGGGGGGGAGACCAGTGCCAAACCAATTTGAACTGAAGCGCAGTGTAATGTCACTTAAGAGACCAGCTAGACCAGCGGTTCTCAACCTGTGGGTCACGACCCCTTTGGGAGTCGAACAACCCTTTCACAGGGGTCGCCCAATACATCCTGCATATCAGATATTTACATGATGATCCATGACAGTAGCAAAATGACAGTGATGAAGTAGCAACGAAAATAACTATGGTTGGGGGTCACCACCACATGCGGATCTGTATGAAAGGGTCTTGGCATTAGGAAGGTTGAGAACCGCTGAGCTAGACCTTTTCATGATTGTATTCCATGAACTGAAAATCTTTGGCTGGAGGAGTAATGTCACCAGTAGGGTGTAAGGGTGCAGTCCTTGTCAGAGTGGTTGTGCAGTGTTCCAGCAGAGATTCACTCTTGTTTCCATAAACTATCCCTGCATTCAGTTTTATGAACAGAAAGAGTTTTCCCACGCTCAGCTTACATGCACTCATATACCCTGAAGGCTGAAACTTGAGGCGAATTTACTTCTGGAGCCACCGACTGTACTTCAGCAAGAGCTGTAATTATTACCCAAGTACAGCGATGCTGATCGGCACCTGCTACAAAGCATGGATGGTTGTTTTCATTCATTCATTCATTCATTCATTCATATATTTTTGCTTCCTGCCTTTTCATAATTGCTGATCTTGTCAAATTTACTGGTGCCTTAAGCTATAATTGTGTGACCATTGATATTAGTGAACCTAAATCAATAACTTTTGGGTGACTGAAAAGGTACTTGAAAGGACCACCCAAGTTCCCATCGAGTGGATTCTGACCAAGAAGGAAGAAAATTAAAAAAAGACTCCCTGCCAATTGATTACTAAGAATGTAGTAATTAATAATATAATTCAATGTAGACAGGTTCCACAAAATGACCCTGTGCGTGGTTGTCTAATCTAAGAAATAGTACATACAAACCTTGTATAATTGTATTTGTCACCTATCATACTAAGGATTCTGTATGGGTGGGGTGGGAAGAGACTCATTTGGGGGAAGCAGTGCCACCATGAGTTCCTGAACTGGCTGGCACCAACCCTAGTGATGCCATTGGCTCAGACACGACCCTACTAGATTAGAGATAGGTTAGGGTCTCCGTGGTACCACACCCATCACGTAGGTCTTTGCTGTCAGTGTAGCACGTGTCTCTGTACGTGCGCTAGCCTCAGGAGAAGAAACAAGCTAAAAGAGATATGACCCAACCAGTCGCTGCCCCTCTTTTTGTCTTGCTTCTTCCCTCGGCTCTGCCCCTACCGCCTCTTCCCTTCCATCTTTCTCATCCTTTTCTTTAGTCAAGGAAATTATTGACTGAAAATAACAGTATGGCTATTACCATTGGGAGATAAAGAAAAATAAAAATGTATCAAGGAGCGTGGCTTTTAAGTAATCGGTAAAAAATTTCTTGTCTTTTGATTCAAATATTATACTCATTCAACCCTTGAGACCCTATTCAGGGTTAGCTGGATGACTGGTTTGCCTGCCTTCCTTCCTTCCTTCCTTCCAGCTTTTTCTTTTGGGGGGAATGGTTTCTTTAAATTCCTCTGATCTTGAACTCAGTGTAGCTGTTGAAGTTCTGCCAGTGCTAATCCAACGTCCAATTTTCCTGTTCACATAAAGGAGAACTTTTGCCGATGTCTCTTGTTTGTGGAGCATAAAGCCTGCTAAATGCCCTACTTCGTTTCACTTGCAACATCATTCCTTTATTGTCATCTCACTCTATTCTTTTGCTGGGTGACTGCTTACACATTCAGGGCTCTATGATTCTATGCTAATGTGATATTCCCTACGAAATCCACCCCATAACCAACGAGTTAGGACAATAGGAAGAAAGGCCTGGTTTACTCTGCACTACTTGAAAAGTTTGAAACATTTTGTTATCAGAAAATACATAAGGCTTACTTAAATGAGCTTATCATTTTCAATTTCCCTTTGCAGCACTTTTAAATTATTTGAACTGACTGAACTGTTTTTAAAACATAGTTTCTAAGTAGCACTCAGTGGACATAGGCGTAAAAGTGTGCATATGGGTTGAATGGTATTAAGTTCAAACTTGTGTTTAACATCTGTCCTGCCATTTGTGTATCTTTCAATCCTTTCCCTTTACTCAGCTGCTCCTTAAAACACACATTGTTATGGCAACTGTGCTAACCTATCTAAACAGTGCAGGTGAACATTGACTAAAACCCATCTGCCTCATCTCAGCGGTATCTGATGCACCTGTGCAGGCAGGACGTCTTCCTCAGTACTAACATCAGTGTGACTCAAAGGAGAGTCAATATTTGCAGAAGTCACATATTTCATCTAGCCTAAAACTTAATGTAAGCATCATAAATACCTGTGATTTAAAGAGAATTACTGAATCCAGGAGCAAGAACATTATGTTCCTCTCAATTAGAGACAAGTAGGGGGAGCCCTTCTATTTCAACCTCATCCTACCCCAAATCACCACATTCTTCAACACAGACTAGTTTCCCCAAATGAACTGAACCATTGGAGACACGCAGCCTCTGAGAGGCTTCATTTTTACCAAGAAACATTGAAGAATAGTAGCCTCCCTTTCAAGCTTGTTGTTTGAACTACATGTTGATTAGACATGCAGGTGGCTAAAGTTCCATGAGTTTCTGAAATTATCATATGTTTTTGTAAACGAGTTTTAATTCATAGGAATGACTCAAGGATCAGAAGAGGAAAATGCATACCTAGGCACTCTTCTTGTTTAGTTTCAACTCTTGTCAACATTTTATCGCATTTCTTTATCATGTACTTCTAGCTTTTCTGATCCGTGTAATTTATGTCTGATATCATGTAACTTATATATATTACATACTTTGCCTTAAATATTTCAGTGCATGTTTTATAGAATTCAAATTATCAACTTCATAGATGTACAATGATATAATGCTTATATCTACTCTATCACCCATAGAGCCATATTGCATTTTTTAGTTGCTATAATGATGTCTTATAGCATTTATCCCCTCCAATATAAGATTGAGTCCAGGGTCACGTCATTCCTTTAGCTGTCATATGTCTTTAGCCTACTTTCATCTGGAACATCTCACAACCTTTCTTTTTCTTATACCATTGGCACTTCTGACATTTTTTCAGAGTTGCCTGATGTTTTTGTATGATGGACTTCATGCATTCTGGGGCAGAGTACTGCATAGGTGATGTTGTGACTATCAGGGGGTTACAGATGAAGGCACATACTGTTCATTTGCCTCTCATGGTGGTGGTGGTGGTGAACGCGGACTCGGAGTGACCCTGCGTACAACATCCAGAAACAGTGTCTGGTCCTGCGCCATCTTCACAATTGTTTCTATGTTGAAGCCCGTGGTTGCAGCCACGGTGTCAATTCATCTTCTTGAGAGTTTTCCTCTACTTTACCACACACAGTGTTCTTCTCCAGGGACTGGTCCCTCCCGATAACATGCCCAGCATGGCCCTGCTTAGTGATGGTACTTTTTGCTCACCTAGCCAAATTGTGGTCAAATTTCTATATTGCATAGGACCATTTTCTACCTGGCAACGAATAAATGGTTTCTGTGGAGACACATGAATTCCATGCTGCTTTTCATTTTTTAAAATTTCCAATTAAATTTTTAAATTTTATTTTAAAATGACCAATATTTAGCATCCATGGATGATTCTTACGTTATCCAGTCTTTACTATAGTGGATGCAAGAGACTGGCTTTTCAACTCCAGCATTTCCTCTGTATTTCCCAGTCAGCATTCAGCATTCAATTGTAAGCAAGAACTTTTCCTCCTCTCCAGCTCTGGTAGCACAGTGATAAAAATATTCGGCTGCTAATCAGAAGCTTGGAAGTTCAAGACACTCCAAGGGAAAAAAGACATGTCAGTCTGCTTCCACGAATTGGAAATGATAGGGGTCAGTTCCATAGCAGTGGGCAGGAATTGGCTTCAGTCACGATTTGAAGCAGCCCAGTGGCACAGTGTTTAAACACTGGGCTGCGAATTGCAGGGTCGTGGTTGGATGTCACTCGGCTCCACAGGGGGAGACCGGATGGTCTGCTCATGGAAAGATGGCAGCTTTAGAAGCTCACTTCATTACATAGCACTGTCATGAGTCAAAATGGACTCAACAGCATGCAAACGATTTTTTATTATTTACATGAACTCAACCTTTGCTACCTTGCCTTCAGTCGCTTATGATCACTGAGTTATTATTATGATGCTGATTCTCCCAGATTTGGCCGGTGGGATCGCCTCCAAATTAACTGTGGTGCTCTTGTGACATGCCCCAATGGGGTTTTGAGCATGCCATTGCTTTCTGATTGGACAATATGGCCCAGGCTCATCTTGTACCTGCCCTTCACTGACCCTGGAATGACCCATTTTCCTGTTTCCCTAGCTTTCCTCTTGGTCAAAACGGTATCAGAGTGTAAGGACCAGGCTCAGCTTTTAAAACACTGCTCTTATCTGAGATTTATTTTATTATACATGCTATATCTAAAATAACTGGTTGGAGAGCTACTAAGTTAGTCTGATGACATAGGTTTTTATGGTAAACCATATGTTTATACTTTTCAAACATCTTCTGAAAGAAGATAATTGGCCTCAGCTGAGCTCCGTGTTGTTGGCACACTGAATCTGAGAAAGCAGAGCTCCGGTGCTCTGTGTGAGAAGCTGTCCCCTCAGCTCCTTGTACAATTGGAGAAACTGAGATCCAGCCGTGGTCAGAGCTTCATCTAAGATAATAAAATCAGCCAAAGGACAAATCTTATCTTATTTTGTAGGTGCTGTTTTCGCAACAGGCTACCTACTATTTTTTCATTTGGGGGGGGGGCTTAAATTATTTAATGAAAAATTAGGATGTCACCTATGACTCCACGAGTCTAATTTCTTCCAAAACTTCTACCCTGCACTTTTTCTCTTTGCTGATATTCTTTGTATCCTTTTGCTGCAATAAATCATGGCTACAAGTACAACTATAAATAAATAAATAAATAGATAGATAGATAGAATGAATGAAAATGAATAAACATTGTTAATTGAAATTAGAAAGAGAAAAGCTTTTAAAATTCTAAAGTGCCTCAAAGACCATAACCATAGTTGATAGCTACACATCTGGTCCGTGACTAGCTGTACACTGAGCAGTCAACATCAAGCATATGCTGCTTTAATAACAGTATTAACTATTGCAAATAGAAGGACCCTTTCGAATACACGAGTCCAGGTCCAAGAGGTGCTGTCAGGTAAGCAAGGGACTGCCAAATGCTAGTTTAGTGCTTTAAACCCACCAGCCAATCCTCAGAAAAAAAATGAGCCTATTGATTCCCCCAAAGATTTGCAACCTCAGAAACTCTATAAAGGGTTGCTATGGGTCAGAATTCATTCTATGACAGTGGGCCTGGTTTTTAGTTAATTGCCACAGCAGCCTGTCAAGTGTTTTTGCTTCTGTTTACCAAACAAGAAGTTGAACCTCAGGGAGCTTGCCAACAGTAGAATGACCATAAACAGCGCCAACTACAAAACCAAATTCATTGCCATCAAGTCGATTCTGACTCACTGTGACGGTGTAAGAAAGGATAGAACTGCCTCTGGCAGTTTCCAAGACTGGAATTCTATACAGGAGCAGGAAGCCCCAGGTTTCTCCCAGGGAGGAGCTGGTGGTCTTGAACTGCTGACCTTGCAGTTAGCAGCTCAACAGGTAAGCACTGTGCCCCCAGAGCTCCCTATGTAAAGAGCACTGAATATCTTTAAATCCTAGTTAATTTAACTGGCCCCTCCTTCTCACCTCTGCCACATGCGGGTGACACTCAGAGGCCATCCTTGAACTGACTCCATGCATTGGCTCTGAGAGAAGCAGTCGGTCTGGAGAAATGCACAGCGGGCCTGCCTGCCTGGCTTTGGCTGTTGCGGATATTTGGAATGACACAGTGGTGCCACATTAGCTGATGGAATAGGAAGCGCAAACCTGTGGAGTCTCATTTACTGGAAGTTTTTAGGATAGGTCATATAACCCTCCCTGGAATTATTTAAGTGAAACTTACCCTGAATCAAGGATTAATCTACAGAACAGTTGTCCTAAACTGTCGGTAATAGAGCTCCTGGGGAGAGGGATTGGTCGTGGTTCTTGTATGAGTTTGATCAGGTTGCCTAGAAGTATCTGCCCAACAGCTGATTTCTAGAGATTGAATAAATAATACATATCTCATCTATGTGTCCCCCTACTTTTCAGTCTCTCTAGATGTCATGATTCACAAAACACGTGTTACTAACTCCATCGAATTCCTCATTCAATAGATAGTAAACGTCCAAACAGTATTCTGGAGGATCCCCAACTTTTCTTATGCTCACCCTCGAAAAGGCCGGTATCCTTGTGGCCAGTGTCCTTGGGACTATACAATCACCAAAGTTTCTAGGCACAAAGGACCTCCTCTCACTCAGCAGCACACTTCTGGAGACTTCCACAGTATTTACTTCTGTCCAGCATGCTTTAAGAAGTAGTAGATTACTGACGACTTGTTATAAGTAGAATTGAAGTGAACTTGAGTTTCTCGAAGTACCAGCAGGGGAATAACTGGGGAAGAGATGATTACCTGACAAATGTAAATTCCAAGAATAGAGAAGTATTATTTGCTGCCTAAATAAGTAGGCGACTTGAGATAAAAGGGAGGAGGAACCTGTAAGCCCCAGAGGAAGAACGGACCATTCGCTTTTCCCATGGGTGATGAGGACACAATGAAATTCCGATTAGAGAAGCAAAGCAATAAGCCCATTGTCCATTCAAGTTTGGGTAAAAGGAATCATGGAACATGGTGGATGTCAATGAAAAAAACAAAACCCTGGAAACATAAAAGCGTTCATACATTCAATCACTTACTGGATCTCTGACGACTCTTCAAAACAACATGTCAGAAACTCAGAACACACGTATGCCGGTGGTAAAAGTGCCCCGGGCTTGGAAAAGAAGCTCTTGCATGGCTTGAGTGAGCTTTTTGGTTTTATGTGTGTGTGTCTTTCTGTCAACTATACATAACAAAACATGCGATTTCCACCGTTTTTACATATGATTACATGATAGTGGACACACTCACCATGCTGGACAACCATCACACTTTGAATTTCGAATCGTTTCTTTCACCTTTAACAAAAACCCTGCCCCAAAGCAATACCTTCCCATTCCCCCTCCCACCTGCCCCGGTTATGGTGAGGTGCCTTCTAGTGGGCTCTGACACGCGGTCAGCTCACGTTTGCGGAGGAAATCTGCTCCAAAGAGTTCTGAGACTTTTAGCAAATCGCACAGAGCATAGGCATTTGCATCACGCAAGTATTCCACCAGCCTCTAATAATTGCAGATACACTTGGGTCGCTATGCATCACACACTAGTTGCCCCTTTGTCTCTCAGCACAATGTTTTCAAGTGTCCTTTATGTCATAGCATGCATCAAGACTTCAGGTCTCTTTATGGCCGAGCTGTATATTATTATATGGGCATATCACATTTCGTTTCTCTATCCATCTGTTGATCAACATGTGAGTTGTTTCCATAGTTAGCTATGTGAATAACACTGAAATGAACATTGGTATACCAGTATGAATTTGAACCACTGCTTTCTAGCCTTATGTGTGGGCTCACACACACACGTATATGTATTTATATATGAATTTCAGGGTCATATGAAAATTCAACGTTTAACTTTTGATTAACCACAAAAGTATTTTCCATAGTAGCTGCACCACATTTCACTGTCCCGCTGTCAATGGATGAGTGTTCCCATTTCTCCACATTCTCAGTGACACCTCTCCCCCTCACTGTTCTCACCATAGTCATCGCATTGTGGTTTTCATTTTCATGGTCCTAATGACTAATGATTTTGAATATCTTTTCATATCCTGATTGATCATCACTATATCCTTTTTTAATAGTTTTATTGGCACTTCATGCACATACCATACAATTCAATAGTTTAACCATATCGAGAAGAGTTGTACAGTTTTTACCACAATCAATTTTAGAACATTTTCTTTTCCCCTGTGCTCATTGCTATCCATGTTTTTTTTTTCAATTTTGGCAAAAATATACACAACAAAATATTCTCCGCTTCACCAACTTCTGCGTGTATAATTCAGTGCCATTGATTATATTCTTCATGCTACACAAGCATTATTGCTATCCCTCTCCAAATTGTTCCACCACTATTAAAACGAACTCAATGCCCCTAAGGAAAAACCCTTCCTCCTTCACCTTTAGTAACCATAGGTCAAGTTTGGTTCCTATTTTTTCAGTAGTTTTCTTAATATGGTAATCACATATGATACACTTCCATCGTTAAACTGATTCTAAAAAGAGTTATATATACAGCATCACAATCAGCTTTAATGCCCCCACCCACTGATAGCTCCCCATGTTAGTATATCCTCATTGGTGAGATATCTGTGCAAGTCCATACCCTTTATGCATTTATTTGAGTTGTTTGTCTTTTGTTGGTGGGTTGTAATGAATACGTTTTTGTATAGTTTACATAATTTATTTGATACTTAATCCATTTGCAAGAGAAAACTCAATCTACAGAGGTTTGAAATTGACCTTTACTCTTTAAAGAAAACTAGCCAAGTAACAAACAAACAAAACTACCACCACTACACAAAAATGAAACAAGCAAACAAAAAGAACCCTAAACTCACACTTAAATATTCTATTACTAAACAGCAATAACTCCCCTGTCACTTGTTAGACTAAGAGGTTTTAGGATCAGGCTTTACCTGGAAAAATGAGGGCATTGTATACTCAAATGCCACTGATTTATAAATAAAAATTCTTCTGGAAAGTGTTTTAACTGTAAGAGCTCTTCTTTCAAAAGACTGGAATGAAACAAAACACTAGGTAGAATTCAGGTCACTTTGGCAACCAAGAATTGCAAACTCTACACAAGTAGCAGATTCCTCAAGGGCTCTTTTCAAAATATGCATCCCTGATTCCCACAAGTTCTACTAAATAAAAATCTCTGCCTTAATCGTATCTATAGATTCTGACTTGGAAGTGTTGTGCAAGTCATCAAGCTATATGCTTTTGTTATCTTGGAGTCTAAACCTCTTCCATGAAATGAATTCTCACCCATTATGATTACCAAATATTGAAGAGCCTTTGATTTCTTTATTGCCCATGGACATAACTTTCATTAAATCACCATGGCTATAATTTCCTTCTGGGGCATCTTCCCTCTCAGCACTTCATTAATCTGGCTCCTCCATCCAAGTCCACTGTCCATCACTTTCCATAGCCTTCCTCAACTGGTTACATCACAACCCTTAATACAATGTTCTCTGCTCCCTTCTCTGAACAGGCTGTGTGATTCTTAAGGTGGCAATTAGTTAAGCTTTTAAATTATTCATTAAAATATGTCTACAGGTCACCAGTCTACTCTCAAGTGACATGTTCCTTTTGGCACAGGCTTCCAAATGTCATGCCTTTGCCTTCTGAATCTTCCTCTCTTTCTCAAAACCAACACTAATTTTGTTGCCTCATCTGGGAATACATCCTAGGATAGATGAGAAAGGGAGGGAAGAAAGATTTAATATCTTTCTCATTATGCTTTAACTAATCAAATCCCTTGCCCACACTCATCCATACGCAGCTACAGATGTTCTCTAAATTGTCACATGTTTGTCATCTCTTCACCCTCCTCTAAATGTTCCCAAACCAACAGGACATTAAATGAGAAAATGCCTCTCCATCAAATTTGCTTATTTTCCTATTTGTCTCCCTCAGCATAGCATCTTTCTCATCATCTGTAATGTGCAATCAATTACATACACCCCCCCCCCAGGGAAGATAGTTCATTGGTCATTTGCATGATTAAAGACTGGAGAAATGAGACGTTTCAAGCAATAGAGGTGTTTTAATAATAAATCTTCAGTTTCAATCTCTTTTTCACATACACTCCTACCAATATAACCTAGCAAATATGGTCATCTTTACCACCACCGCCTCGCTGAAAGGAGAGTTCACACTTTTCCCTGTGCAAGGCAGTATTTTCTTTAAATATGCCAGGCCATTAAACTCTATGGGGATTCCTATTCTGGTTGAAACGGGAAGATTACCATGGATACATCTCTGCTCCACTGGATGATTGGCAACAGCTGTTGAACCAAATGTAGGAGACCTCTCAATCTGCTTATCCCACTAATTGCACGAGGTAAAACCCTCAATGACACATCTCACTTGATGTCCTAAGCATCAGACACCTTTCAGTAACTTTGCTTGAAAATAGTCAACAGTTTCCAGAATCTCCCATGGCTGTTCAAAATTCCTAACCCAAACCAAACCCTCTGCCCTCAAGTTGTTTCCAACTCATATCGACCCGGCAGAACAAAGTAGAGAGGCTCTAGGATTTCTTCAACTGTAAGTCTTTATGGGAGCAGACAGCTTCCTCTTTCTGCCAGGAAGAGGATGGTGTATTTGAAACACTGATCTCGTGGTTAGCAGTGCCACCAGAACTCCTGAGAGAGATAGAAATACAATGTGATTGACCTCTACCTGCCAAATTCCTCCTAGTTCTAAATGTCTCTATCAACAAGAAAACCCAAACAAACCAACCCGCTGTCATGAAGTGAATGCCGACTCACAGCAAGAAGATAGGGGAAATCATCTGCAGCAGGTAAAATAGCGTCCTGGCTTCCCTTGATATTGCAAAACTCAAATATAGGCCTTCTGCTCAATACCTGTTGAGTCTTGGAAGAGTCTGACACTCTGGGATGTGTTGTGACCCACTTGCTTTCCACAAATATGGTGAACCTTGTTGAATCTGAGCTGAATTGTCAGCCACCAAAGACTTTGGTGGGTAATGAACTCTGGCTGGATAGCATGCTCAGGGAGTTCCAGTACCAGGCTGATGTATTTGTAGGCGCCGCTACTTCTGCTGTGCCATATGTATTCCGCACTTGTGAGCAGCATCTTAATTAAACCCAATGCCAAGCAAGTGTTTTGCGTTAGGCTGGCTTGACTAGGGAAAGAAATCCAGAGACACTCATTTATGTGTAAGACAGAGCTTTATAGCAAAGAGCAGTTGTATATTGAGGAAACATCCCAGTGTAGTCCAGATCAAGATCATAAGTTCGATATTACCCCATATGTCTGATACTTGTCCATAAATTCCTCTTTAGACTCACAGCACATGCAATGATGCTGAATGCAGGAAGATCACAGGGCAGTGGGATGACAGTCTTGTGGATCCAATGGCAGTGGCTCAGGCTGCCATCAACATGGCTCCATGTGACTTGTCAGCAGGCAAATGTGTAGCAGAGCGAGGGTATGTACCACCTCCGAGGAGGTAGAGAAGAAGTCCTAGAATCCTCATGAGAAGGCCACGCCCACAAGGAGGAATCATCAAGCTGTGACCTGATTGACAGGCTCAACTCCACCCCTTCATTCTTTTATCAATTTGGCATGAAATTGTTTAACCACAAGTGTCTCCTGTTGGTTAGGAGTACTGGCTAGGAAAAAGTGATGGAGCCCATCTCAGAAATACAAAATGAGGAAGACCACGAGAGTACAGTCACTCTTAACTGCCAATGGATTCCAGACTTGATGCAAAGGTAGAGTCTGGATTCCTTGCCATGAAGTCAAAGAATAGCAATACATTTTCATTTTCTCATAGAAGTTATCTCCATAGGAGCCATGGATGTGACAGTGTGCTTCTGTAAAGACTGACAGATTAGGAAGCTACTCTGTCCTTAGGGCTGCCTATGGGCTCACTGTGAGTAGGAATCAACTTGATGGCAGTCAGTTTTGCTTTACTCTTCCTATCGAGGGCCTTTCTGGAGAGCATATGCTACCAAAGGCATATTTAAGTGAACGAAACCTGATTTGGAAATAGGATCTTTGCAGGAGAGTCTATTAGAGCCAGGTAGGCCTTTCTTTAATATGACTGGTGTGCTTTATAAAAAGAGACACACAGACAGATGTATAGGGAAGGTAGCCATGTGAAGATCAAGGCAGAGATTATAATTATGCAAACACAAGTCGAGAAGCACTCGGGTCCACCTGAATCCAGAAGGGGCAAGGAAGATTCTTCCCCTAGAGCGTCCTGCGAGAGAGCACACATCTGGACCTTGATTTCTAGCCTACAGAACTCTGAGCCAATACATTCTCTTGGAAGCCTAGCAGTTTGTGGAACTGTGTTACCACAGCCTGGGAAAATGAATGCAGTGGCTTACTTGTACATCTTAAAACAAATCCCAGCTTGCCCTCTGTGTGTGAAAGTTTTACTAGGCACTTCTATAAATGCGACCCAATAAAAGTTTAATAATGGGATGGTGTCTGTGGAGATAGGTGAACGAGAAGGAAAGTAGTTAATAAAATTCTAAACAAAGTAGTAAATAAAATTCTATAAAAGTAAAGGTCAAGAACATTAGCAGGAAAATCAGAACACTTGCCTTTCCTCTATAAACAATGCAATCAAAGTCCCTTCCAAGGGACGATAACCTGAGAGTTTCAAATGATCCTATTGAGAGAATTCATATCACCTGGAAAAGACATTCAACCCCGCCAATCTGTTGTAGGAAAACTTTAGCAGATCCTCCATCCAATTACTGAGTAATAAACACCAAGCTTTGGGCTCTAACAACCAGAACAAATGAAAATATGTTTGGAGATTGGGTTGACAGGAAAAGAAGTCATCAGGTTAAAAATGAAAGAAATAGCTCTAAACTTCAAATTGAAAAACTACAATTATCAACCAAAGAAGGTGTCTATACTTCTTAATTACAACAAGAAACAGAAGAAAACCATATACAACACTTTAAGAGCAAAGTGGTTAGCACAGATCTTGCCCTAGTAGGAAACGAAGTCCCAACAAGAGTAAACACCTACTGAGTGGGGGCTTTATCATTAAAGCTCAATGCATATGCAAGGGATATCTTGAGTGGCTTTTAAACACAAGGATCAAAGACAAAGTCTTAAAGGAAGCAAAACATAAAGGTGTTGTACAATACTCAAATCAGCGTATTACTCTCTTTCAAGACATAGCATCTAAAACTTTAGGAGAGGGACAGGAGAGGAAAGTGGCAGCAGAAAGCCTAGTCATTGCACAATGGAGACGATCTTTGGGATTTTTTGTATGGCTGTGGACTCAACAGAATAGTGATGTTTTGTCTGTAGAGTTTCCCACCCGGGCTTGTAGACCTGTATAAACCTAGGAAGGTGGCCAACTTTGTGGGCATGTGACCTATGCAGTTACAGAGGAGGGCCCCGTGCTTAGAGAAGCACCGTGCTTTGTTTCATGGTCTGCGTTGTTGTCTTAAAATTCATCATATTTTTTAAACAAAGCAACACACATTTTTATTGTTCAGCAGGCCCTTTCTAGGAAGTTCATACCAAAGTTTGTTTGTTTTCATTTGTGGTTTTATTTAGCACAAATAAGACTCGCAAATGGGCCATCATATTCTTCGCTTCACAGCCTGGCGTTGGCGTGGGTGACTGATGGCCAGCTGGGCTGCTCTTTCTCCGATGGCTTTTGGATTCTCGGGGGAAACATGGTGAGCACACTAAGACTTGTTGCACAGCACTTCCGGCTCCTTGACGTTGTGGATTAGAAACTTGCAGAAGTCACTGGACAGCATGTGCTTGATTTTTTTGTTGCTCCCTGTCACTGATGTTTGGCCTCAAAATCTGACCCTTGAATCTGCTCCATATCCTGTTGTCCATGCCTCTGGACTTGCGCCAGCTGAGCTTAGTCTTGACATGCCGGTCTGATTGGTGCTGGTTGAACTTCTTGATCCTCTTTTTGACATTTTTTGTACGTCCCCAGGGGGCTGAAGACAGCCGGATGCCGGTGGCTCCCTCCATGTGGCTCCTTCCTCCATAGGCAGCGCCAAAGAAGAGAAGGCGAGGAATTCTGAGTGGGAATCATCAGAGCAAAGAAGAAAACATAGACTGATTAAAAAACACTAATAGAAAGTTGCTGTTATTTCTACGTTCCAGTTTTCATAACATTCATGATAATACTGATCCCTGTATTAGAAAAACCATGCCAGATTAAGAACCTTTTGTTTAGATCCTCATTTTCCTCACTGTTAGGAGTTTGTTGGGGGGTTGACAGGATGGAAGTTTGGGAGGGTTAAAGGTGAATTTAATATTATTTATGCTTCATACTTTGAAATCTAGTTTCTAAGCAAAGTCAGTGTATCACCAAAGACTCATCAATTCTTTCAGTAAGTAATATTTGAGGATTTAGAATGCACACTGGGATGGGGGGAGCGTGAAACAGTCATGGGCTCCGGAAAGAATTTCTAAAGAAATAAACTGATGTGACGATGTTACAAGAAAGACACCGCCAAACTGTCCTCTTGGCCATTACCAAATCTCAAGTAAGTTAAGCATCAACATATTGCTTCAGGGAACTCAAAAGAAAGAGGGGCTACCATTTTAATTGCTTCAAAATTCCAACTTGATGGCCAGGGGCTTGAAACAGATCCTGATGGTTAATTTTATCTCAGCTAAAGGCAGTCAGCTAAAAAAGCCATTAACAAGATGCTCACTGGAAACGCTGTGTGCCCACCAGGGGCATTTTATAGCTTAGTCCTCTGAAAAGTTGCATAAAACTTCGTGACGGGCAATGGATAGCTAGCAGTCGCTTTAATGCCCTTCTGAATACCAAGAGAAAACCATCTTCCTTGTCTGTAACGAGACTGGAAGCCAACCACAGGGACTCCCAATCGCAGTCTCCACTGCAGATGGCACAGACTCTCCAGAGGAAAGCCTGTGCATGATTTTGCCACAAAGACAAAAATGAAACTACGCAGAATACTATATTTTAACTTTCTCCATTTGAGTAAGTCTTTGTCAATTCCAGTAACCAGAAGAACACTGGTCAATATGGCCCGGGCCTCCTACAAGGTACTCTCATATAGATTTACAGTCTAACCATATAGAACAGAATAGAATGACCCCTGTGGGTGTCCTTGACTGCTCATTTTTATGGGAGATGAAGTTTCACATAGGGAAAGTTCTACTCTATCCTATAGGGTTGCCATGTGTCAACATCAATTCAATGCCAGTGAGTTTGGTTTGTGGTTTTTTATTGCCAGTTGTACACTGAGCATATAAGTTACCAGTTTGTGAATACCAGAAGTTGAAACTATTTCCTAGAGATGGCTTCTAGTTTCTCTCTGAAGCAGGAATTGGAGTGGAAAAGAGAGAAAGAGCAAATGTGAAATATAGGTTTGCTGCATAGCGTGGAAACTACAGCCGAGAGTGAACATCAGGTAAGTAACTCATCTGGTCACTGGAGAATTTTTCTAGCAATCCTTATGTAGAGGTAGGACTCAATCAGTAAATTAAAGCTTTGTTAGAATGTTTGAATTAAAAAAAATTTAGAGTCCAATTGGCCTCATGTTGGCACTATGCCAAGGTAGAGCTGGCTCCTCCACCCCCTGCTGAGATCCCTGCAGCTATTCAGAGCCTGAGAAAAATAGTCAACAGTGCTAAGACTAGTCCCTCCAAACAGCCCACAGTTAAGGAAGCTCTGCTGAATGGTTTGGTGGCCACTGAAGTGTGGATGTGGTTTTATATTGGCGAGATCATAGGCAAACGAGGCATCATTGGCTGTGATGTTTGACATCAGATGTCTTTAACATCTGATGACATTTGGTTTGTTATTTGAGTGTTCTTGGACCATTTGTGATGAGTCTACTCTCAAAAAGAAATCGAGGGTCCAGGACACTAACAAGAATAGCAGAAGTTCTGAATGATGGGATCTAGGCTACACAGACAAGAAAATACTGAAGAGAACTTATTGACGTCTAAGGAGCACTGGTGGCTGTTCGGTAAGTATTTGACTGCTAACCACAAGATCGGCAGTTTAGACTTACCAGCCACCCTTCCGGAGAAAGATGAGGTTGTCTTTTCTGTAAAACTTTACAAAGACTCAGAAGCCATGCGATCGGGTCTGTAAGAGTTGAAATCCACTTAATGGCAGTCGGTTTGGATTTTCCTGTCTGGGGTTTTGTTCTTGCTGCTATAGAGGTCTTGATGCAAGAAAAGTACATATGTAATAAAAGCCACAAATGAAAAAATCTGGAAGAATAGGTGATTATTAATGCGTAGGAAATCTGACTTTAACATTCTACAGCTGAAAGAGTTCTTGGTAATTTAAAAGGCAAAGGTGTGAGTTGGTGCAGACTGAAGAAAGAAGAGGCTACTCTGTTGGAAGGATTGCTTGTTGTGGACAAAAGGATCACCCAAGATGAGAGGAAGCTTGGTTAGAGGCAGTAGAAGGGACCTAGTTTCTGGTTGACTCAGGAAATTTGAAACATTAAATGCCAGCTTAGTTTCTGTGCTACCAAAGGTGTTTCATGTTCTGGCCCCAACCTAAGTTTTTGACAGTAGCACACTCTATTTACCTTTAGAAACTCTTTATTCAAATCTTAATAGGCTACTTGCAATTTCCTAAACAAATCCTGTGTCATAATTTCCTTGTCCTTCCTCTGAATTTCCATAGACCTTTTCTGGAACCATACCTACGTTTATGGTTTTTATTAATTATTTGTATACATATCTTATCACCTACTAGAGCAGTGGGTTCCAAGAATGATGTCATGTACTTCTTTGTCATGCCAATCTTAGCACCTGTCACAATGCTTTTCACAGAGTAAGCAATTGAGAAACATTTATTGACTATTAATGAGGTTATAAAATTATAACTGGAATATGTTTGGGCCCATTCTAGAACAAATAAGTAAGCTAAGCAAAGATATATATTTATGCTTTCATCGTAAAAAATGAGTGTATGACTTATGGCTGCAAATGATGCAGTGGCATCTAAAGAATGCAGGCTAGATCTGGTTCAATAAGAGATGGGAGTTTCTGAAAAAGACAAATGGTGGTAACAGATAACAAATTCTTGCAACTCCAAGTACAATAGTGATTTCCTAGAATATAGCATCACTCTTAAAAAGTTATTGACAAGAATGTTTCAAAGTAATCTATATTCTATGAATACATCAAATGATAATGTAAATAGAATGATATGACATAAAATAAAATGAGAAGTAAATATCCTTTGTATTATGTTCACTACACATTATGGTGTCTAACCCTGCTGCAATTGGTTTTTTAAAAAACATTTTTATTGGCACTTCAACCATATATCATACAATTCAACAGTTCAGTCATATCACAAAGAGCTGTACAATCATTACCACACTCAATTTTAGAACATTTTCTTCTCATTTGTAGTCATTGTTATTAGTGTAATGTTACAGTTTTTAAGGTATGTAAAGCAGAGTAGGATTTATGTTCCACTATGTTTTAGTAAGAATATAATAAACACATATATATTTAAAATATCAGCATATTTGGCAATATTAGGCTGAATTGACTCATGCTGGAAGTCTAAATTTGTAAAAAGAAAAGAGTACATTTTTCTTTTGGACTCCATTTTCACTCTACAGGAATCTAGTAATGTATTCAGGAACACTCTCTCAGAGCAATCATGAAAACACACACACACACACACAGAGCCACACACATACACACTTCAAATCCAATGAAATCCCAGGGTCTGATCTCTTTATTGTCATCTGTTGCTTTGAATCAGTCAGCTGGAGCTAGGTCTTTGAAATCTTGCACTCACAGATGTTTTGTTATGGAGGTGGCAGTTTGCTAGGGATGGCCTTTCATATGGAAGTCAGTGTTCTCTCTCATGCAATAGATGCTTTCGCCTCTATCTACCAAGAGCTATTAGAGAACCTTGGAACAATGGGCTCAAATCCAGCAACAATTGTGATGATGGCAAAGGATCTGGCAGTGTTCCATTCTGTTGTAAACAGGATTATAGGATTGCTATAAATCAGAACCAACTAGATGGCACTAACAACAACAACATCATCAACAACAACAACAACACACACACACACACACAGGGCCTACAAAAATGTCATGGAATTAAGATAATGAAAAATGTCCACAAAGTTTTTGAAGTCATCCCCTTCTCCCGCTCTCCCTCCCTTCCCCCCTGCTCCTCTCTCTCCAACTATATTTATAGGTTGATGGGTTAGAAATTCGGATCTTGTGGCTCGTGGATTAATACATAACCCACTACACCACCAAGCCTCTATCTATATGTTTATCTACATCTATATATATGAATCGACACATTTACCATTTCACCCATTTGGGGGTATAGAAGTCTGGAAATTAATTACATTCACAATGTGCAATCAATCATCACCTCTCTCCATTTCCAAATGTTTAAGTCACCCTTATCAGAAATTCAGTACTGTTTTATTCTGAATTCTCTAGAGCAGCACAAGCTAAACATTGTTTCATCCTTGGCTTTAGTGGATGGTGCATAATTGCAATAACAGTCTAGTTAACTGGTCTTTCCTGTAGGTGTATGGATGGTTTCTTCTCACAACAGAATTGTGCTTCAAGACAAATCTTAAAATGCTTCTTCTTCTTCTTCTTCTTCTTCTTCTTCTTCTTTTGACGACGAAAGTCATGCCATTCACTGTAAATTTGTCATACTGAGCATTTGAGGAAATGACTCACTCAATTGTGTAGAAATAGCACATGTAATTGTGAAGGCTGGCAAGTCTCAAATTCATGAGTCATACAATAGGCTATCAAATTGATTTTTGCATATTCCATCTGGTAAAGAAAACCAAAATGCTCACAACTGAACCAGTAGGTAGCACCACCGTAAATGGAGAAAAAGCGGAAGTTGTCAAGGATTTCCCCTTGCTTGGATCCACAATCAGTGTGCACGGAAGCAGCAGGCAAGAAGAGATCACAGGACGCATTCCATTGATTAAATCTGTTGCACAAGGCCTCTTTAAAGTGTTGAGAAGTAAGGATGTCACTTTGAGGATTAAGTTGTGCCTGGTCCAAGCCATGGTCTTTTCCATCTCCTCTCATGCAGGTAAAAGTTGGACACTGAAAAAGGAAGCTGGGAGAAGAATCTCCGCATTGAAATTACGGTGCTGGCAGAAGATATTGAAAGTCCCACGGACTGCAAAACGAACAAAATCCATCTATCTTGGAAGACGTACAGCCAGAATGCTCCCCAGAGCCCAGGATAACCAGACTTCTCATGGACTTAGACATGTTATGAGAGACCAGTCTCTGGAGAAAGACTTCATGATCGGTAAAGTAATGGGGCAGCAAAAGACAAGAAAGACCTTCAACAGATGCACAGTGGCTGGGTAGCTGGGCTCAAACTGGAGGCGAGGTGTGAGGATGTCACAGGCCTGGGCACTGTTTCATTCTGTTGTACCTAGGGCCGCCATGGAATGGAGCCAGCTCAAAGGCATCTAGCAACAAGTACAATGGCCAAACTATTTACTGATGCAGGAGGACCAAAAGAAGATGGAAGAAATCCACAGAATCACAGACACAAAAAGAATTGGTAGACATCCAACTACTTATAAGATAGCATATGACCAAGAACTGGCGCTGTTGAAGGAAGAAGCCCAAGCTGCACGGAAGACATTGGTGAAAAATAAGGCCCCAAGAATTGAAGGGTACCATTTGAAATGTTTACGCACACTGATGCAGCACTAGAGGCACTGACGGTTCTATGCCAAGAAACTGATTCAGAGAGATCCATATTCATGCCAATTCCAAAGGAAGATAATCCAAAAGAATGTGGAAATTATTGAAAACACCATCAATACAGATGCAAGTACAATTATTCTGAAGCTAATTTTAAACAGTTGCAGTATTACACCCACAGGAGGCTGCCAGACAATCAAGCTGGATTCAGAAGAGGATATGGAACAACAAATAGCACTGCTGATGTCAAAAGAATCTGGGCTGAAAGCAGAGCATTCCAGAAAGGCATTCGACTGTGCAGATCATAACAAATTATGAATAAGATTTCAAAGAATAGGAATTCCAGAACATTAAAATGTGTTCATAAGGAACACTGTACATAGAACAAGAGGTGATTGTTCAAACAAAAGTACTTTCATCATACTTAACCATCATCATTATGTTCATCAAGTGAATGGAAAAACTGGCTAGATGAAGAAAGTGTGGTATCAATACTGAAGGAACGCTCTTTAACAACCTGCTATGTACAGGTAACAGAAATTGGCTTGCTGGAAGAGTGGAGAACTGGAAGCACTTACTGATGGAGGTCAAACCCTAATGAACCCTTCAACATAGATTGAACCACAATATAAAGTGCAAAAATCCTCACAACTAGACCAATAAGCAATATCATGATAAACATCAAGAGAAAAGTTTGAAGTCATCGAAGGTTTCATTTTACTTGGATCCACAATCAGCACTCTTACAAACAGCAGTCAGAAATCAAATGATGTCTTTCATTGGGAACATTTGCTACAAAAGATCTCTTGAAAGTGGTAAAAGAACAGATGTCACCTTGAGGACTCATGTGTGCTGGATCCAAACCTTGTGTTTTCAAGATCCTTCTTTTCTTGTCTTAAATTATTTTAATGGGGGCTCGTACAACTCTTATCACAATCCATACACACATCAATTATGTAAAGCATATTTGTACATTCATTGCCCTCATCATTCCCAAAACATTTGCTCTCCACTTAAGTCCTCATTTTGTCCCCTCCCTCCCTGCTCCCCCCTGCCTCATGAGCCCTTGATAATTTATAAATTATTATTTTGTCCTATCTTTCCCTGTCCGACGTCTCCCTTCACCCACTTTTCTGTTATCCATCCCCCAGGGAGGAGGTCACATGTAGATCCTTGTAACTGGTTCCCCCTTTCCAACCCACTCTCCCTCTACACTCCCAGTATCGCCACTCACACCACTGGTCCTGAAGGGATCACCCACCCTAGATTCCCTGGATTTCCAGTTCCCATGTGTACCAGTGTACATCCTCTGGTCTAGCCACACTTGCAAGGTAGAATTTGTATCATGATAGTGGGGGGGAGGAGGAACATTTAGGAACTAGAGGAAAGCTGTATTTTCATCGTTGCTACATCACCCCCTGACTGGCTCATCTCCTCCCCAAGTCCCCTCTGCAAGGGGATCTCCAGTGGCCTACAAATGGGCTTTGGGTCTCCACTCTGCACTCCCCCCTCATTCAGTATGGTAAGATTTTTTTGTTCTGATGATGCCTTATACCTGATACCTTCGACAACCTCGTGATCGCACTGGCTGATGTGCTGCTTCCATGTGGGCTTTGTTGCTTCTGAAATAGATGGCCGCTTGTTTACCTTCAAGCCTTTAAGACCCCAGATGCTATACCTTTTGATAGCCGGGCACCATCAGCTTTCTTCGCCACATTTGCTTATGCACCCATTTGTCTTCAGCGATCATATCATGGAGGTGAGCACACAATGATATGATTTTTGTTCTTTGATGCCTGATAACTGATCCCTTCAGCACCTAGTGATCACACAGGCTAGTGTGCTTCTTCCATGTGGGCTTTGTTGCTTCTGAGCTAGATGGCTGCTTATTTACCTTCAAGCTTTTAAGACACTAGGCACTATATCTTTTGATAGCTGGGCACCATCAGCTTTCTTCACTACATTTGTTTATTCACCCACTTTGTCTTCAGCCGTTGTGTCGGGAAGGTGAGCATCACAGAATGCCTATTTTCAAGATCCTTCTACAGATGTGCAAGCTGGACAATGAATTAGGAACTCCAAGGAAGAATTGATGCATTTGAATTATGGTGTTGGCCAAGAGTATTGAATATGCCGTGGATTGCTATGAGAAGGAACCCATCTATCTTGTAGACACACAAGCTTAGAAGCCAGGATGGTAAAATTCCATCTCAAAGTTCTTTGTATCCATTACCAGGTGGGAAAATATCTGTGGAAAAGGTCATCATGCTTGCTAAGGCAAAAGATCAGCAAAATAGAGGAAGCCCCACTGTGTAATGGGTTGATACAATTGCTGCAACAGCAGGCTCAAATATATCAATAATTGTGAGCATGACACTGGACTGGGCAAAGTTTTGGTCTGCTGTAAATAGAATTGATAGCACCTAACCACTAAAGCAACACCCACCCGCACTATGGAAAATGTAAACGGGAGTCCTTTAAGCAGAAAAATGACACCCGATGTAACTAAGGATCTAGGTAAAAAGAATGCAGAGTACCCAAAATTGCTCTTAATTAATATAATATTTCTCTTATTATATAAATCTCTTTAAAATAAAATGGACTGTGTAATGAAATATAACAATCTATTGTGGAGGCTTTAACAAATGTATAAGAACAGTAGTCCTAACTTCGGTGATGAAAATGGGTAAGCAGTGGATACTAGCTGAAGGTTCATGATTCAAATTCACCTAAAGGTGGCTCAGAAGAGATGCCTGGAGATCTGCTTCCCAAATCTGCTTCAAAATCCCATGGAACAGTCTTGTTCTGCACCCTTGGGGCCATCATGAGTCGACATCAACTACAAGGCAACTAACACAAAGAACAACATTTGCAAAATGGCACAAAGGTTAGAGTGAAGAAATGGGCGTGTATATCTATAAAATGTTTCAACTATATTTGAAGGGTATAATAACACTTGCAGGTGGAGTGTATTGTGTTAAAGATATACATTGTAAATGCTAGCCAGGAGGCAATGGTCAATAAGCCAAAGGAAATAAAGTAGAATTACAAACAATATAAAGTAATCCCAAGGAAGACAATGAACAAATGTAAGAAATCAAAAAAGTGGAAGAGAGTAAAATTAAACTAGACCAAATCAATAATCTCAGTACCTATGTATGATTTAAATGTCGTAATCAAAGGGTACACATTGTGAAATTGATTTTTTATTCATTTTATTGGGGGCTCTAACAACATTCCAGACATCAATTGTATCAAGAATATTTGTACATATGTTGCCATCATCATTTCCAAAACATTTTCTACTTGAGCCTTTAATAAAAGCTCCTCTTTTGGTTTGTTAAAAGGCCTGACTGTACTGAATACAAGAAATACACTTTAAGTATAAAGATGAAAAAAAGTTTTTTTAAAGATTGAAAATATATACTATGCTAACACTAATAAAATGAAAGCAAAAGTGGCAATATGAATATCAGGAAGAGTAGATTTCATAAAAAATAGTATTACCGGGGCAAGAAGATGTATCATGGCGATAAAGGGGTCACTGTACTAAGATGATTTGACATCTGGAAACATATTTGCACCCAGTAATAGAGCTTCAGAATACATGAAGAAAAGCCGATGGAACTGCAAGGGGATATAGAAAATCCCCAATCATAGCCCAAAACAGTATTTGTCTTTCAATATTCGATAGAACAAGTAGAAAATCAGTAAGACTTTAGAAAACTGGAACACTACAAGCAATGGACTTGATCTCAATGTCATCTGTAGAAAACTATATTCCACAATAGAACTATCATTCAAGTGGACATGGAAATATTTACAAAGCTAGACTATATTCGGGGTCATAATATACTCATGTCCACCAAGTCGGTTCTGACTCATAGCACCCTTACAGCACAGAGGAGGGCTGCTCCTGTTAGTTTCTGAGACTGTAACTCTTGACAGGAGTAGAAAGCCTTATCTTTCTTCCACTGAGTGGCTGGTGGGTTTGAACTGCTAACCTCATGGTTAAGCAGGCCAGAGTGCAATCACTAGGCCACAAACCCACAGAATAAATAAGAAAAGGAAATTAGAAATCACTATAAACTGAACAAATATGAAAACACAGTATATAAAAATGTCTGGGATGCCACTAAAGCAGTACTTCAGGGAATTTTTCCCACTCAATTTCTATATTAGAAACAACGGAAAGTCTCAGTTCATATAATTTCAGAGAAACCATAAAAGAGAGCAAAGTAAACCAAAGTTCTCAAAAGAAAGGATAATAAATATTTGATATGGCAATCAATGAAATCCAAAAAAGAAAAATAATAGAGAAAATAAATGTAATAAAAAATTGATGCTTTAGATGATGCCCTACATTCTACTTACATTACTGTCAACTGGGGTCTTAAAAACTGGTGAGTGGCCAGCTTAGATACGGCTATTGGTCTTATCCTGTCCAGTAAAAAAAAGAATGAATTAAATTAAAGACATATAGAAATAATTAATTCATAATCCAATGAATTAATAGACCACATGAATATCAGTTTCTGTGACCCTGAGTCCAGAAGAACTAGATGTTGCCTTGCTACCACAGATCACATCTAAAGATTCTGGATAGCATGGAAGGAGAGTATGGAACAAAATTCAAAATCATTTTTTAAAAAAAGTTTACTGGTCAGAATCTCTGAGATTATGGCCCTTAGTTACCCTTCTGGTTTGGAAATTAATTCACCCCCATGGCTCAACTTTTAGTCAGCAATAGACAGGTCTCTATGGGACACAATAACACTAGTGAGGTAAACACACTTTAGAATAATCCACCATTTGAAATCAAAAGGGCAAAGTCCAGAAGGAGGAATGAAAACAAGAAACATCGGGAGTTAGTGGGATAGGTCATATTACATTTCGAAGATTGCAATGATATGATCCAAAATATCTAGGAATTATTGAGTGGAAAAATAGTCTGCCACATAGACCTTCACCCAAATCGTAATAAAAAATCAGGGTGGGAGAACATTTAAAATAATAAATAACATAATAAATAAATGCTTTGGTAGGCTGATCAAGAAAAAGAGAAGGCACAAATTAGAAATATCAAGAACAAGATAACAGGTATCCTTACAGATATTAAAATTATAATAAGGAAATCTGAGCAATTTTAAATAATCATTTTGAAAAATGTGATCAAATAGCAAATTCCCTGATACAGACATTGTATATTTATTGACTATGTAAAGGCATAGAATTGCCTGGATCATAACAAACTATGGATAACATTGGTAAGAATGGGAATTCCAGAACACTTAGCTGTGCACAGACCGAGAAGCAATTGCTTACATAGAACAAGGGGATAGTAAATGGTTTCAATACATTAGAAATGTATGTCAGGGCTGTATCTTTTCACCATTATTATTCCATCTGTATGCTTAGCAAGTAATCAGAGGAAGTGGACTAGAGGAAGAATGAGGCATGACAATTAGAGGAAGGCTCGCTAAACACCTTGATTGCTCAGAGCCAAGAGGACTTGCTGATAAAGATAATACACTGCAGCTTTCGGTGTGAATTACAATTCAATGGAAAGAAAATAAAAATCTTCACAACTAGCCCAATAGACATGAAGAAAAATGAAGAAAAAGTTGAAGTTGTCAAGGATTTCATTTTGCACAGATTCACAATCAACGTTCATGCAAGCAGCAGTCAAGAAATAGAATGATGTATTACATTGGGCAAATCTGTCATAAAAGACCTCTTTTAAAGTATTAAGAGTAAAGATGTTGCTTTGAGGACTACCATGCACCTCACCCAAGCCACGGTACTGTCCATCTCCTCATTTCCATGTGAAAGTCGTACAGTGAATAAAGAAGACTGGAGGTGAATTGATGCATTTGAACGATGGTTTTGTCAAGAACTTAAAACTTGTGCTGTGCAAACAACATTGTGAAGAGAAAGAACATAAAAGCCACAGAATGGGAGAAAATAATTGCAAGTTAAATATTTTCCAAAGAACTTGTAGCCAGAGTGTATAAATAAGTCTTATATCCAGCATGCATGCACAAATTGAATACATCATGGGTTAGGACTGGGGCTATGGAAGAGGGGTGGGGGTTGGGCTATGGGAGAAGGCTAGGGCAATCGGACCAGGTTAGGGCAAGTGTTAAGGGTAGGGGAGACCATTAGGCTAACACTAGGGCCAGAGCTATGGCAGAGGACGAGGGCTTCTGCCATAACAAATAAATCTGTCTTGGAGGAGGTGCAGTCAGAATGCTCCTTAGACTCAAGGATGGGGCAGCTTCTCACGTACTTTGGACCTGAGATCAGGAGAGACCAGTCCCTGGAAAAGGATGCCATGCTTGGTAAAACAGGTCAGTGACACTGTTGACACTGTGGCTGCAACAATAGGCTCAAACATCACCGTCGTGAGGATGGCACAGGACTGGGCAATGTTGCTTTCTGTTGGGCATGCTGGCCATATGAATCAGACGTGACTTGATGGCAACCTGACCCTAACGACCAGAGCTCATACTAAGATTAAATAGAGCATTAGTGGAATTTGTAGTTCAAACCTTTACACACACACACACACACACACACACACACACACACACACACAATTCCAGGTCCAGATGGAGTCACTGAGAATTCTACTACACATTTATGGAAGAACACCAATCATACAAACTCTTTCTACAAAATTGAAGAGAAGACCATACTTCGCAACGAGTACTATGAGACCAGCAATATCCTGATTCCCAAACTAGATAAAGGCATTACAAAAAAGGAACCCACAGAGCATAGATGCAAAAAATATTTACTAAAATGTAGCAAGTTAAATCTAGCAACATATAACAAAGGGCAATGCATCATGACTTATTAGGTCCAGGGGCAGATTACTCAATAAGCAAGGTAAACATGGCCTTACTACTCTGTAGTGAACAATTTCACATAGAAAAAGTGAAATAGTTCGCTACAGATTAGTAAGTAAGCACACATAATCCTCTGCTAACCTTTCTTACTGGTTACCCCCCCACCCCCACCCCACCCACAGGTCAAGGGTTTTAAATTTGATGTGGTGAAAAAATGCGAAATTGTTCACTTCAGATTAGTAAGTGTACATAAATAAGCCTGTCCTTATCTTGATTACTGGATAATCAGACACTTTATTCCAGATGCTGTGGTGGTTTTAAATGAGAAGATCAATCAGTATAATTAATGATATTAACAAAAAAGAAGTACTATATGATCATTACAATAGATGCAATAGAAGGATGTGCCAAAAGCCAAAACCCATTCCATCAATACAAAGTTGGAGTACAGTTATACTTTGGAGAGATTGCAGGTTCAGCTCCAGATCACGGCAATAAAGTGAACATCACAATAAATCGAGTCACATGAATATTTTGGTTTCCTAGTATATATAAAAGTTAGACTCGCAGTATACTTTAGTCTATTAAATGGCCAATAGTACTGTGAAAAAGGTCAAAACACTGTGAGAATTACCACAATGTGACTCAGAGTCATGAAGTAAGTATATGCTGCTGTAAAATGGTGCCATTAAATTTGCTTAAGGTAGGTTTTCCATAATTTTCAATTTGTACAAATAAATAAATGCCACATCTGTGAAACACAATGAAGTGAAGTTCAACAAAAGAAGGTATGCTTAGAGGAGGGAAATCCCTCAACATGGTTGTGTTAGTCTAGGTAGACTAGAGAAACAAATCCAGGGACTCTCATATGTGTATAAGAAGGAAAGAGCTTTATATAAAGAGTAATTGTAAATTAAGAAAACATCCCAGCCCTGTCCAGATCAAGTCCATAAGTCTGGTATTAGCCCATATGTCCGATATCAACCCATAAATTCTTCTTCAGGCTCACGAAACACATGCAATGATGCTGAATGCAGGACAATCACAGGCCAGTGGGTGGGAAGTCTTGGGGATCCAGTGCCATTGTAAGCATCTCAGTGCTGGCAGGGGTCTCCACGTGCCTCCTCCAGCTCAGGGCACTAGCCTAGCTCCATGTGTCTTGTCAGCTGCAATGTCTTCCAGGGAGTGAGCCTGTGTCCTGCCTCCAGGGAGCTGTTTATCTCCTTAGCACCTCCAAATGCGGTCCTCAAGCAGCGACATGATTGACAGGACAGACTTCACCCCTTCATTCTTAATCCACTCAGATTTACAACAGATTATATAACTACCACATTGGTATATGTCAAATATCTAGAAACATCATAATCAATGACTAGAGGCTGAATGCTTTCCCATCTAGTCCTCTGTAAGATCAGAAAAAAACCATGGATGTAGTGGACCCATCACTTCAATCCAAATTGTCCAAAAGTTACATTGTGCAGTAGACAAGAAAAAGAGAAAAATTACACACAGATTAGAAGGTGAAAAATAAACTGTATTTATGTGCTAATGGCAGGACTATTTTGAAAAAAATTATGATGGGATTTACAAAAAATACCTGTACTGATAAGGAAAATTAGTAAGGTTATAGGGAGTGAAATCAATATATAAAACAATTGTCTTTCCATATGCTGTTTCTAACAAATAACGCAAATTGTCAATGCATTTAAGATAGCATCAAAAACAAAATATTTAGGATAAATCTGACACAATGATAGAGCATCACAGAGAGAAATTAATAAAAACTTAAATTCGTGGGGAGCTGTGCCATGTACTAATAAGTTGGAAGACTCAATTTTGTTAATACATCAAATTTTTCTAAGTACATTTATGGATTCAATTCAAATCTAATCTAAATCCCAGAAGGCTATCTGGAGCTTTTGACTAACTTGTTTAAAATTTATATGAAAATACACTGGACCTAGAATAACCCAAATTACTTAAAGAACAAGAACAACAACAAATAAGTTGGAGAGTGAATATTACACATTTAAAAGTCTTAATTGTAATCAACAAAAGATAAACAAATAGATCAACGGAGCAGAAGAGTCCAGAAATAAATGAACACACATATATGCTCAACAAATTTTTGACAGAGCTATTAAGGCAATTCAGAGCAAAAACATAGACTGTCCATCAAATGCTTGTGCATCAATTGGATACTCATATGCCAAAATATGAACTTTGATCCATACCCCAACATTAACTCAAAATAGATTATTCACTTAAATGAAAAACCAAAAACTGTAAAAATTCTATGAGAAAATATTTGTGACCTTGAGTTTGGCAAAGACTTTTTTGGATATGACAACAGACAGTCATAAAATGAGAAATAGATCACTCGGGTATTATACAAATGTAAAACTTCTGCTCTACACTGTTAAGAGAAAGAACATACAAACCACTGAATGGTAGAAAACATCTGCAAGTCCCAGAAGCAACAAAGCCCACATGGAAGCAGCACATCAACATGTGTGATCATGAAGGGCCAAAGGGACCAGGCTTTAAACAACAAAGGTGGGGAGGGGGAATCATATCCTCGTCAATGAGGGTGGCGTGTGATGGAGACCCAATGCCCATCTCTAGACAACTGGACATACCTTGCAGAGGAGTAGTGGGGAGATGAGTCACTTAGGGTTCAGTATAGCAATAATGAAGCCCACAACCTTCCTCTGGTTCTTGAACGCTTCCTCCCCCCAACTACCAGGACCCTAATTTTGCCTTGCAGACCTGGTTGGACCAGATGATGCACAGCGGTACAGACAGGAATTGGAAACGCAGGGAATCTAGGACAGAGGAACCTCTCAGGACCAGGGGTGACAGTGGCGATACCAGGAGGGAAAGGGGATGTAGGAAGGGGGAATGGATCACAGGGAGCTACGTGTGGCCTCCTCTCTGGGGGACGGGCAGCGGAGGGGTGGGTGAAGGGAGATGTCGGACAGTGTAATATAAGATACAATAATAATTTATAAATTATTAAGGGTGCATGGGGGAGAGGGGAGGAGGAAGGGAAGGGAAGGGAGAGAAAAAGGAAAATTAGCGGGTTCCGGGAACCCAAGAGGCAAGCGAATTTTGGGAATGATGAGGGCAACAAATGTATAGATGTGCTTTACACAATTGTTCTATGTATTGTGATGAATTGTATGAGCCCCAATAAATTGATAAAAATAAATAATAAAAAATTTAAAAAAAGAAAACATCTGCAAGTCAAATATTTGCTAAGGAACCTGTATCCAGAATACATGGAGGAGCTCAAACTCCACACACACACACACACACACACACACACACACACACACACACACAAAACAAACCAGAAAGCAATTTAAAAATAGGCAAAGAGGATATAAAGATGACAACTAAGCCATGAAAAGAAGTTCCACCTCATGGGCCACTAAGGAAATGCAAATTCAACTCTACTGTAATCAGCATCAGCCATTCAAAACCACCAGCCACTCCATGCTTCCTTGTCTCCCTACTGGGGTTTCACTGCAGGCCAATGGGCCACAATGTCTGCAAGGTTTTCTAAAGCTTTCAGTTTAGAGTTAGCTGTCTCTGGGGGTATGGTATCAATCGATCCATGCTTACATTCACTTGCACTTGTTATTTTGTCAGAGGAAATCAATTTGAATATAGACAAGGTATCAAATACCTTCATTCTACTAGGCCAAAATCTAGGTAAGCCCCTTGCTCAAATTAACAATTGAAAATGACATCTTACATGGGTGTATCTCTACCTTATTACACTTGCCTCCCTTTGTCCTCTTAAAGGCTTAGGACACAATTTCATACTGTCTCGGGAAAGATGCTTCCCATTGGAGAGGCAAATAAGTATAATAATCATAACTGCTTTGCAGGATTGTTGTGAGTTTAAAGTGAATTAATACATAGCACTTAGAGCAGGGAGTGGACATCGTACCATTAAAAGCATGATATAATTTATCAGGACCCTTGGTGACTTGTCATGGGTACATTCTGAGCCCTTCCCCAACACACACACACACACACACACACACTCTCTCTCTCTCTCTCTCTCTCTCTCTCAACTCATGAAGCCGACTCTGAGGTTCATACCAGTTTCATGATCAAACTCTGAGGTAAGGAAACCTAATTTCTTCCTAAAACCAAACAACAAATTTGTCCATTCCTAGTGGATATTAACCAGTTCACCCTGGCTGAAGAAAAACAGTCTGTATTTCTCTTTAATGGGAGGAGATGAATCCAGCCCAATCATAACACACTTAGACTGCACAGATTTATTGAGTTGCTTATGTTTGAACAGATATGAATCTTTTAAAACACATAAAATCACTGCCCTTTGAACTCAAAACTAATAATTTGGTGAAATACTTTACTATTTCCAGATGTTCTGATAAATGAGATTAATGAAGCAGCCACACAAATGGGCAAAAACTGCATGGAAGTAGAGCCCCTAAATTCATAAAGTAGGATAAACTGTCCAGACCTCCCCATATATCCGTATCTCCATATATGTTAATATTATGTAAGGTACTGCATTTTGTATCATATGGAAGCACAGTATTGTTTGAAGGATGAAGAATGTGCATCAGGTGCACAACACAATATTTAAAAAGAGATACTATCAGGGAAAGGAGCTGTGAACCCTGGGAGCCAACTCGTATCAAACCCAAAGCAAACTCACTGTCATCCAATTGGTTCCGGCTCATAGCGACCATAGAGGACAGATAGAACTGCCCCTGTGAGCTTCAAAGACTGCAACAGAAGGAGGGGAACTTTGTACTCCTCATGAGAGACTTTCACTCCTTTGTTTCAAGAAGCTGATGCAACACTAGAAGCACTTAGGTTTCTGTACTAGGAAGCTTAGAAGATAGCTGCGTGGCCAAATGACTGGAAAAGAGCCATCTTTGTACTCATCCCAAGAAAGGCAACCCAATGGAATGCTCAGATTATAGTAGAGTATCATTCATATGACACGCAGGTAAAATGTTGCCGAAGATCCCACAACAATGGTTGCAGCAGTACATTGGCAGCGAGCTGCCCAGAGGTTTAGGCCGGATTCAGAAGAGAACTTGATGTCAGGAATATCTCGGCTGAAAGCAGAGAATAACTGAAAGATGGTTAGTTGTGTTTTATTGACTATGCCAAGGCGGTTGACTGTGTGGACCATAACAGACTATGGGTAGCCTTGAGAGGAAGTGGAATTGCAGAACACTGTGTGCTGACAGAACCTGGACATGCATCAAGAGGCTGTATCCTCTCACCATATCATTTAATCGACATGCGGAGCAAATCATCCGAGAAGCTGGTTGCATGAAGTAGAATGTGGCATCAGGATTGGAGGATGGTAAGAACTTGGTTGTCTTTGTTAGGGAATGCCCCTGCTGCCCCAAGCTCCTCCCTGTACATACACACACCCACCACCACCACCATCAGTACCACCAAGCATGTTGGACCCCTGGCCTGTGGGCCATTAATGACATTTGTCTTCAATACTTAGTCCTCACCTACCATCTGGTTCACCAACCCTGGGGGACCCCCTACCCTCCTCTTAACACATCTCTGTCTTCTCTCCCTTCCCTCCCTCCCCATCATCAACGAACTCACAGACACGTACATCTCCTTCTCACAACCTGTGGAATTTGAATTATCAACCAACCACCTGTATATGTTCATAGTGTATGATCTGGCGTCTATATCATTCAGGGTTTCTCCAGAGCCTCCTATCAGGCCACATCAGGGACTTCAAGGCTGTTAGCACTTTGTGAGAAGAGGTGTCACTTGAAGGACCATGGTTCTTAGTAACTTCTTCATTCTCTTGTGGTGGGCGTTCACTTTCTTTCTTAATCTTCCCGTAGTAGCAGACTAATGTTGTTGACTTCTTTGCTCTGGGAGCCTTTGCAACATCCTCTCCATGTGGAAGTGACATAGAAAGATACCATTAATTTGAGAGAAAATGGGGACAGGGTTACAAGTGGATTATCATGTGAAGGGGTATAGGCTGGGGAGGGGATATGTGGCAGGCAAACGCAGGGTCTGAACCAGGGGGGGGAAGGGAATGACAGGTGAAGAAGTAGACGAGGAGCATGGATGAGGTCACCTGACCTTGTCCATAATCCTGTGTGGATGAGGGTTCTTCCTCTTTTTACTCCCAGCTGCTTGACGTGGCTTGATTTTCCACTGTGCCTTCTCAGGCACCTTGTCCACTCTGGAACCAGCAGCGACCTGCTCCTAAGTCTCCTGATCTCCTTAAATAGGCCCTCTCAGGCAATGAGGAGTAAGGCCAGTCAGATTTGTTTAGTCGGTCGTCATGGCAATGCCTTCAGCCAATGAGAGCCCTTAAAGGGCTCCGTCATCACAGAGCCCCTCTTCCATAGCACCTTGCAGGGGGCTAGGGGAAGCCAGAAAGGTCAAAATACCTGACTGGAGAGGGGGAAATGTTCACTCTATGACATTTGAAAAGCTTTCCCAAGCTAATGTGGCCATTTTTAAGTTTCATTGGAAACATGAATGGTCCCACCATGCTCTAAGAAATTTCCTTTATATTTCTCGAAGGAAATTCCCTTCATGGTTACTGCCAGACATCTGACTGCCCATTCCCAGTGTCCAACAATTTTGCATTCTTGGGTTTTTTTTAATCATTTTATTGGGGGCTCGTACAACTCTTATCACAATCCATCCATCCATCCATTGTGTCAAGCACATTTGTACATATGTTGCCGTCATCACTCTCACAACATGCTTTCTCCTTGGTGTCAGCTCCTCATTTTTTCCCTCCTTCCCTGCTACCCCCTCCCCCATGAGCCCTTGATAATTTATAAATTATTATTTTGTCATATCTTACACCATCCGACGTCTCCCTTCACCCACTTCTCCGCTGTCTGTCCTTCAGAGAGGATGTTATATGTAAATCCTTGTAATCTGTTCCCCCTTTCTCCCTCACCTTCCCTCCACCCTCCCAGTATCACCACTCTCACCACTGGTCCTGAGGGGTTCATCTGTCCTGGATTCCCTGTGTTTCCAGTTCCTATCTGTGCCAGTGCAGCTCCTCCAGTCCAGCCGGATTTGTGAGGTAGAATTGGAATCATGATAGTGGTGGGGAGGAAGCATTCAAGAACTGGAGGAAAATTGAATATTTCATCATTGCTACACTGAACCCTGACTGCCTCATCTCCTCCCCGCAGCCCTTCTGCGAGGAGATGTCCAATTGCCCACAGATGGGCCCTGGGTCCCCACTCCACACTCCCCCTCATTCACAATGCTATGATTTTTGTGTGTGTGTGTGTCTTTGATGCCTGACACCTGATCCCTTTGAACGCCTTGTGATCTCACAGGCTGGTGTGCTTCTTCCATGTGGACTTTGTTGTTTCTCAGTTAGATGGCCCTTTGTTTATCTTCCAGCTTATAAGACCCCAGATTCTATATCTTTCTTCACCACTTTTGCTTATGCTCCCACTTTGTCCTCAGTGATCCAGTCGGGACAGGCTGGTGTGCTTCTTCCATGTGGGTTTTGTTGTTTCTCAGCTATATGGCTGCTTGTTTACCTTCAGGCCTTTAAGACTTCAGATGCTATATCTTTTGGTGGCTGGGCAAAGGGTAGTTATAGAGATCTTGGTTTGTTTGGGTTTTTTTTCTCATTCTTGTTTTATAAGGATATTTCAAACTCAATCTTGAAATACAATACTGTGAGTGGATTCTGTCTATTCACATTCAAGGAAATGCATTCCATATAAATATTATACAAATGTATGCACCAACCACAAAAGTTACCAATGCAGAAACTGAAGAATTCTACCAAAAGATTCAGTCAGAAAATGATGAAACATGTGAACAACATGCATTGACAATTATGAGCAATAGAAAAGCAAAAGTTAGAAACAATGAGGAAGGGAGAGTACTTTGAAAATATGGACTTGGTGGTAGAAGCAAATCTAGAGAGCACGTGATCAAAGTTTGCAAGGCCAATGACTTGATTATAGTCAACACCTTTTTTCAACAACACAAAATGTGACTCTACATGTGCACTTCTCAAGATGGAATACAGAGAATCCAATTGACGTCATCTGTGGGAAGAGCAGATGGAGAAGCTCAATCTCTGCGGCTAAAACCAGGCCAGGGATTGACTGTGGAGCAGACCATCAATTGTTCCTATATAAAGCTGAAGACACTTAAAACAAGTCCAAAAGAGCCAAAATATTAACTTGCATCTATCGCATCTCGATTTGGAGAACATCTCCAGACCAGATATGATGACTTGAACAATAACGAGAGAAGACCCGATGAACTGCAGGAGGACATCAAGAAAAATCAAAGTTGAAGAAAAGCCAAAGGTCATTAAAAAGAACGAAAAGAGCAAAGTGGATATCAGTAGAGTCTGAAATTTGCTAAAATGAATGGAAGAAAGGATGAAGTCAAGTAGTTGAATAGAAAATTTCAGAGTGCAGCTCGAAAAGACAAAGGCAAATATTAGAATGAAATGTGCAAGGACCCAGAATTAGAAAACCAAAAGGGAAGAACATGCCCAGCCTGTCTGAAACTGAACAAGTCAAGAAAATAATTCAAGACTCGAGTTGCAGTCTTTGACAATTGTGCTTCTTCTGTGTGGACTTAGCTGCTGTTGTTTTTGTTGTTGGATGCTATGGAGGAGATTTTGACCCATGGCGACCATATGCACCACAGAATGAAACACAATACAGTCTTGTGCCACCCTCAAAGTTGTTCCTATGCCTGAGCCGATTGTTGCGGCCCCTGGGTCAATCTATTTCCTTGAAGCCCTTCCAAGTTTCAAGTTGCAATCTTGAAAGATACTTTGGGCAAAGTATTGAATGATATAGAAAACATCAAGAGAGGTTGGGAAGAATGCATAGTCACTGTACCCAAAAGAACTAGTGGACAGTCTTCCATTTCAGGAGGCAGCAAATGAACAAGAACCAATGGTGCTGAGCAAGAACCAATGGCGCTGAAGGAAGAAGTTCAAGCTGCACTGAAAGTGTTAGCCAAAAAGTACAGCCAGAATGTCCCTTACAGGTAAGAATAGTGAGAGTTCATTTATATACTTTGGACATATTTTTAGGACAGACCAGTTTCTGGAGGAGGACATCATGATTGGCCAAGTGGAAGAGCTGTGAACAAAAGGAAGGTCCTCAATGAGACGGATTGACACCAAGGCTGCAACAATGGGCTCTGACGTCGAACAATTAAAAGGATGGCACAGGGCTGTGCAATGTTTCAGTCTGTTGTGCATAGGGTCACTCTGGGTCAGAACTGACTCGAGGGGGCCTAAAAACAACAACAAATTCTTTTAGTAGCCATGAATTTTTAAATATAGTTCTATGGAGCTGGAATCAACATATCATACATTTCAATAGTTCAATCATGTCAAAAAGGGTTGGGCAACCAGCCCACAATCAACTTCAGAACCTTTTCTTCTAGTCTTCATTGGAGTAACCCCTCATTTCCCCCACCCTCCCCATTGTCTTCATGATTCCACTTATTCCCACTTCCTTATACAGGAAAACATACAAAACAAGGGGGAGGGGAAGACCCAGCAACAATGACCATATTAAACAGAGAATGATCTCAAGCTATGAAAAAACAGATTATTAATTTTTTTTTCTTAATTCAAAATGGGTCCAAAGGGAGTTACATTCTAGTCTAAGTAGCGTACTAAAATCCACTCTGAT
The DNA here is from genome assembly GCF_000313985.2 of Echinops telfairi. NCBI lineage: Eukaryota > Metazoa > Chordata > Mammalia > Afrosoricida > Tenrecidae > Echinops > Echinops telfairi. The sequence continues at coordinate 12,622,108 of NW_022103917.1, forward strand.
ATTAGGGCTGTTCACATTCCTAGCCTATAGACAGTGGGGATTCACAGGGGACTCCATCCCACATAGAGACCCTGTAAATAGATTTGGGATTTCCACTATCATCCATAGTGTTCTGCAAACTAAGTATTTAGAATTTAGGTACCGGTACTGTTCCCACATTCAGGTTGGAATCTTATTATTTACAATACTTGAAGCAAACAGGCTGCTGTGCTTCTTCTCTGTGAACTTAGCTAAATCCTCACTTATGTAGCCACTTGTCTACAGACAAGTCTCTAAGACCACAGCTGCTACCGTCTATACCGTCTATACCGTCTAGAGCTGAGGCACCTAATTTTAGCACAAAAACTCCATTAAAAATGTGCTGGACAGGGGGAGCAGAGTGATGAAACCCCCAGGGAATACCAAAAATAGACTTTGAAGACAGAGTGCGGCACCCCATCAGACTCAACTGGAAAACACTCGTAAAGGCCAACAAACAGGCCTTGAACTACTTACAGACATTTTCATTTTTGTCAGTGGCTTTCTGTGTTATTGTTATTTTATTATTGTTTTTGTTGTTCTTATTGTTGTTTTATTGCTTTTACTTCCTTTGTTGTTTTATTTGGCTTTGTCTGGGTTTTGCACTTACTAATGTATCTGCATGTCTATCTAGATAAGATAGGTGGGATAAAAGATTCGGAGATGAAAAGAACGGGACCAATGTTTCTGGGGGCGATACAGGAGAAGGGGAGGTGGGAGAAAGGAAGGGGAGCGGGAAACCAACCCAGGGTCAATGGAACAACAAGTGAACTAAAATCAGTGGAAGGAAGGTCATAGGATGCTTAGTGGGGCTCAATCAAGGGCACTGTAGCAACAAGGAATTAATAAACCCAAACATGATGGTGGGACCAGAGGAAAGTAAAAGGAAATAGAGGAAAGAACCAGGAGGCAAAGGACATTTATAGAGGCCTAAATACAGGCATTTACATATGTAAATATATATATATATTGTCATCATTGCTATCAGCTTCCCCCACTTCTTCCCCCACTTTTCCATTACCCTCAGGAAACCATTACTCCTGTTACTTTGCTTTCATGCGTTGAACGATCTTAATTTCACTAATGACCATATGCAATTCTAATAAGGTTAATGAGGGAGAACTGAAACCATAATTGTAGAGGAGGAAATATTAAAGAATAGAGGATAGTTATGTGTTTCATCAGTGCTATACCACACCTTGGATATAGCATCCCTTCCTTTTGGCCCTTCTGTGAGAGACTGTCAAATTGTCTTACAGGTGTATTTTGGGTCTCCTCTACATCCATGCTCCTTCAAAACGCTTCAGTACTTAGTTTTGACCTATTCCCGTTGATACCTCATGATAAAACAGGCAGGTGTGCTTCTTCTATGTGGGTTTTGTTGTTTCCCTGCTAAATAGCTGTTTGTTTAACTACAAGCCTTTAAGACCCCAGATGTAATGTCTTTTAATAGCCGGGCACCAGTAGTTTTCTTCACCACATTTCCTTGTGCAGCTATTTTGTCTTCAGTAATTGTGTCAAGAAGGTGAGTATCCTACAGTGCCACATTGTTAGAACAGATCATTCTTGTACTACAGTAGGATTTAAATAGAGGTCTGAAGTCCTTCTACGTTTTTTGCTTTATGTACATGCATATACACATGTAAACAAATGTACATATAAACCTAAATTTATATATTTACAGATATATACACCTATAAATATATTTTGTCTTTCTTCATCTTACTTCTTTTTCCTTCTTTCTGTCCCACTATCATGTTTACCCATCATGCACCATTCAGTAATTTCTCTCAGATGCATTTTAATCGACCAAACATGATCAGAAGCGCTACACCAGCAGTTCTCAACCTGTCATGATCCCTTTGGGGGTCAAAAGAACTTTTCACAGGGGTCGCCTGATTCATAACAGTAGCAAAATTACAGTTACGAACTACCAACAAAAATAATTTTATGGTCGGGGGGGCGGGGGGGGGGTCACCACAACCTGAGGAATTATCTTAAAGGTCGCGACATTAGGAAGACTGAGAACCACTGTGCTCACTGTCTATCGTGGAGCCCTTACTCTTCCCTGTCCCTGTCATCAATGGTTCACCGCGCACCTCCCATGCCTCCTGCCCTTCCATGACCCCCTGTCCCCGCCAGCCATCATTCCTGTCACTATCTCTTTGAGATTGCTTATCCTGCCAATCTTGTATGGATAGACACTAAAGAAAGAAAAAGGGAGGGAGGACAGAGAGAGAGAAGGACTGTATAAATGGTTCCAAGTCTAACTGTTGTCCTTACCCAGAGTAGATGAGTATCCCTCATCTGCAGAAGAACCTGTTATAATCCATCAGTCCAAACCACTTTTCTTTCGGGGTTCAAAATCCCGGGACCCATTTACCTAACAGCACATATATCCTTTTAGTCCTCAGCATTCATTCTGAGAGGTGCACATCCTAAAAGCCCCCATTGCTCTTCCTACAGTCAGAGATGGAGTGATCTCACGCCCCCTCCCGCATTACACCATTACACCTTTAGACCTTTAGTGTCGACCCCTTGAGAGTAACCCCCACCCAGTTCAGATGAGGTTTCAAGTGCTGCCCCTAGAGTCAGTCGTCTACAATCAGGATTCCTCAGGGACTTTGAGGCTTTGCTCCCATCACTGGTCGGTTGTGCTCTCCTCATAGTTTGCCCCCATGTGGGGGGGTCAGACCTGCTGCTCCCCCTCAACAGTATCTATAGGGCCATCCTCAATAGCACTGTCATCTAGGTAGGGGACGTCCTGGCTCAACCTGTGGCCGGCCCTGCAAGTATGCAAATCTTTACAAGAGCAGAGAGTCTCTTCTTTCCCTGAAGAATGGCTGTTGGGATTGAACAACTAACCTTGTGGTTGGCATCCCAAAGTTTAACTCACAGCGCCACTAGAGCTCCTTTATATTGTGAGTAAACCAAAAACCAAACTCACCATTCTCGACTCAATTCCAAGTCATAGTGAACCTATAGGACAGGGTATAACTGCCCCTATGGGTTTCCAAGACTCATATGGTAAATCCATATGTACAAATACTTATACTTACTTATAAGCTTAGGAAAAATGTAAAGATGGTGCAGGATCATGTGGTAATTCATTCTGTTGTGCATAGGGTCACAAGAAGAACAGGGAGATGGTAAGACAGTCCAACCAATAGAAGATAGGATGGTACTTCCTCAAAAGTGGAGAATAAAAATACCAGATATACCAACAATGCCTCTACTTAGTATGTGTCCTAGAAAATAAGGGTCTAGACCAGAACAGATATGTTGGTCACAGCACTATTCACAATTTCCCCCCCGCCCAAAACAATGCACACCAGTGGGAGAAGAGATGAATAAACTTTGGTACATACATAAATTGGACTGCAGTAGAACCCTGAACCTAGACACTGATCCATTCTAGAAGGAGTATTGAGATGTGATACAATCGAGTTCTAATTCAATTTTTCCCATAAGAAATAACTGAACACGGATTAATCCATTCTCAACCACCCAATTTTTATCCTAACCTTGCCTTTTTAAACAAAACATGACACAGAAGTTTCAAAGTAAATACGTTCAGTTAAATAATATGATTTAAATAAGAAACAACATTAAAAAGTGTTTAACAACGACAGTATGGCCCATACCTTGAGACTGATGCGGATCTGGATCGGTGGACACGGATGTGGAGAGGAGGGATGGAGAGAGAGTCAGTGTTTGGAAGGGGAATCCCCTTCCATAAAATCAACTGGGAGCTGCTTTTCAGGAGTATTTTCCCTTCTTTGCCTTTTTTTCACTAGGGCCTGGCTGGCTTTCTTTAAAAAAAATCTGTCTAATGTGGTCTGCTGCTGATGTTTCCTTAACTGTTTTTTCTAGAAGGATTTACTAAATTATCATTAACAGTATTGATAACACAGTTAACCAGTTCCTTATCATGATGATTCTTTTAAAAAAAACTCTTTGTTAGGGCCCATGTTTTTCTTATCCAAAAACAGTACAAGAAGCCACAAAAATAAGAAAATTATAGCAAAATGCTTGGAACACAGCCACAAAAGGTTTCAACAATGCATACAAACAATGCCAACTAATGCCAAGTGACTGAAACATGAACTACTTTGTTTACAAAAATCACATGCATCGGGTCAGATTCTGATGTTTTGTCCAAGCTCCGATGCAAAAGTTTCTCCACATTTCTCGTTGAAATCCAATTATATCAAGTACTGATGAGGTTGAGTCTCAGGGTTCTGCTGTATTCTTCAATGGTAAAGAATAATAGTGAGTTCACAAAACACCTCATAGCGTAGATGAATCTGGAGGTCATTATGCTGAGTGAACTCAGTCACAAAAGGAAAAATATTGAAGGAAACTGGTAGATTCTTGGCTTCACACGAGAAATAATTCACACCAAAGCCTGGTTTATCATCCAAGTAGGTTTTTTAAAGGATAGAAGATATTTCAGTAAACTGAACACAAGCACCTTCCTGGCACTGCACACCAATGGCAGCCTGAGGTGAGAGAGAGAGAGACAGAGAGAGACAGACAGAGAGAGACAGAGACAGAGAGACAGACAGAGACAGACTTGAGAGGAGCAGCTGGAAAAGGGTGGTCTCCCAATTCCTGCCTTTTTAGGGTCTTCTGCTGGGAAGGCGTGGTCGATGGTGCTGGTTGACACCATTGGCTGAATTAAACCCACCTGGCCTAGATTGGGGCCCACCCAGGTGTACCATCCACCTAGGTGTGCTGCTGCCTTGGCTCAGGGCCTGAATTGGCATGTGCCCCTTTAGCCTTTATTAGCTTCCAACTTCCTGTAGGGAACCCTAGGCATGGATAGGAACAACCCCCTATCCAGCTACATACCATGGCCACTACTGCAAATACCAGGAAAGGTTTTCCCACTAAAAGAAACCTTATTTGATGGCCCCAAGGGGTAGGAGCAGAATGGAAAAAGCTGAAGTCACTGACTAGTGAGTAGGTAAGTACTAACTTAGATGAAAAGAAATACAACATACAACAAGATGGAGATTGAGAAAAAATGGTAGAGGCAGGGCAAGACATTTGGAGGTTTGCACGAGTGAAAGGCAACAGAGACAAGTATTGTTATATATATAATCCTGAAATAATGGTGCTCTACAAGTAGATGCTTGAAAAAACATGCAGGTTGATCAGTTGTGGGAAAGAGTGAGGGAAAAGTGTATATATATCCATATATATACACACACATATTTGAGAGAGGATATTTGTATCATGTATTTACCTTTGCTGCAAATATATGCATGAATGTGGTACAGCATATAGGGGAGCAAAGTTATGAAAACCTAGACATAACCAAATTCTTCAAGGGAATGTGTTGCATGGCCTAGGGAATCAGGGCTCTGGTCTCAGGAGACACCATGGTTAATTGGCATAACATAGTTCACAAAGACAGAGTTCTACATTCTACTTTGGTTAATATTGACAGGGATCCTAACACCGTGTGAGCAAATATGTACGTTTCAACTATTTGTCTCTTCCTGTCCAGAAGAAAGAAGAGTGGAGACATCAAACACTATATGGAAACAAGTAATCTCATGAACTAATGGATCCAGCAAAGTTTAGTCTCCACAACCCTGAGACAAGAGAAGTTAGATGGTGCCTAGTTACCATTGTCAACTATTCTGCAAAGGATCACATCAGAAGGTCCTAGAGAGAGTGGGAGAAAAATGTGGAACAAAACCCCAAATCATAAAATGACCAATTTAGATACAGGCAGATGGAACACTCAAGATTACAACAGTCAGCCCTCACGTCTGGAACAGAACTCACCCTCATGTTATAATAACCAACCACTTCAGATTAAAAGGGTTGTATTTACTCAAGGATAAAATTCAGAGGGGTTGGAAAGAATGAGGAGTGGAAGCAGAAAACAGGAAGGAAGTGGGATAGGTGATGGTATATTTGGAAGATTGCAATGGATGAGTTGAAATTATAATGTGTATGAATGGCTGAATAGAAATGCATGGTCTGCTCTGTAAACCTTTATCTAATTCACAGTAAAACGTTTTAAAACTGCAGAACCAGCCTGACCCCCACTCTGGAAGTGTGTGCCACAGAGAACGACACTAAACCTTCTGGTGGGGGAAAGAAACCGACCTACCATACCCAGACAGAAGCGGAAGCAAATGAAGGGGGAGGAAAGGAATGGAACACACCCTGGCCCAAGCCCTGAGGACAATAGTCCCACTGAGAGCAGCCAATGCACAGAGAGGAGGACTATATGGCCGGCCTCGCTATGAGACCTGATATCCCGCATTGACCCATAGATCTACAGGGGACAACACTGGAGACACAGTATGGGATTTGTGCCTGAGCTGAACCCACCACACCGAGGCAAAACACTGAGGGCATGCAACAGAACAGCAAGGGGAGCCGAGCAAGGAAGTCCTGAGGGAGTACCAAAAAATAGACTTTGGGGCCAGGACGTGGGTCCCCATCAGACCTGACGGGAAAATACTCCCTAAAGGTCAACAAACAAACCCTGAAATATTTACAGGCGTTTCTTTTTTTTCTTTCTTTTTTTTTTGGATTCTGTTTGTCATTGGGTTTTTTGTTGTTGCTGTTGTTGCTTTGTTTTTCTGCGTCGCTTTGTTTGGCGCTGTCATGTTTTTATGTGCATATTATTATCTCTGGAGGTCTATCTAGATAAGATAGGCTACATAAACAATGGGGAGAAGAAAACAACAGGACCGATGGTTGGGGGGGACAAGGGCAAGGGGGAGGTGGGGGAAAGGAATTGGTGTCAACCAACCCAGAGACAAGGGAACAACAAGTGATTCAAAACCAGTGGCAAGGAGTGTGGGAGGCCTGGTAGGGATTGATTTAGGGCAAGGTAATGAAGAGGAATTACTGAAACCCAAATGAAGGCTGAACATGATAGTGGGACAAAAGGGAAGAGAAAGGAAATGGAGGCAAGAACTAGGAGGCACAGGGCATTTATAGAGGTCTAAATACAGGAATGTACATATGTAACTATATTTATATATGATGGTGGGGAATTAGATCTATGTGCATAGGTTTAGTATTAAGGTAGCAGATGGACATTGAGCCTCCACTCAAGTACTCCCTCAATACAAGAACACTCTGTTCTATTAAACTGGCATTTCATTATGCTCACCTTCCCCATACAAACGCTGAAGAAAACTGTGGGCACAAACAAGTGTGGTGAAGAAGGTTGATGATGCGCGGCTATCAAGAGATATAGCATCTGGGGTCTTAAAGGCTTGAAGGTAAACAAGCGGCTATCTAGCCCAGAAGCAACGAAGCCCACATGGAAGAAGCGCACCAGCCTGTGTGACCCTGAGTTCTTGAAGGGATCAGTTATCTGGCATCAAAGAACAAAAAAATCATATCATTGTGCAGGAGGGGGAGTGCAGATTGGGGACCTAAGGTTCATCTGTAGGCAACTGGACATCCCTTTGCAGAGGGGAGCGTCGGGAGGAGATGATCCAATGAGGGCAGTGTAGCATAGATGAAACACACAACCTTCCTCTGGTTCTTAAATGCTTCCCCCTGCCAACCCTGCCCCACTATCATGATCCCAATTCTACCTTACAAATCTGGCTAGACCAGAGGATGTGCACTAGTACAGATAGGAACTGGAAACACAGGGAATCCAGGGCAGTGGTGAGAGTGGTGATACCGGGAGGTTGAAGGGAGGATGTGGTAGAAAGGGAGAACCAATGACAAGGATCGACATATAACCTACTCCCTGAGGGACAGACGGCAGAAAAGTGGGTGAGGGGAGACGTCGGGCAGTGTAAGCTTTGATAAAATAATAATAATTTATCAGTTATCAAGGCTTCATGAGGAAGGGGGGAATGGTGAGGGAGGGGAAAAGCGAGGGGCTGATACCATGGGCTCAAGTGGAAAGCAAATGTTTTGAGAATGATGAGGGCGGCAAATATGCAAATGTGCTTGACACATGGATGGATGGATTGTGATAAGAGTTGTATGAGCCCCCAATAAAATTATTTTTTTAATGTTATAAAACTATATTACAGCCAAGAAAACTCTATGGAGCTGTTCTACTTTGTACCACATGGAATCGCTTCCAATTGCAGTGAACTCAATGGCAGTGTTTTGGTTTGTTTGTTTCAGTACCTTCAGTAGGCATTAGCGTAGGACCCAAATGAAGAATCATCTGAAAGTTCTGCTGATGGAAGAAAGATCTTAGTGGGGATAATTACCTTTGTTGATTGGATTGGAAAATATCAAAAGTTAGGTGATTTGCTTCAAATCTGCCAATTATAAAAAGTCTAGTTGCTAGTGTAGTACATGGCACTGATAGGAATGTTGATTCAACTCAAGGCTAAGAAACAAATGTAAATTGATATCACCCAATAGTCCTTTGATTTTGGATGACCACAGTGGTGTTGTTAGGTACCATCTAGTTGAGTCTGACTACTAGCAACTCTGTGTACAAGAGAACAAAATACTGCCAAGCCCTGCCCCATCCTGACAATTGTTAAGTTTGAGCCAATTGTTGCAGCCACTGTGTCCATCCATCTTGTTGAGAGCCATCCTATTTTTCGCTGGCCCTCCACTTTACCAAGTATGATGTCTTTCTCCAGGGACTGGTTTCTCCTTATACTGTGTCCAAGTTACGTGAGACGAAGTCTCACCATCCTTGCCTCTAAGGAACATTTAGATTGTACTTCTTCCAAGACAGATTTGTTTGTTCTTCTGCCAGTTCATGGAATTTTAAATATTCTTCATCAGCACCAAAACACAAATGCATTGATTCTTCTTCAGTCTTCCTTACTCATTGTCCAACTTTCACATGCATGTGAGACCAGTGAAAATAGCTTCCCTTGGATCAGGCGCATCTTAGTTTCTAAAGTAACATCCTTGCTTTTCAACACTTTAAACAAGCGGCCATCTAGCTCAGAAGCAACAAAGCTCATATGGAAGAAGCACACCAACCTGTCTGATCACGAGGTGTCAAAGGGATCAGGTATCAGGCATCAAAGAACAAAAAATCATATTATTGTGAAGGAGGGGAAGTGCGGAGTGGGAACCCAACGCCCATCTGTAGGCAACTGGGACATTCTCTTACAGAAGGGTCATGGGGAGGAGACGAATCAGTCAAGGTGCAGTGTAACAATGATGAAACATACAACTTTCCTCTAGTTCCTAAATGCTTCCCCCTCCCACTATCATGATCCCAATTCTACCTTACAAACTGGATAGACCAGAGGATGTGCACTGGTACAGATAGCAAGTGAAAACATAGGGAATCCAGGATGATGATCCCTTCAGGAGCAGTGGTGAGAGTGGCGATACCAGGAGGGTGGGTGGAAAGGGGGAACCAATTACAGGGATCTACATATTGCCTCCTTCCTGGGGGATGGACAACAGAAAAGTGGGTGAAGGGAGACGTCAGACAGTGTAAGATATGACAAAATAATAATTTATAGATTATCAAGGGTTTATGAGGGAGGGGAGAGGGGAAAAATGAGGAGCTGATGCCAGGGGCTTAAGTGGAGAGCAAATGTTTTGAGAATGATGAGGGCAA